>NW_008705254.1:3150939-3402425 GCF_000326865.2 Helobdella robusta
ATGATATTTAAAAAGCAGAACTCAAAAATACAAGATCATATGTGTAATAAAACACACTGGTGAAGTAATTACACTGCAAGTGTAATAAAATAACATGAAAATTAATTAAAAATTAAATGTTACTAATATTTTCCCACAACAACGTCAGAAACATCAAACTTTCCATATTTGGCACCTAACTCAACACAGCTCTGCATCAAATTGAGAAGCTCTTTATTTTCAACAGATTTGAATGAGTGGTAACCATCAACACAGAAAAAGATCTGTCTATGCTTCAACATCATTAATTCTTGAGGAGACAGTTGAATTTTTCGTTTCAAGCATTGCTGGATTTTCAACTGTGACTTTGGCAAGACTACAGCACAATGTTTAATATGTTCTTGCTGATTTTTAGTGCCAAAGTTTTTACCTGATGAATCTTTAAACTGATATACCTTATTGCACTTAATACAAGCACAATAGTAATTCACGGGAATTTCGCTTTCATCATTTTCCTTTTTTTGAAAAACCATGTGAAATTTCTGCCAGATTTCTGATCTTAAATTTGTGGGTGCTTTTAATATATACCACCCTGTTTTTTCTGGAAAGAATAAATATTTAAATACTTAAGTATGTTCAATCAATCAATTAAATTTATCTAATGAATGGGATTTCTAAACTTCAACAGCGCCCAACTAAAATTTGAAAAATAAACCATTTCTAGGTAGAAAAAAGAAAGAAAATGAAACATGAATATCAGGTAAATAAGTAAAATGAGCAATTGAGAAAAAATTCTGATGTCTGTAAAGTGTAACTGTAAAGACTGAAGAGATTTGAAATTATGAAAAATAACAATTAAATCTTTAAAAAAGGAATTAAAACATAAAAAATGTAAAAATGTTAATGTGAAATTTATTAGATTTTTTACTTTCGCAAACTTAGCAAATTTAAATCACACAAACCTCTCAAATGACGCTGAATTTCTTCTGATTCTGCCATACTTGTAAATAAAACTAATTTTCTCGATCGGAAAGAAGTTAACTTTTGCTCAACTCAATAATCACAAAAAGAAAGTGGAAACGATAGACCAAAGATACAATGATATTACAGCGATATAAAATACACCGATTATTAACTAGTTAAAATGTTCGTTTAAGAATAAAAAAAATACAGAAATAAATTATTTATAATAAAATTTGAAAATTTCAACCCAACCCAACCCAACCCACACAACTTTAAAAAATTTGGACCCAACCCTACCCAACCCAACCCAACCCAACCCAACCCAACCCAACCCATGGGTTAACCCAACCCATGTCCACCTCTGGGTGGGCTGTGGTGGGCGTCAGCACGTTTCAGATGGTGGTCTCATGATGATCGTTCCGATGACAAATCGAAGATAATGTTAAAGGTAAATTTGTTTTTGTCTCATTGTACCTTTGAAAGTACTCGAATTTGAACAAAGATTGAGTGTTATCTCAAAAAGATAAGTTGCCTATTTTTTCCAATTGCTTGTTTTTTATTTTAGTGAATTAATTTTTTTTTTCAATTTATTTTTCAGTATCCAGTCAAATTCATTCCATCGATGCGTGTCAGATGATGGTCGGTGCAATGGAGGTTCGTCGGTAGTGAGTGAAGTTTCTGGAGAGTGCGCGCCCGCACATTTACATACACACACATCAATACAACACATACATACACAACATCCATTCATTCGGTGTCGTTGTTGCTATGTTTCTCTTCAACTTTATATTTTCTTTACCGTGAACCGGACTTTAATTTAATTCATAGGTAAGTTAGGGACGGAGATGAGTTAAACAATTGTAGGTAGTCTAGGGCTTAACATTAGTTAAAAAGCTTCAAGTAAAATAAAAACGCTAAAATATGTTAAATAAAATACTTGAAACATCTAAAACGAGAAATACAAATTTGTAGCTAAGTGAGTTGAGTCAATGATTATAAGTAAGCTAGGGCCCTGAGAGTAATTTTATTATAGTTAGGTGACTGACTATTATTCTTACGACTTCTTACTAGTTTTGTGTGATGTGTTTGTTTTCGCTTCACAACACCACACCAACAAAACAAACTACATTTCATTCTCGTCGTCGCCTTAAATTGTACCTATTATATTTATTCATTAAATGTTGACTGGTTTCTAGTTTTTTTTTAAATTGGTTATATAATTTTTGGATATTTCTTGATTTACTTTGTATATATGCATGTGTAAATTATTTCTGTTTAGTATGTTGATTTAGTCATTATGATATGTTGTGAACTGTTCTTACTAAATGTTCATGTTACGTGGTTTATTATCCATCGAGAACTTCTAAGGAGTGTGTATGATAATAATAATAATGGATAATTATTTTTATCGGTCGATATTTTGTTATATTTGTTTATTTAAAATATGAATTTAAAAAAAAATTGACATTTTAAAATTTTAATTAACCGTCACTTTTCATTTTTGAATGAATTCAAATAAAAGCAACTACTGTGTTTTTTTTTCTTTACTAAAATCTCAAAATTGTTTGTAGATCTGTACGGTTAACTGTTTGTTCGAGTTTGAACAGGCCTTGCAAATTTTTTGTATTTATTTTTGTTTTTATTTTTGTTTATTTGGTTCATTCAATTTAGTTGATTGATTGATCGGTTGATTGATCGGTTGGTTGATTGATTGACTGACTGACAGACTGGCTGGCTGGCTGACCGACCGACTGACTGATTGTTTGATTGATTTATCTCATAGTATTGTATACATGAGAAAAAATCCGATTAAGCCAACCTACGGCTTCAGTAAGCCACTTATTCACCTGACAAAAGCAATTTCTACATTTATACTGACAAAAATAATTGTGATATGAATATATTGATTTATTTAAAGCATTATATGTACAAAAAAGTGCTATCGTAAGAGTTCTATGAAACCCTGTAAGCAACTGCTGTAAGCCAACGTATGATTTCAGCAGCCAGTTTCTTATGAGCACCAGCAGAATGTAAAATATTCATTGAATATAATGAAGATAGTTGTTCAAATAACAATTTTGATTTATTTAGGCCGTTTATTTCATAAGCAAACCAATTTTTAACATGATCGAATCGTGTAAAAAAAAGGGTGACTATAGTTCAATCCTACTAAGCCAACCTTCGGCTTCTGTAAGCCACCGGATTTCACCAGACCAAAAGCAATTTTTATATTCAAATTAACAAAAATAATTTAATAATACATAATTCTATTAATCATTATTAAAATTAAATAGAATTACTACAATGTTTTAAGCATATTAAATCAAGTAAATATTTCATTTAGCTTGCTCGTTAAAATCCATGCTATTTCGTAAGCCAACAATCGAAGCACGACAAATAGCCCGACCGATAGATCGAATTGATCGATTAGTCCTATTATTCTAGTTATGTGGTTTGGAGCAAGGGGAGACATTACTGAAAATAATTAAAAGTTGAAAAAATTGAGGTTCTTTGGATATCCCTGCTTCAACCCATAAGAAGGTGTTGTAAGCTGGTAAATAGGCCTCCCTTTGGTTGGAACGATGGGTGGGCTAGCAACAAAACATTTTGAATCTTTTGTTGATTTTATTTTTATAAATATCTATGATTTTAATATTCAAAAAGTATATATATATATATATATATATATATATGGTATATATGTATATGATTGTAAATTTTTAAGTTGTAAACTTTGTAAACGTATGTTTTATATATCCTATATTCATAGAATATCATATATTTTGAATATACACAGATATTCATAGATTCACTGTATTAAGATTGTAAACTTGAGAAAATATCGTTTTAGATTGATTGCAACGCATGCATCCTTTGCTAGTGATTTCTGTCAATTATATTTGTTAACTTCATCAGTTAAAAATATAAATTTAGAGCAATATATTTAGATAGTGCCAGTGACAATCCTACACTTGGAAGCAGTATGAATTTCAATTTAAGACATAGTCAGATGCATATTATTCTAGCTAGAACACGCGCTACGATGAGACAGGTTTCTACAACTAAGCATCCTACTAAATTTTGCTAGTAACAAAATATTAGTGTTAAAGCAATATGGAAACACGTTGTTAAAATAAAACGTTTGAAGTATAAAAATACTGAATGATTTGTTGGCATTTAGTGCCAGCACGACATTGAAATTGAAGTATTTGACCTGAACCTGGAAACGTTTGGTATTCGATAAGCTTCCGATAATAAACCGAACCTAAACCGTCAAGATTTCCTTGTGCCCATGCTATTCTTAGCAAAGTTTATAATGGGAAAATTAACGCGATGACAACACCAGTATAAATACGTTCTGATTGTGATTGAGTGCTGGTTATAAATAAAACAATTATAAAGACTTAGAGAATATTTTTAAAACAAACCTTACTAAAGTTAAATATCACCATAGTATAAAAACAAAAAACATGTCCTCATCATACAAAATGCAATAATCAGAAATTAATAATGAAAAATATCTCAAAAAATCACGAACACAACAAATTAAGATCGAACGATAAACAACTAACAGACAAGTTACCGTACATGCAAAAAATATTTCTGTATTAAGAAAAGAATAACAATATTTTTGGTAGATTTATGCAAATGAAAATGACCGATGCAAATTGTCTGGGATTAAACAAAATCAAAAACTAATAAAGAATTATTCAGAAATTTTCATTCATGGTTATATTATATGACCAGCTCAAATTTCTTCACAAGTGAGCAAAGTTGGATACATTTCTGTATAACGATGTCCAATATAAGCACACAATAGTTTAATATTTAACTCTTCCTTAAAGTTTATTAAAAAAGTTTCTTTGAAAAAAAAGAACTCAATATTTTACAATAAAAAATCTGTACAACACATGAAAAAATGAAGTGTAGTTTTTGAGGCCTTCTCTGAGTATTTTCATGTCGATGTAACTAACCACTTTTCAATATTATAAAAATCATTTCAGTCAACAGTATATCTAATATAAACTAGATCTATAAAAATACGTAAAATTAAGAAAAAAGTACATTAAACTAGAGATACGCAGATTAACAATGCATCAAAGTATTGGAGTACAACATATGAACAACATATTTAAAGTTTTCCAACTCTATAGAAGTAAATAGTTTAGCTGAAAGAGAAAATGAAGCTATCCAATGGTACACTCAATAAATCAAGCTAAACATAACCAATTATAACCGAATGATAAACTTATAATGATATGAAACAATGAATAAAAACAATGATATATTTGAAAATGAACTAAGTAGTATAACAAACCATATCCAACCGATGTATATATTTTTTAAACATAATAAACTAAATAGATGATATTTAACAAATTCATATTGACGATATTTCTCGCTGAGTTTAACTCAAATGTGTCAAAACAAAACAATAGTAAAATTGATTAAACGAGGTAACAACACAGAATAAAAACAATGATATATTTGAAAATAAACTAAGTAGTATAACAAACCATATCCAACCGATGTATATATGCATAACAAGATGTACTAGCAATAAAGTGTACAATGTACTTCTTATCGACAGGGAACATGAGTATAAATCTGTAAATATTGATTTATTACATCAATCCAGAAACTTAAAAGAGAACTATGTCAAAGCGATTATTTGAAATAACGCGGCGAGTGTATGTATAAAGAACGCATAACCATAATGTGATGTGACATGATACCCTGATTATTCATTATTCATTTTTGTTAGAGAAAAAAGTCAGTTGACCACCAATCCAGCCAAATTTGCGATAACGCTGCCTTCGAATTGTACTAATTTGCATAGCTAAGAGTGCAAAATGAATATACCAAAAAAAATAATGAGAATCTAATCTGGTGTCTGAAAAAAACTTGATCTGGCAGACGATGGCGATGATGACAATGTTTGATTGATTGTGGTTGCCATCTTGTAGTTTCAACTCATCCGAAAAAAATATTCGTTATAATTTTGTGATATCGTCAGTAGCCTCCTATAACATAAAAATCAAAAAAGTACATAAAACGTTTCCAAATTAATTCATCTGAAAAAAAGTACTATTTAGGTATGAGGATTTGTTGAAAAGCACCTACATTGAGGTCGTTGCAATCAGGAATTTGCCTGTGTGAAGAGTGGCCTACGTTACAACATCTGCAGCTGATCAACAGTTTGTCATCTGGTTTTATTTCCGTTTCTAGAAGTAGAAATTCATAAATAAAATGCTGAGTGCAGTTGGTTATCAACCGAAAATTGAACTTCTAATTACTAATTAATTAACTGCTGATTCTTTCCATTCTTCCTATGTACTTAAGTTGTAGAATCGAGTGGAAATGTTATTTAAATATTTCTCCAAAAAACTGTACCATTAAACTGTATAAACTTTACACATGTCTTTAATGAACGAATTTAAATTACACGTGCATATAAAAACACACAAAAAATTCTTAGAAAATAAAATTTGCTAAAAATGGCAACAGAACAAACAAAAATAATTAAAAAAAAATGAATGCAACAATAAGATCCCAACGTACTGAAGATGAGACTGACGACCACTCCGATGATGATGGTGAGCAGGCACCCGATGGCGCTGTACCACAGGAACGACACCTCATACATCTTCTCCAGTCCTCCTCCTCCTACTTTTCCATATGTTGACGGTGATGCTGCTGGTCTTTGTGGGGGTTATCAATTGATTCAACATTTAATATGTGGGTTAAGCAAAATGTAAGACTTATATACTTAGTGAACAAATTTCACAAAAAAATCACACCTTTGGAACAAAACAAAGCCACACGACACAACAAAGTGAACAAGACTAACTCTACAGCTGTCACATGATTATTCATGATGACGGACGTTGTTGTCATCATGATGCTTGCGCTGGAAATGTTGTATTCGAGACATCGATCAATTGAAGTGGGCAACGTTTGCATGTGAGGTTTCGTCACGAAGGCTCCAATGCTAAGCCACAATGAGATGATGGAGGCTACGACACATCCAGATACTGCACCCTGAGATTATTTGTTGAGATGAAAATGAAAGATTAATATTGGTCCAGTTGAAGTTTGTTTCATGTTAATGTCTTGAAGTTTTTTATCGTTTAATGACCAATTCGATCTAGATAAAACAATTGTGAATGAATGAATTTAACGACAAATGATAATGTAATAATAAGCAATTGAACGAAATAAATCAATAATGAAGTAACTCTGGCATTGGCGAATGGGAAGATACCCCCTAACAAAAACATGCCTAGACTGGGGCCCATGGTGGCTCCTGAGAAACTTAAGGAGGCCTGTGAATGATTGAGAGATAAAAAAAAACTTAATAAAATGAAATGTAGAATTTTTAAAAATGAACGTCGTTAATCTTTTAGGAATGAAAATATGTCAGACAAGCAGGGAAGCAGTTACGAAGTCAAGCAATCAAGTAAATATTCAATAAAACAATGAGAACCAACGAACTTGCAGAACATGTTGCCCCACTAATCTAGCAAGAAATGCAACTCCTAACGCCAACAGACCAAAAAGAACAACTGTTGAACATATATAAAAAATACAGAACAGTTCAACAACCATGGTATATGTACTCAACTAACTTTCAAGTTTAAAAATAAATGCTGAACAATTGACTTTGAATGAAATATTGATGGGAATAAAAAACAAAGTCAGTCTACTAACAATAAAAACAGCACAACCAATGATGACAACAACATTAACAATAACAACAACCTAGAACTTTGATGATGAAAGCCTTTGTGTGTTCAGTTTTATTTTTGAAGAAGTATGAAACCAAATCCTGCCAAGTGACTGCGGCACAGGAGTTCAACGAGCTGGATATTGAACTGTAACAAAAATTACATAAATAATAATGATGAATGGATGGTGATAGGATAATGACGAGATGACTCAATGAAGATGGGATAATAAAATGGTTGTGACGATTTGTTGATGAAGTGATGAAGACCGTACGTGCATCCTTTCCACCACTCGAACCTAAGAGCCCCACTGAAGAGGACGGCCAGGAAAGCTCCAGGTAGGCCAGGGTAGTTGAGTACGTTGACCATGAAGTAGGGCACCAACTGATGTTACATCACATTGCATATAAATCATGTCAACCATGTATATTTTAAGGTGATTGTAATGCGAAAAAATTTACAATAAAAAATATAATTATTTCTTGTAGCAGTCGCATAATTTTAATAGAACAAATAAACTGAGAAGAACGTCCTAAACATAATTTTAACAGAACAAATTAACTGAGAAGAGCCTCCTACCTCGGAGAAACCGGGTCTCTGGACGCTAAACAAAGATTGATTGAAATAAACTGAGAAGATATATACAACACCGACCTGATTGACATTTTCAACTTGCTTGCTCCTGACTGGATCGCAACCGAGATTGGCGTAGTAAGCAAACACGACGAGACCGACCAGGGAGGTCAGGACATTCATGCATATTATCATTGGAATGTTCAACAATACAGACCTAAAGATAAAAATATAAAGTGATGAAATCACTGGACAAACTTAATGGGATACAAATCGAAGGTATGAATATGAAAACAATACAAATTCATAATATGAATATTTGAATATTTCATTTTTTATAAGTTAGCAAGCAGGCAAATTAGGATGGCAAGAGGTTAGGGCATTACAAAAATTAATTAAAAAAGGAGTTCTGAATTTTCTAACAGTCGAGCTTTAGACAGGGTAGGGAGGGAGCAGTACCTTTGGACACTGACCTGTCCCACTCCGAAAATTGTGAGCGTGGAGAAGCAGCCACCGATGATGGTGGACCAGAAGGAAAGTCGCTGGGTCGGGTCGGGGTTGAAACTGTTGTGTTTTGAAGAGATTCTATTTTCAATAGAGAACCATTATAATTACATCAGAGTGGCCATTTATGATCAATATTTAGTTTAACATGATTTATTGAAAACAAGAAATAAAATCATCTCCATTGAACGTAGTGCAACAAAGACAATGAGATTGATGTATGAACAAACTTGAAGAAGATGATTCTTCCTCCTGATTCGTTGATAGTCCACATCTGCTTGAAGCCACCAACCAACAATATTCCCTTCAAAGTTTCAACAGGGTTTTATAAAGTTTAAATACAAATGTTATATAATATCATTGAAAGTAAAATTAAAAAAAATCAATTCAATAATGCTTTCAAATTATTTCAAATATGCCTTAAATTCTTAACAAGCATGATTGAATTGAAGCAAGCAACAAACCTGGACGACAATGAATAACATGCCACCCAACATGATGATGGCCTGCAAGGTGTCCACCCAAACTACACCTCTCAATCCACCCTAGCAAGTTTCAAATAAGTCAAACAAATTAATGAAACTGCATTTCATTCGCAAAATTCATGCAACATCATCATCATTATCATCATCCACCATGTTTCCATTGTCATCATCATCTCCCATGTTTCTATGTCTGTGAATTGTCATGTTGATGTTGTGCTATTTTGTTATCACTGCCATCTATTATTTAATTCATTAAATTGATGTCAACTATTTGGTTCATTAAACAGATATAAAAATGGACAAAAATTAATGTAAAATGAAACAAGCATATAATTTTTGAATCTTCAAAACATTTAAGCAATAAAACTAATGCAACAAGTATAGAGAAGACAAATAGCAACAAATTAAAAACTCACACAGTTTAATTAAAGCAACAATATTAATTATAATTATGTTTGAAATCAAAATGACCACACCACTACCACATACACGACACCAAACCAGACCAACTGACC
Organism: Helobdella robusta; assembly: GCF_000326865.2. Classification (NCBI taxonomy): domain Eukaryota; kingdom Metazoa; phylum Annelida; class Clitellata; order Rhynchobdellida; family Glossiphoniidae; genus Helobdella; species Helobdella robusta. Next base: position 3,160,687 of record NW_008705254.1, read on the forward strand.
AATGTTGTGTAAACAGTGCCAATGATCCCAATGGCCAAGATGGACACGTAGATGTTCAGCCCAGTTGATGCTTGCATGGCAGTGGCTGGTGTATACAGAAGTAGACCCATGTAAAAAACCTGTTTTCAAACAGGTCCGCATATAACTTCACTATAAACTTATCGGGACTACAAATAATTCTGTTTTGAAATGTAACTTAATCTTGCTATTGTCAAACGAAAAATGAAAATAACATAGAACAGATCTGCCTGTGTATGGTTTATACAAAAAAAGAAAAAAGAGCCCTAACAATATTAAAACTAGACTAATACGCTTGAAAAAATTTAAAGATGGTATCATAAAAATTGTAGAAAAAACAGAAAAAAAACATATAATGATTTAAATATGTTTTGTAATAGTCGCATATTAATAAAAATATTTAATAATTGATTTAATGAAAAAATGGATAAAAGTCATATTCACATTTCCAATGAGAAAGCTAATTGAACCAAGAAGTCGTGTAACTTTTGAATGGAATCGAGTTTCTAAATACTTGATGAAAAACATTTAAAAATCATCTCATTAGAAAAACTGTCAAGCTTTTAGTTTTTCAGTAAAAAATAAACAATTATATTCCGCAAAACAACAAAACAATAATTTATATAATATAAACCCTATTTTAATACCTATAAATCGCATATTACAATATTGAAAGTAACAACATTATTTGCTAAAAAATTTTATATGTGTGCCATATATGAAAATATAAAATAAAGTTAAAATTAAAACGTTTTGACCTCTTATTTTTACTTTTGTCAATAAATTATCAAAAAATTATATATATATGCCAAGATATATATAAATATTATTTATACAATGTTAGTAACAACTAATCCAAATATTATATTATAAATTAATTAATAAATTAAATAAAAATAAAATATAAACCATCAGAAAAATAAATATACACCTCAAAAGAGCTGGTAACTTTCAAGTTGAAAAACAGAGGGACGATGAAGAGAGATGATATGATGCAGGCCAACGTATATCCAATTGTCCTCATGAACAGTTGCGTCCCTTTCGTGTACATCTCAGCTGGAGTGCCAAGCACCACGATCCCACTCAAGAAGGAAACCAACATTGACAGTGCCACAGGGAGTGTGCTCATCGATCGATTGCCCACCAAGTACTCTTTCGGAGTCTTCTGCTTGCCGCCTGAGAATGCATGGTACAAGCCGATGATCAGTGAAAAAATCAACATCAACGCAAATATGGCATAATCAATAGCGTGAAAAACCATTCCAAATAGAACTTGTTCGTAGTTTTTCTGGTTAAAAGTGTTTTTTCAAATAAATAAAAAGTGGAAAAAATTAAACGAAGCTGCAAAAATTAAGACAACCAAAATTTAAAACTTTAAATCTGGCAGACTAGCAAACATGTGCGTGACGTAAGTGAGAGTAGATAACGAACTTTGGGCTGAGTCTCCTTTTATACGTTTTGTACTACAATTTGGCATTTAGTTTGACCTTGTTTATTCTCCATGGTAACTATAAAATTTTTCTCAAGTTAATTTCACGACTGTTTTAAGTTAAAATTTTAACTTTTAAGTTTTAAAATGTCAAAACGTAATGTCGAAAAAGCTAATTGGTTGAAAGAATTAAATTTTCTTTGTAGCAGGTAAGTTAGCGTTAGCTAGAGTCAAGTTTCTTAAGTAAAGTAAAGATAATAACAAAATAATAATAATAATTAATAATAAAAATGATAATAAACGTTTAGGAAGTTGTTTTCATTATAGATTTTGACAGCAATATAAAAAATATTTTGTTTAATTACGTATATTACATAAAAAATGATCTTACTTGGTTAACTGTTTTATTCAATTGTTTGATTATTGTTCCAGATGCAAGAAATATAATACCGAGCTATCTTCTATACTTAAAAAAGATGATACATTTTCAGAAATTATTAGATACCAAGCTAACATCGAACAATTGACAGTACAGCAAAGTAATTTTTTTTAATAAAAATCCGGTTTATTGTATAAAACTAATTTCAAATTATCTTCTAACCAAGAAATTTTAGCGTTTGAAGAGCTAGATGAATTAAATAAATGTATGAATGAAATAAGCAGCTTGATCAACGCTGAATCAACTGATGCAAATTGTTAGTAAATTTTTACAAATTAATATTATTTAATTTAGTGTTTATATGAAATATTTAAGCTTCAGAACAAATACAGGTTTAGAATCGTTCAAAAACAAATTAGATGAGTTGGCAGTAAAGATCAATAGTTTTAAGAAGACTTCAAAATCAAAGTTTTTTTTTTACACTTTTATAATTTAATGAAGCAATGATATAATGTTACCAAATTTTTTTTAATTTTTGTAGGCTTAAATCATATTATGATGAAGAAAAAGAATTATTTTCTGAAATTAATTTGGCTAATCATGTCATTGAGTCTTGGAATATACCAGCTTTCGCGTTGAAAAAAAACTTTGATGACTCCAGGAACAAGCAATCTTACGATGAAGTACGACATTGTGGCTGTTTTAACTTTTACATCTCTAGTGCAAAATATAAAACGAAATAATCACTTTACTGAAGATGGTTCGTGATAGTTATTAAGTATGATTAAACACAAAGGAACAAAAGATTGTTGTGAAGCAAAGACGTAATGAAAGGCCTTTAACTAGTTCTCACGAAAACTTCAACAAAAACGTTAAGTTTCTTTAATTTATTTATAACCCGGTTATAGTTGTTTTTTGGGCTTTTTCGTTTTTTGTTTTTTCCACGTTTAGCTATTTTTAGCTGTTCAACCAGTTTTCAGCTTCAAAAACATTCGTTCATGTTTTTTAATCCAAGATTTAAATTTATAATATCAAAATGTCTACATTTCATCTTGACAGGCGAAAAATTTAGAACGTGCAGACAACAAATCTTCTCATAGTAGGAATAGGAACAAAGGTGTTGTTCTCAAATCCACTGGCAGATGGGTGGATAAAAATAAAATTTTAAATAAACACGACTCCAATGATGTGCCTTCTTTAGTCGGGCTAAGCATAAACTTAAAGAAAACTGATAGCTAATAAAAAATTGTTTACTCTGCTTTTTTGTTTAGTTTTATTTTATTTAGTAAATTAATTTAGTAGATAATTATGATCGCATAAATTAGTTAATAAATTAATTAATAAATATACTTTTTCATTGCTAGTAATAAATTGATAAAAGTTTGATATACAAGTTTTTCTATTGATTTATATGTGTCTAATGCGTGTACATATACGCGTATTCACTTGTTTCGTGCGTGCGCGCGCGCGTGTGTTGGTTGTTTGCTACCTCTGAAAATTTATCAACAGAATTAATGATAATATTAACAAAACATTTTCTCTTGAAATTAGATGCAATTAGAATAAAAGTATAGATACAGTTAGAAAAAATATTTTTATGTGAAGTATATTATTTATTTTCAGTTTTCGTTGAAGTCCAATTTTGCACACTTTCAAGATTATTTCAAAAGGTACTAGATCAACATTGCATTCAACAAATTTAACTTAACTTTCTTTAAAACCGTTTTATATAATAATTTTATTTTACATTTGGTATAAATGGTTTAAAACCTATCATTGTTTATTATTACCTAAGTTCAAAATGTTGTTCAAAGATACAGGTAGGCAAATGCGTTTACTACTAGTATTGAGTATAAGTGAAATGGGAAACTCTCGGCAAGTTCTATAAACACGAGAAAAAAAACGATATATTATGATTGAAAGTGTGCGACTATTGCAAACAACGCCGACGTGGCACGACAGTGAACTAAAATGTTTGAATGATACAGCAATAGGTTGACATTACAATAAATTTTGGTGTTAAATTTATGTCCAATTGGTAAGCACGTAAAGAGGGCAAGAATGAGGTGATGACAAAGACCCATTTTGCTTATGCGGAAAATGTTGCCTAAAAAATTCTTTTGATGTCTGAGCTCTCATGTTCGAATTCGGTAAATTATATATGACATTTATTATTGTAAGGAATTAATTAAATTATTAACTGGCGATTTGTGGATGGTGTTCCCGTTATTGGTGTTTAGGAGATTCAATGAACTTCCTGGAAATGATTAAAATTTTGTCACGCTAACTGCGTCCTGTGGATGAAATAAAAACTTTTTCATTTTACAATTTTGTAACATTTAAAATTTTTAACGAGAATACATCAACAAATTTAACATCTATTTTTTAAAAGTGTATTATCGTATTACACTTAAGTCTTTACTTTATTAAAAAGAATATTTCATTAAAAAGAATAGGCGCAATTTGAAACAAACTTTGTAGTGATTTTCATCATCAGTATCATTTTTACACGGGCAACAAAGTGACTGAGTAGTTTTGAAACTGATGAACAATTTGTCATCTACTTTCATGTCCGTTCCTGAAATTTCAATGCATTAACATTTTTTATTTAATCGTCAACCAACTCACCCTAACAAGGACATCTCAGCGTACGTACTGAAGATGAGACTGACGACCACTCCGATGATGATGGTGAGCAGGCACCCGATGGCGCTGTACCACAGGAACGACACCTCGTACATCTTCTCCAGTCCTCCTCCTCCTCCTACTTCTCCATGTGTCGCCGGTGATGTTGCTTGTCTTTGTGGGGGTTTTTATTAAACGTGAGATCATTTACATAAAATGACCTCCTTATTGCAGTCAACGAAAATAATATTAAATATTCATGAATTGCTGATGAGAGAGCTTTTCAGTGAAATGTTTGCAGTGACTTGTTTCAGTTAAAAAAGTATTGTCAGTTTACAATATCTCTATTGCTAATATAGAAGTTAATTTTGAATGAGCTTCTTTCTATTTGTGAAATAAATCCAATTTTATAATCAAAATAAAACAAACTCATAAAATGGATTCGAAGTTGTTACAGAGTCAGTCATGATGGATGTTGTCATCATGGTGGTTGTCGTGGAAATGTTGTATTCGTAGCAACGATCGATTGAAGTGGGTAGCGTTTGCATGTGAGGCTTCGTTACGAAGGCTCCAATGCTCAGCCACAATGAGAAGATGGAAGCTACGACACATCCCGATATTGCACCCTGCTCAAATGGCACGGAATAAATTTAAGATTACTAGAGATTAGATGAATGACCATTATTCTGCGAAATTTAGAAAATGACAAAATGCTGGTAGTAGCAGATTTAAAAACTTTATTAAAACGCTTGTATCTATGAGATGACGATGATTATCTGATTTTTTTTATGTAAGGTATTTTATAGCATCGTTGCTTATGGTCCGGTGAGCCCAAACCTCGCCCGTCATATGTTCAATTTAAAATGTCTTAATGAGCCTTGTGTACTTTAATTGCACACAAGTTGGGAAAATAAATTCAATATTCCCTGTCGAAAGCAGCTGATAAAAATTATTAGATGGGCACTATACAAATGGAAAAATTGACTAACTTTTGCATTGGCAAACGGGAAGATGCCCCCCAACAAAAACATGCCAAGACTGGGGCCCATGGTTGCCCCTGAAAAACTTAGAGAAGCCTGTTATTAGTTCGCCAATTGCTATTTGTTCATGCAATAATAGACAAAATCAATTTTTTAAAATAATAAATCGCAATCCTTTGTGTTTATTTGTACCTCATCGTATGCTAATTATTCTCAATACAAGACATTAATAACCTAATATTCACAACACAAAACATTAAAATATTTCCACGGTTTAGATATTAGTTGATATTTGAACTCATCACGTCAAGACAGTGTAAAGCTTAATAACTATAAATCCACGCAACAATTGAATTTCAACATTTAACCACAAACAACTTTCGACATTAAAATTTGACGGCCAGCCAGCCAACCAACCTGCAGAACATGCTGTCCTACCAGTTGAGCCAAAAATGCTATCCCCAGTGCACACAAGCCATACAATGCGACTGCAATTACAAAGTATTTATTAACTCCTGCGTTTTTTACGTGAATAGTTTATGACTTTACATTTGCAATTTCCATTTTCATTTGAAGTACTTATTAGATTCAATTTCAACACTAGAGCTTGATGATCATATTCATAAGCATAAGCATTTGCTATGGTTTTTAGTATAATATTAATTGACTATATTTTGTTTCAACCCAAAAAAGATATAAAAAGAGTAATTCTATTACTGACATATAGTATCACAATACTAATATATCATTAGCAAAAAATCTAACTTGAATTACATTAGCATCGATAACTGCAAGAGAAAAGCAATGATTCAACCTCGACAACTGTTTATTAATAAATAATAATTTTTATATGAATTATTCGCGTCATCTGCAAACACCACCTACCTAGAACTTTGATGATGAGAGCCTTCCTGTGTTCAGTTTTATTTTTGAAGAAGTGTGATACCAAATCCTGCCATGTGACTGCAGCACAAGAGTTCAACGAGCTGGATATTGAGCTGCGACAATTATGATTGGTGTATTGTACGCAAGGAGGATGATAGCGCTGAGATTGTTGAGTATAACAATATTGAAAAAAGAACAATTTTGATAAGATGTACAACACAATTTACAAGATAATTTAATGAATTTCTGTAGCAAGTGTAACACAGGTGATTGTTTCTTATTAATACGACTGGTAGGCACTTGAAAAATTCTGTCTAACTTCAAATACATTTGTGTATACGACCTTACTTAACATCAACTCATAGAAACATGCAATAAAGTTAATTTTTTTTATCTGATAAAATTATATAACTTAATGTTTTGAATAAAATCTAAAGTAATCGTAAAATTTTTTCACTTTCGTTAGTGGTGAGTACATTCAATTTTGTTTTAAGAAATGGATTTAATTGGATTATTTATAACCACGCGTAACGATGCAATCGCCATTGAATACATTATATAACAAGATAACCACCGTCTGACCGACAGCTAGTCACGAGTGTAAGATTTTGAAGATCAATCAACTAAAACAAAGATAACTCTAGAAGTTAAAAATTATAAAATAAAGACTACATTATTTAAATTTTAGATTATCACATCATGATATGAATTAACTTAATGTATCAATCCTGAATAATGTATCTCGCCTATTGATTGAAGATAGTTTCAAAAATAAATTTGTAAATATAGTGTAGAAGGATTTGTGAATAAAATTAACTAATAAGTTGTTTAGAGTTTAGTTAACCACGTTTCACTGATCTACAGCTCGTGTATATACACGTACAGCGTTTGAAACTACGCTATGCGTTGTTTCGAATGAGTACACGATATGCTTGTACAAAACAAACTGGAAAAGAATTTATTTCCTTTTACTTTAATATGTAATGATTTTTAATTATAGTCTGAAAATCGGTTTTCTGTATGTGTTTTTTGTTATCGTGTTTCCATTAATTTCAAGGTTTTATCATACGTGAACGCCGACTTATCTCTCCGAGGAGTCTCAATTATTATGTAATTTAATTATTTTAAAATATTCAAACAATTACGCCGTGCAAGCATTATATACACCACTCGAACCTGAGAGCCCCACTGAAGAGGACAGCCAGGAATGCACCAGGAAGACCAGGGTAGTTGAGTACGTTGACCATGAAGTAGGGTACCAACTGAGGTTACATAGAAATCATGTTCATGAGGAAGCAACTACTAATGTTATTAAGGCTTAATGAAAAACAATTCTACCTAGATAGCATTTATTAAAGTTTTTCAATTTACAACTGAAAAGTATACAATACCGACCTGATTGACGTTTTGAACTTGCTTGCTCCTGACAGGATCGCAACCGAGATTGGCGTAGTAAGCGAACACGACGAGACCGACCAGAGAGGTCAGGACATTCATGCTTATTATTAGTGGCACGTTCAACATCACGGATCTGAAAATCCAAGATGAAATATTTGTAATAAATTTCAACATATTTATAAAAGTATATTTATAGTAGAGAAAAATCGAATTACTCGTTGAAAGGCTTGATTTTAGATAATGTTGAGTAACTAACAGTTGCGCTTTAGGCAGTGTGGGGAGGGAGCAGTACCTTTGCACGCTGATCTGTCCCACTCCAAACACTGTCAGCGTGGAAAAGCAGCCACCGATGATGGTCGACCAAAAGGAAAGTCGCTGGGTTGGGTCAGGGTTGAAACTGTTTTGTGGGTAAATGAACAGTTTAAGTCAACAAATATTTAGTGAGACATTGCGTGGTAATTTTGATACTTTAAGAAAATATTAAACAGAAATAGTTTTATTTAATTTAATTTGTTGCAAAGAAGGCGATGAACGAACTTGAAAAAAATGATTCTCCCTCCGGCTTCATTGATGCTCCACATCTCCTTGAACCCACCAACCAACAATATCCCCTTTAATCATTCAAAAAAGTTTCCCTTTCTTACTTAAATATTTATCAAACTTATAAACAGGAAATTACTTGAAAATTTTTATAACGTCAACCACTTATGAAACCACAAGAATCTTCAGTTTGATTTACAATTTAAAGTTTAGTAAATAAACTTGCATAAATTGTCAGCGTTGATATAATTTTTTTTCTAAAAAAAAGGTACATACCTGGACGACGATGAACAGCATGCCACCCAACATGATGACGGCCTGGAAAGCATCTACCCACACGACGCCCCTCAATCCACCCTGTAATTAAAGTTTTGTTGAAAATTTCTAATTTTACAAAAAATACAATCTATTTTTTACATGAATATAAATAGTATTTTAACTGTAAATTACTGACGAAACACCATCAAAACCAAACAATAGAGGTGCGTTTTTAGATGACTGATTGATAGAACGTACCAGAATGGTTAGCTGTTAAGAATTATTGATAATAATTGATAACTGATAATTGTGAGAAAAAAAATTTATATTTAACTTTCTTTAAGCTCGTTTTAAATTGTTTAAGTTGACAAGGCATGCAATATAATTAGGCAATATTAAAATTCCACAGATTAATTGAAATCACATGTCACAAGTAATTGACTTTGCATACAGCTAAAAAAGTTAAAGAGAGGAAACAATTAGAAAAGCTGACAATTTCGTGCAACCACAACTTTACAAAAATGATTAACAGTATAATGATGGTAGCACTAGGAATGTTTGACTCGTTGAGAAAAATTTGCTAAAAACGTCCCATGATATCTTAACAAACAAAATGGAGTTGTATATAAGCAAAACTTGGTCAAGTCAGATTAAAAGCATTTGAAAAGTATTTTACGAAAATAAGCTTGGAATCGGCTGGAGACAAAGAGTAAAAATCAAATTCATGATAAAAATGTTAAGAACCAGAAAAAATAAAATAAATAAATAAATAACTTTTTGAGCAAATTCACAAAATAATGTAAGATCGAGGTATAGAAAGAATAAGAAGACAATTAGATAACTTGAAATGAAATGGATAAATAACGTTGTAGAACACCCGGAGTTGGAAACGTTGAATTTGACAAAAAATGCGACATGAAAAGTATATAATATTAGCATTAATCTTAACAACATCAATTTAATGCGTTAGACAAGGGCTCTTCAAACTGCAAAGATTTATAATATAAACATAAAGAAGACAAAAAATAACAATTCAAGTAAAAACAAATAAAAAATTATTACAAATGTTGTGTAAACAGTGCCTATGATTGCGATGGCAACGATGGAGATATACAAGTTGAGACCTGTCGATGCAACCATTGCAGTTGATGGCGTATATAGTAGGAGACCCATGTAGAAGATCTGTTTGGTTGAGATTTTAGGAGAATTTAATAAGGATTGCAGGTGCTATCAAATTTTATAAAGGTTTATTTATTTAATAAAAAAATTTAGTTTATTAGAATAAATCTTTGCAATATTAAAAAATAAAATGGTTATACCCTTTGTATGTATTAATATAACAAAACCCTTAACAAAAGTAAAAACAACACTCCAATCCAGTGCATTCAAACCTACAACACACAAATGTTTTTATGTCAAAAACAAATGAATAATGAAGAATATTGTGTTGCTTACATTTCCCAGTAGAAAGCTGACGGTGCCCAGAAGTTTTGTGACTTTCGATTTGAAACGAGCTTCCAGGTACTATTCGTATGCAAACGTTTGTCACCAATGCCATTAATTAACAAATTCCAATTATTACTACCCAATAGTATTGTTCGAATAATAAATATTTTTGCTAAAATAGTTTTCAAATAACGACACTTTTTCATCACTAAATGTCAAACAAAATTTAAAGAGATGCTTAAATTTAATAACTCTTTTAAAAATAATATTTCAAAGTTTCACCTCAAAGGAGCTGGTGACTTTCAAGTTGAAGAACAGAGGGACGATGAAGAGAGATGATATGATGCAGGCCAACGTATATCCAATGGTCCTCATGAACAGTTGCGTCCCTTTCGTGTATATCTCAGCTGGAGTGCCAAGCACCACGATCCCACTCAAGAAGGAAACCAACATTGACAGTGCCACAGGGAGTGTGCTCATCGATCGATTGCCCACCAAGTACTCTTTCGGAGTCTTCTGCTTGCCGCCTGAGAATGCATGGTACAAGCCGATGATCAGAGACACCACAAGAACTAAGGCGAATATCACGTAGTCTACGATGTGAAAACTCATGTTGTTCTTATTTGTACTGCAAGTCACCTGCTGTTCATGTTAGAGTCTCTTAACAAATCGATTTCTAAATTTAAAAAATTACAAATACATATCAAAATAAATATCAAATCCGATATAGGTTTGAGAGGTATTTGAAGCACTTTGAAGCACTTCAAAGTGACTAGTGCGTGTTTTTAGTTGAAGTTTGAAGACGAACACTTTTGATTGAATTTCTAATATTAACAGTATAACAGATATATTTATGTAGAACTATATAACAAGGCGATGGTCTTCATTTAAGTTACGGAACACTTTAATCGCATGAAAACTTTATTAATTTTACGAGAATTAAAACAACAGAGAAATCTCTCTTTGTTAATTATTTTAAAAATGTTAATTAAAAAAATCCAAACTCAAGTTTTCGAACTTTTGTAAATCAACACTAACGCGATATATTAGAAACAAGTCAGGTTGGAATGTTTGAGTTATCTCTATTATATCATCTCTAGTATAAAGTATATGTTATCTTGCCTGGAAGGAAAATAGCTTTTAAACAAGTTTAGAACAAAAGAGATTGATATTTCAAAGCAAACGTCTTAGTCACCATTTGACATTTAAAGAAAAATAAATTGAACAAGTGCAAGAACAAGTTGAGATTTTGTAGAAAAAAAAATCGAGAAAATAATTATCTAGAGGAGGTGCATTCAAGTTTAAAAATTTGACAGAGTAAGAGAACGCTTGCAAGAATTATTTTAATTATTATAAGTACCAAAAGACACAAAGTCCAATTGTTTGTTGATTTTATTTTTCAAAATTTCTGTGGCGCAGGTTATTACATTAGAAATATGTTAGTATATTAGTAAATATGCATGTGCATGGTGTGCTAAAAACTCGACAAACGAACAGGCCATTGTTCCGTCAGTTTGATATGTGTGTGTCAGAGTGTGTAGTGTGTGTCAGAGTGTGTGTGTGTGTAGTGTGTGTGTGTGTGTATGTGTGTGAGTGTCGGAGTTTTTCAAGTCAACATTTTTTAATGAAAAAATAAATAAGAAAATTTCAATTTCAATCCAAAAGTAATATAAACATTGAATAATAAATTAATATATTTAAACTGCGTAAAAAAATTTTTTAAATAAACTTTTCACACAATTTCTTAAAAAATCACTTGAATTTTATAATTTCTCCGGCGGAAAAGATTTCAAATCGTTATTCGTGATCGTGATGTCATCATCATCATCGTCAGCGTGATGCCAGCCAATGAACAATTGATAAATATGAGCACCGAGGAAGGCCCCAACGTGTGGCATAACAAGAGGCACCCAGAAAAAATAATCGTAGATCCTACGTGAGAAAATAAATTTATTTCTCTCAATTTTATTATTTTCATTTGGCTTGAAAAAAAAAACTGAAAAACAAACAAAACAAAACGAAACAAAATCAGACGAAGTGCGGGATGACTGTTAGGAGTTATACAAGCATCTAACCAAGCGAGCAGAACAAAATATATCGTACTAATCGTGTTAGATATTACAGTGCAGTTAGAAGTTTCAACACAAATTTTTATTCATAATATATTTCGTAAATATCTTAATCGTAAATTTTAAGTTTACTGCATCAACTGTTGAATGTATTCTTTCTTTAAATGTGTACTAAATAGATCAAAATATTTTGTGTTTTAACCATGAGGCTTTACAGCGGTATGATGAATTAAAATTGAAATGAAATTTAATAACAAGATAATGAATAGAAAGTTAAAATAAATTAAACTTTCATGAAAGAGAATCAAATCCTACGTGAAAACTTCAACTCCGTATCCAACGACAAGCGTCATCATTCTCGGTCCCATATCTCGGGCCGGGTTAATAGCTCCCATGCAGTTGTACACGAAGGAATAATTCACGAAGACAACCAACGCGCCGACAACCAGCGGTTTCAAACCTGCAGAGCAGTGATGATGAAACATGCTGGTTAACATTGTTACTAATCAATGTTGCTGATGAGTATAGCTGGCTAATAATGTTTGTGAAGGAAAAAATCTTTCCGTATAATACTTGAAAACCAGCAAGAAATCTCTGTGTGCCCGTTATAAATAAGTACAAAAATTTAAAAATTTTCATTTTTTATGAGAGTTTAACTTGAATGGAAAAAGTTGCATGTGACTTTTGAAAAGTTGAAAAAAAATTTCTGGATGAGCGTCATGTGGCATTATCAACGGCATTATTTTTCATTTAACTCTGGTTAAATATTCAAATTTATGAAAATTTTATTTGAAAATGTTGTAAAAACATTAAAGTAATAAATAAATTATTTCTTTTTTTAAATGCAAGACGTCGTTTACACCGAATTTAAGAGGTTAACCTATTTTCAACTTCTGATAGAAAAAATTAATGTTAATTTTTTTCAAGCCTTCATTTTCAAAATAACTTTTTGGAGAAAGCGTTTCACAAAACAATATAATACTATTTTAGTGTCCCAAAATAACTGTATTACGTCATGTGGTTTTAATTTATTCTGTTCCTTTTTAATTTATTCTGTCATTATTTAATATTAATACTCGTGAAGCTGTAACAACTATTCTATACCAGTTGAGTGTGCTCAGTCTATTCTTTGTTGAGATTGTTTAGACTAAATTCGGTGAAAATAACTAAATTGCTTTTGCACATTAAATAATATGTTTTGATGAAGTTTAGAAGCATGAACAATAAATGGTTCGTCTTGGACGAACGTTAATACATTTGTTACACATAAACTAAACATTTCAAAATACGAACATTACAATGGTTTGTATTTTATGTCAATCAAATCACCTTGAGGAATGTTTGAATTTCTTTTATCTGAAATGGCCATAACGAATATCAGTAGAACCATCGTGCCTATAATCTGATAGAAAGCATAGACTGTGATGAATTTATATTTTATGGCGAAATAATGTTAATGAAAGGTGCAACGTCCTATCATATTTCATTCCACATTTAAATTCAATCAGAGAGAATCACGCATAATTTACCGGACCGGACATATACTCATGTAACTATGTCTCCATAGTTATATATTTCGCGTATGAATGTCTCATTAAAGCATACACATCATTAATTTTATATTTCGTAAATGTTTTTAAGTAAAAACGAAACTCGAAAGGATTTTGATAAATAAAAAAAAAACAGATTCGTAAATGGTTACTTGATCGATGACACTAGTGTATACACCCAGACCAGGCTGTGGGTAGGTTGCAAATATTTGGGCCGTCGCATTCTGCCCCGTTATAGCTCTTTTGCCCCCATCGTACAAATTTATGGCCTCTGAAATTATTTTAACAGTGAGATGTTCAGTTAAAAGTTGAGTAAAAATTAAATATTCTCTTTCAAGATGAGCCGTGAAATTTTTGAAGTGGTTTATTTATTTGCGCCTTTTTTTTGTTTTCATTTAAATGTGTCTATTAATTTTTATGTTTCAATAATTTAAATGGAAAATACCAACCAAAATTAACTCATTAACATAATTTATTAATCTATTCAAGTGAACGGTTGAATAACTCTATGTAAAAATATTTTGTTAAAAATATTAGCACGAACCATAATGAAGGGCATACGCCAATAGAGCACCTACAAAGGCTCCTAAGTACTGAGCCAGCCAGAACATCAGCATGCCTAGAAGGGACAACCTCCCAACAGACATAAATGCAAAGGACACGGCGGGATTGATGTGGGCCCCTGTTGTTGTTTGTTCATTCCGTCATCAAATATGTCGTTATGTTTATGTTTGTTTCTCATCAAATGCCTCGCGCGTGCCTGACTGAGAAATAATTTTTTTCTTCGCTGGATGCCATACATCCCAGGATAAGTCATGTTAACATGTTCACTTGCATGATTTTAACGCATACTTATGAACTGGTTTGTACAAAAAAGCATCATTAGCATGGTTAACTCGCTGAACATTTATTTACTAATCAATAATTACAATCAATACCAATATTACTTGACTCTGACTAGTTAAAAAAAAATCTACAGAAAATGTTTAAAACAAAAGTATTTAGAGTTTGTTTATTTGTAGAAGGGATGTATTTTGCAGCTGTTTTACGTTAACTAAAAATCAGCATAGTGATATTGAAGATAAATAAGAAGGTATCCACTAGCCTGATACCCCCATGGTAGCGTAACATGCCATGGCGACGGACAGTCCCCACCCCCACACCGGCCCGTCCGAACTTGACGTTCCTTTCGATAGAACAAATTGGGCCGACGAGCTGCACCCACCAAGCTGTTGATAAGATGATGTTCAGCGTCAGCAGGGCAGCCATTGTTTTTAGCGTATATAATGCTGGTGGCTTTTCAAGCTTATTTCTTTAACATTTTTGTTATGTTTAACTTTCTGTTTCACGCGAAACATGTTTCTAAATTAAAAAGAGAAGATATTAAATTTGTCAAACTAGAGGATTTGTTACTATTCTGATTTCCCAGTCAACATATTTTTGTATTCGATTGGTGCATTCCCATTGAAAGATTTATTATCAATATTCTTTTTACAATGAAACCAATGGCAATAATGAAGGTTAACCTAAAAACGACTGGTCAAAAAAACATTCAAAAATGTAAGCGTCTGTATCATTGCGAATGCTTTTATATTTCCAACCAACGTTTTAGGACATTTTTTAATTTGATAATTTGGAATTAAGAGACTTATTAATAAAATTTTATTATCAAATATATTCATTTGTATACTTCAACAACCTTCTTCAATAAACCATGAAATCTAATTTACTTAAATCATTGACCATCAATGAAATGGGAGTAAAATTTAGATGATGTGTAAGAAAGAAAGAGCAAACCTACCAACATATGCTACCTACGCATCAACCAAAAACATCCAGCCAACATTGTGACCATCAGACAAACAAGCATCCAACCAGCGAACTGACTGACCATCAGAAAAGCAAACACCCAACCAACATACTGACCATCAAGAGACATGTCCCCAGAAACTCAGCTAGAAAGTATTTGACGTAGATGTTTTTGATGTGGCCCAACTTTTCTAGACGGTGGACTGGAAATGCAGGCTTGAATACGTCACAGAAGACCATCTTCTCTTTCTGCTTTTTAACTGAGGCTGATGTTGGTGGTGTTACTTCTGCCGCCAATGATGATGATGGTTCGTTATCCACGTTGTTAACCAGTTTCGCTGTATTATTTGAATTCCAATTTAAAAGTTATGGCTGAAATTTGAAACGGTTGAATTTGAATTTTATTTTAATCAACGTCCTAAGGTTAGTAGAATGATCATTTATGATGCTAAAAATAAAATTCTGTGACATACATCCAAACATCTGTATTTGGTATATGTATATATATATTATGAATATATATATATATATATATATATATATATATATATGTATATATATCATAATATATTATATTATATATATATATATATATAGTGAGAGAGATAAATAATTACTTGAACAAATACAACAAATGATTGTACACACGCACATTCACACACACACACAAAATACACACGCAGACAAACACAGACATACATAACACATTCACACACATATGAATATACTTTTACAATTTAATAGACCCATGTCCGTGCATACACCAATGCATAGATTAGATGCATACATTACACTGAGCAACAAAAAAAATTTTTGAGGAAATTTCCTAATTTTTTACAACTGATTTATGATAATTTGGCACCGCTGAGTCCGAAAATGACATCCGTTTCTCTAGGTCAGGTCCAGTTTTTCTGCTAAGTTAAATGTTTATTTTATTTTATTTGTGAATAAATCAGTAAAATTTTTGTGCCATAATCGGTTTATTTCTATGAACATTTCTCATTCGGAATTGGTTTCAAAGAGAAAAAAGCGTTCTGAAACACAGTACCTTAAGTAAGGGTCATTAATGTTCGTCATTGTTAAGAATTTAGGGCTGGAACTTCCGTTTATTGGATACCCTGGAATGCTCAGCATCAGGGATGTCTCTCTTTAGAGTCCAGCAGTAATCAGCCATCATGACGGCATTCCAACGTCCCTGATACCTGGTTTCCCTCTCCTTCATCTCCTGGGGGAATCTCTCTCCCTGCTCGTCGCTCATTGATCCAAGATTCTCAGGAAAACGATCCATATGTGAAAATAGATAATGCAGTTTGATGCTCATGTTGCATCCGAGTTTTTTGAAAGCAGTCACCATATTGTTGACAAGTTCAGCATAGTTTCTGGCCTTGTTGTTGCCAAGGAAGTTTTTCACAACGAGAACAAAAGCATTCCATGCTTCCTGTTCCACTTTGTTCATTGACTTTTCAAACTCTGGATCTCTGATGAGCCGATAGATTTGAGGACCGTCAAAGATACCAGCTTTTAACTTCACTATGGTTACTCCCGGAAATGTCTGGCACATGTAATTGAAGCAGCCACCTTCCTTGTCTAGAGCTTTTGTGAACTGCTTGATCAAGCCAAGCTTGATGTGCAGTGGTGGGAAGAGTATACTGTCTCTGTCCACCAGAGGGCTGTTGATAACGTTACTTGCTTTGCAAGGCACTAGTTCCTCTCGCACAGGCCAGTCCTTCTTCGTGTAATGGTGAGCAGTGTCCCTACTGTCCCACATGCACAGAAAACATGGGTATTTGGTGAACCCGGATTGTTGCCCCAACAAAAAATTCACCATCTTCAGGTCGACACAAATAACCCACTTATGCTGATCATAACGAATCATCTCCAGCACATACTTCACCGCTTCATACTTCTCCTTCAGTTTAGTAGAGTGAGCAAGGGGCACAGAGGCAAACTGGTTGCCGTTGTGCAGTAGAACACATTTCAGTGACCACTTGCTGCTGTCAATGAACAGTCTCCAGTCTTCGGGCTTGTACTGCGGCACTCCCAGGTGGTGCAGAAGCTGTGCAATATCTGTGCAGTACACCAAGTCCTGTACCTCCGAGAAAAATTGGAGGTACTCTTGATGCCTGTTGCGGTACAGGGTGATGCGAGCACAGCCAGAGAGGAGGTTTTTTTTTTCAATCTGGATGCCAACAGTTCAGCAGAGGCCTTTGACAAGCTGAGGTCGCGAACTAGATCATTTAGCTCCTGTTGGTAAAAAAGCTGTGGAGTTTCATCGTCAACAACTGGCCATTCTTCTTCTGTTTCCTGATCTTCATCACTGGAGGATTCGTCATCACTGATGTCTTGAAGTTTGTGAAACACAGGTACTGGAATATCATCACAATGAGCTACAGGACGACGTGCGGATTGCAAATCAGGATACTCGAGGCTGCTTCGGTTCTTTCTGTTTATCCCAGTCAGATCGATGCTACAGAAGTAGCAGTCAGTGTCATGGTTTCTCTGCTCCCGCCAAACCATGGGAATTCCAAACTTCAGACACGTCTTCTTGCCCTTGGTCCACTGACGCAGATACACGGTGCAAGCCTTGCACACCATGTGTGGCGCCCAATCTTTATCCTGGTCACCAAGTTTAATACCAAAATAAGCATGGTAAGCACGCTTTATGAAACATGTGACTTGATTCCTGTTATGAACAAGTGTGTATTCACCGCAGATATAGCAAAATACGTCGGGTTTATTTTTACAAGATCTTCTCTTGGAAGCCATGTCGTTCGCTTGCGATTCGTTTGCAACTGATACCTATACTAATGCAATCTGCTATATGGCTCAGATTTGGAAAATGCTGACGTAACTATCCATAGTTATACACAGCCTCGTCCGGGCATGTCTGCGATTGTCTGATCACGTGACTGTAGTTACGTGATTTAATGCATTGAACGTGTGTGTGTGTGTGTGTGTGTGTGTGTGTGTGTGTGTGTGTGCATAGGGGAAACATAAAAATACCAATTAATTAAAAATTGCAAATTCCTCATAGTGATGAAGTGATTAAGAACAAAGCATCACATACAGCGAAAATACCTGGGACTGTACACAAAAAAGTGAAAATGAAGATATGGCCATAGCTTAGAAAGTTGACCTGATCTAGAAAAACCAATGTGATATTTGGATTCAGGACATCAAAATTTCCATAAATCAGCCGAAAGACCTTAGGAAATTTTTTGGGTGTTGACCAGTGTTATCGCTCAAGCCACGTAAATAAAATAATCATATTTGCGACATTTGCCACTGCGTAATCTTAGCACGCTCGAACTTTAACTTACGTAGCGATAAAAATATTCATTGAAGATCCATATTTGTAGTTCTACACTATCGCAAATAACATTCATTGATCCATTGTTTGTTATTTATTTTGTTTTTTTTTATATTCTTCAACAATTGTTAGAAAGCTCGCCAAACCTCTTGAACTTTAATCCGCCGACGAATGACAGCTCATCATTATTATTATTATTATCATCATCATTTTGCAAACACTTTAAAAATTTTTCACCCTTCTTCGTTTTGAAGTTTTTAGGTTGAAGTGTGCAGTCACTAGCGATTAAATTAAGAATATTGTAAAAATTTTCAAATATATCTCATTTCCTGCAAGTATAATGGGTCCATAGAGGTCCAGGTAATTCATTTCAACTCACTAAACCGAGTGCAACTACGTTTGCTATATAAATTTGCAAAACATACCATAGATCCATGTTTGCATGCTGAATGAATTCATCAACAAATAATAATAAATAAAACTGGTCGTGAAATAAATAAGCGGTGAAAAGTGAATAGCAGCCTTACCTACTGCTCGGGCGATTTGTAGCATTGCCCTTATATCGAACAATTCAACGGCAAATATTATTTTCTCTTTTGAAGCACCATGTTTTAATGATATGATAATTATATTTATGTGCGCGTTTTGTGCCTGTTTTGCATATGTCCCAATTGATTCTAAATGTAACTCACAAGCGTAACTCAAATAAAAGGAAGCGTAGGGTTAGTAGTAGAGGGAATGCTGTTAATAAATGGCAGAAGTTACTGATGCACCGTGTTGTATCAACTAACCACCCCCCATGGTGGGGGCGCCAACCTCTGCAGACCATTCGATGACCACCAACATTTTTGAAAGCAAAAATTCAACTAATTTATCTTTGAAACTATTTCTAGTAACGAACGTCTGCAAGTTCTTATTTCTTCCCCATAATCATTGTTTCTGGTTAAGTTTGCATTTTTTGTCTACTTTAAAAACGACTCTGGATGTACGAGGTGTGACGGTGCCTACCTACCTACCTATTGACACACAAACAAGCACACACCATGCACATTATAAATATCAAAAAGAAGACATTTAAAAATTGAACTGAAAACAAATCTTTATATATATATATATATATATATATATATATATATATATATATATATATATATGTATATTTACAATATTTTATAAATTCTACCGAATGTTTGGCGTTAATATGTTTGTAGTTCGTTCGACAAGTCTTGAACTACTTTCTTTTTAACTTCTAATTCTCGAGAGAGATGGAGCAGTCGCTGCTCGCGATCTTGTTCGATTGTTAAATTACGTCGGTTGGTCGCAGAACTTCGAGTAAATGTTGGTAATAGACCATAATTTTTACAATATTCTATAAATTCTACCGAATGTTTGGCGTTAATATGTTTTTAATATGTTGAACTACAAACATATTAACATAATTTTTACAATATTCTATAAATTCTGCCGAATGTTTGGCGTTAACATGTTTGTAGTTCGTTTTTTCGATTTTTCTCACTAAAGTTTAAAATATAAAATATATAATATATATCTGTTTAACGTTTGTGACGAAAAATAAAAATTATTTGCAGTTGTTTTATTTTATTATTTCAATTGTAAATTCTAACTTTCTTGCTCATGGAAAATTTTGTGAAATTTAGAAATCAAGGATGCGCCCAGCACTGAATGCTGCCTGATGCACTGGCGCTACAAGTGTGAGGTAGCAATGCAACACGATGTTCATCTCAAGTAACGAATCTGTTAAACTAATTTGTTATAAATCTAAATATTTTTCGAAGATATGTCCATCCAAGAAGTTGCCTCACGTAATAACTACTTGTTATATATATATATATATATATATATATATATATATATGAATCTACAATAAATGTTCGTATCATTTAATAATTTAACCATGTAAGGATTGGTTCACATGATTTTGCTGTCAAGCCTGCCATTTAAAAGACGATTAAATATTGGTTATAATTTAATAGTGTCTGTGAAAACTGCTATAACGAACTCTGTATAAATTTTTTCCTAATAATAAATAATAATATATGAAAAGAATTCACTTATGAATAAATGTCAAGCAGAATAGCGTACAAACAAACATACGCACATACGCACAGCGCTATGAACAACGAAGCATACTTTGTTGATTGTTAAATTGAAAGGCACTATTATATACTCCTTTACATGTTAGGTGACCAAATTTCAAAAGCGCTAAGGTTGTTAACCTTACCTAACCTAATATATGCATAGGTCATATCAGCAGGCATGTCAGGATGCATCTCGCTTGGAAGAACTTTCAACGTAACTAAATGCACCACCATTTATTTTTTGCATGATATATATATATATATATATATATATATATTATGATATACATATATGATATTATGATATATATATATATATATATATATATATATATATATATATATTTATATCAATGATTAACTTTGTTTATTTTCTTACAAGTGCTTTTCTACCCGCTATTCAATTCTAATGGTCTCGTCATTCTGTGCCTATCTGCAAAGTAATTAAAGCTTATATTTTACCCAATGGAAGTTTTTATAACAGCTAAGTTTTCAAGTTAAACTGATGCTACATCTTTATAAATGTTTCTGCCTTGTTTGCAAATGAGTTGGACATACGATTTATTCATAAATGTATGTATGTATGCATGTTGATTGGTTTATCTATAGTGGCGGAATGGTGAACAACATAAGGACTGATGTTTCATTTAACGTCTTAAACGTTTTTACAAGAAAGCACTGAATGTTACGAAAGCTTTGAAGTATTTTGAAGTTTACGAACAAACTCTGCCTTGCGAGATATTGATTGCATCGTTTTAAAAACTCCATAGGAAGTGCTATCCTGGGCCATATCTTAAAACATTAGTTTAATACTTAGTTTTTTTTTAAATAAATTAACTGATTGACCAAAGCGTAGTTAAACAACAGGATATCTCCAAGTATGTAAAAAGGAAATTGCTAATCGGATTAATAAAACTTAGAGAAAATATTTAGAATATTCAACTTATTCATTATGATGGAACAATTTATCATAAAATCAAACTTTATAAAATTAGTTCAAACGGTGACTTATAGTAACATCACAAAAACAAAAGTTTTAAAATAAGAAATGCCTAATTGAACGGAAGGTCATTTGTATAACGAGAACTTATGATAACAACCTAAATACGGAGAGAAACCTTAACGACAAATTGGCAATTATAGATGGAAAATTGTTTCTACTCCCTATACAATTATCGGGACGTGATTTTGAAACAAAATTGTTTATTTCATTTTCATATGTGCTCCAGGTGCTCGCTCACATGTTGTTCTCCTTTAAAATGCTTGTTGGTAGGTCCCCAGAAACGTACGAATGGATTGCCTGTTTCAATGTTTCTTCAGGATTATAACTTATAAAATTAATTTTTTCATTAATATGTTTAGCTTATTGCTATGTTTATTCCTTATTAATTAAATTTTCACCGAATGTTAACCTGCTTTTAATTGATTAATTAATTTACTTCTAACATTCAGTCGTTAATTATAAGAATAAATTTTCAATAGACATCAGAAAATTTTATGTATCTTGTATCAATCATTCAGTTAAAAACTTCATTGTTTCATTTACGTTATTTTTTTTTTAAATAAATCTTATATGGAAAAATGGTTAATGTCAACGTTTTATTTTTTAATTTAAAAAAATTGTCTTGTCTCAAATAAGTTGACGATAAATGATAGTTTCTGGCTTGATGCCCTCTTATGGATGTTCACATCTCCAATGCATCCAAATCATTACAGCAAAATAATTTTTTTTGAAAGAAGGTAAAATTGACGTATAAATTCATTTTGGTAAATTTTGGTTTACATTAACGTTAAACTTAACAAATTAATAACCTATAGAGTTAAACAATCACAATTCTCATTTCTTTATTGTATGTTGCCATCGTTTAACATATGTTATCCATATATTATTGATATAAAATTTACAGAATAATCATTGGAGGGATTGAATGATATTTGTCTTAATTCGTCAGATGACACCGCTCTCACATTTTCTGCAAAAATTCTCGCCGAATACACGGTTGAAAATTTACGAAGTATTTACAATTTTGAAAAATATTTATGTTTCAAAAATAAAATTTATGCACTATATTATCAAGAATGTTTTATTGGTACTTCATTTTACTTTTAATCGGAATAGATGAAACGTAGAAAGAACACAGTTGACGTCATTTTGCAATTGAATGTACCTATTCTTCATTGGTTCTTCATTCAAAACAGGATATGACGTTTTCTGTCAGTTTTTCATTTTATTTAAATTCTTAAGTACAAAGTAGTGCATTAAGTACAGCTATCTAATGCGTTTGCGTGTGACAATGTCAATTACTCTAACGTAAATTTCAGTAAGCTTGATTGCAGTGGAACTGTTTCTGTAAAATTTTCAAAACGTTCCCCTCAATTTTCATCGTTCTCAGATTTTTTTGATACCGAGAAATTTTTTCAAAAATAAATTCATAATTTTTATTTTTCATTATTGGCACAATTTTTTTCGTTTTTTTTCCTCATTTCATTTGCTCGTAGTCAACTTAATCCTCGTGTCATCGTTATCATCACTATCATCATCGTCATCGTCGTCATCACCATCATCATCGTCGTCGTCATCATCGTCATTATTACCAAAGTCAGCATCATCATCATCTTCATCACCATCATTCATGTTTATTATCAGTTAATTTAGCCTCGTCATTATCAGTTTCATTTCCTCATCATATATTTTTACAAGGCACACGCGATCATCAGCACAATCATCAGCACAATCATCATCGGCCTCCTCTTTCTTTTCTTCTCTATCTCTCTCCCTCTCTTTTCCTCCACATCATCTTCTTTGTCGTCATGATCATCACCTTTGTCGTCATGATCATCATCTTCATCGTCGTCGTCATCATCATCATTGCCATCATCATCATCATCATCATCATCACCACCCCGTTGTAAAGCAACACAGTGATCAAAGACAAATCAATATTAAAGAAGAGGACGACTTACAAACAACAAAAGCAAAACAAACCAAAAAGAAAAATTTTGTTGAAAACGTCTACAAAATCTTAAAAAAATTTTTGACAACAAAGACAATAACATCGATGATGACGACAACAAAAACAACAACAACATGACAACAAAAACAACAACAACAACATGACAACAACGCCGACAACATCAACAAAACATCGAAGCGCAAACGTCAGCAGAATCTTGTATACAATTCATCATCCTTACATCAATGCACTTGTTAGTTTACAGTACAAAACTTGTTGTCAGTGTCCTCATTGTTGTTGTTCCTGTTGTTGTTGTAATTGTAGTTGTTAACGTTATTGGTACTATTTCTGTTGTTGTCAATGTCAGTGTTGTTGATTCGAAACGAAACGTAATTTTGTTTAACAGCAAAACTTCCATAGAAAATAAATGTCACAAGGCAGGCCAAAGTAAATTTTAAAAAACTTGTCAAGTATGGCCAGCCGAATAATGTAATAACGACGCGCTGCATCTATTGAGGTTGACGACAACGCGTCGTTGTTTCGTTGATTTTGTTGCTTTTTTTTAGAAATCTTGCGGCTGTGGTTGGTGTGGTGGCTGCGCCGATAAATTTATGTGACGATCTGGAGGTTTCATATTCACTGACGTTGTGTTATCGCCGTTCATGAGGTGGTTATTGTGCCAAGTAGTGCAGACAATTGCTAGTGCATTTATGAACATTTTTAAGCCAACAACAGGAAAGAAATTTAGTTTTTTTCTCATATATATATATATATATATATATATATATATATATATATATATATATATAAACGTTTATTAAATTTTCTCTTGTAAATTATTGCTACCAATATAAATTTCCAACATTGTATTGAATTGAAATGTAAAAGTGGGGTATTAAGTAACGTAATTTACCTACAATGTGCTTCAAACTAAACTACTCCCTTTTGAAGATTACAGCAAATATGACGATGGCCCCATGCTATCCATCTATTCATTTTAATAAAGCACCGCACATTTATGAGTGCTTTAATTACTATGTGAATGATTTATTGTTACGAGCAGGTGGTGTTCTTGTCGACACAGACGCTAACACCATCGCCGCCGTTGTCGCGGTTGTGGTAACTGCAGTGGTAATAAATTTTCTTTTGCCGAAATGTTCTGGCTTGACATAAAACAAGAAATTTTATTATCGGCCAGTTATACTGGCGTTGGTTTTAAAATTTCAAGGAATGGCGTGTTGTACTTACCTGTCAGTCAGTGGACTATGTGATTGGATGGAAGAATGGAAGGTAGGTGGCAAGATGTTTGGGAAGTTTTATGACTATGAAGAATTCTTATATTATGTTTTTTTTAATTTTCGGTTGTTTTTTTTAAATAATTAACACATCACACACGCACACACACACACACACGCACACAGACACACACGCACGCAAACGCACACAGACACACACACAAACACACAAATAAATGTGAAATGAGAAGGGGCAAAACAAACAAGCTTTCAGGACGGCTCACATTAAGTGATGGATCGTTGATGCCGTTCATATTGTGATGACTCTCACAGCAATTTTTTTTAGGGAACCCTCCAAAATGGGTATTTATTTGGTTTGCTCTTGTTTTTTTCTTGTTTTTCCAGTTACTACTACTTGTTTTTATTAGCGTTTTAGTCTGTGGTATCTTTTTATCATGCTTTGATATGATTTTGAATTTCTGAACTGAAAATTTAAAATAGATATTCATTAAGTTATGCGAATTAATTTTATTTAAATACATCGTATTACCATTTTGATACTTTTTTCAAAATACTGCCGATATATGTGCTAATATCATGTAAACAAAACAAAACAAACAAAAACAAACGAAGAAAAAAAAAAAAATTTGATACCGTTCCCTAATGCGTTCTCATAGAAAACCAACCAGTTTTTTGGTTTTGATAATTAATGACTGACAAATGGACGAAGCTTTCGTGAAATCCATCGACTGATTTCCTACCCTTGATTCTTCCTGTTGTGTCATGTTTTGTTGTTGTCGACTGTATTAGTCATAAAATTAACAGCAGCTTCTACACCAACCATAACAACAAAAACTAAATAAACTATCTAAGATCAGATTATAATATTAACAAGAACGTTTAAATTTTTAATATTTTTAAATTGAACAAAACAAAACTCAAATGTTTATAAAAAAAACATACAAAACGAAAATTTACTCGACTGAAAAACATTTTAAGTTGCTGGGCGAACGAATAATTGCACAGTGATCTTGTTCGATAGCAAAAAGAATCCAGCAGAAGTTACATTGTCAGTTCAGACGTGCACTTTTGCCCATAGATGAATCCTCGTTGCTAAGTGACTTATAGAATTATAAAAATTGATCTTCAAGCGACAAATATATATCTTAGTATTCGATTAAAGTATTCAAGAAATAATTTTTTTTATTTTAGGTCAGTTGTTGATCGTGAAGTGGTCTCTAGTAAGTTAAAATAACATTAATTTAAATTGTATACAGTTATTAACTTTTGATTACATTTCACTTTGTTGGTTGACTTCACAAACAAGCAGTTGGGTCACTAGGCTTCAGCTCCTGGTTGATTGAAATTGAAATATAATTTTTATTTTCACATTACAACTAGTGACAATTTAACAACTTGATGAGTCAACTTTAATAAAATAGATAATTTAAAGCAATGGATAGATGCAACTAATGGCTATGACTAAAATAAAATTTTTAAACTCGCAAAACGCTCTAGACTGAATTATTGTTTATAAACCGGTTATTGTGCGTCATTAATTTAATGACTCCAACAAAAATGATGATTCTCAGCGTATGGACAATGTTATTTATAAAACTTTAAAAGTAAACCTTATTTGTTTATGTAATCATTTATTTATATATAAACTCTAAATAACTCTAACCTTTGACCTTTTAACCTAAAAATATGTATTTAATCGTAGGACAATAACAGACATAAACGGTTAACTAAAGTGGCGGTCCACTTTTTCAAATGTAGTTACTCACTCGGGCTAAAACTGCCAGAGGTTTTTTTCAGGCTAAAATGTTAATAATGATAAAGACTTGGGCAAAAGTGATTATAAAATAACGCGATACACGCAAAATTGCGATAGTTGCCTTCAAATAAGTGGTCCTTTTGTTGTTGTTGCGGTTGCTTCTACTGCTACTTCTACTTCTGAGTTTCATCTCCGTGAGATGTGATCGTATGTTGGAAAGATGGTCTCATATATTTTTTTTCCTCTTCTTCCATCAATAATTGCTTTAATGATGATTTATCGCTTATGAATGCCATCTATACGATGATGATGACGATGGTTAGGATAGTGATGGAGATGATGATGATGATAGTGATAGAGATGGTGATGATGATGATGGTGATTAAGATGGTGATGGTGATAAAGATTATAACAACGAGTGTGATGTAGGTGATCACATATAATGATAAAACTCAAATCACTCGAGTGATGATAAAGAAGTTGATGACGCAAGATGAGGAAGAGGTTGATGACTTTGATAAGATGGATGATGACGATGACGAATTAAATGACACAGACGACAAGAATGATGATGAAAATAATATTAAAAGCTAGTGACTGTTAAGCGTTTTTAAAATTTTATAAAAACATTTCGGAAAAGTTTTTCTGATATATACTTAATATTTATACATATTCGCACATATGTCTATGTTATGTTAGTGTAAAATTACCCGCTGTTGCGTATGTGTTAATTTTGTTAGAGGCTGACCTGGCAAGTTTTTATGGTTTTTACATTTTCATCCAAATGAGACGAGTCAATAGCATTGTAGTGCAATGAACAGTGCAGCACATACATTGTGAGTAGAGTTGGGCCAGGGTGGGTAAACTACGGCCTACGTCCCGCGAAGCTATTTTATGCGAGGCTCATAGATGAAGATTATCATGATGTCAGGAAGGACTAAAATTTTGATAAATCATTATTATCATTATTACCAACACATCATAATCGGGACCACATCGTCATCATCAACGTCATCTTCAACGTCATCCTCCTCCTCTTTTTCATAGCCATCATCATCAACGTCATCATCATCTTCGTCGCCAGTCATCATTTTCGGTCATCATCAGCATAATTACTTCCATCAGCGTTGTTTTTTGCTCTGAAATTGATTTTTAAAAATTGATTTTTCTCATATCATCCTCGTGTTAACTACAATATATTTATATAACCTCATCAACATTGTAGTCACAATTACCAGCCCATGAACAATGACATCATCATTGACATCATTAACAACACACATAATGACATCAATTTGAAGTCACAATAATTAAATTAAAAATTAAAAAAAAACATTTAAAAATCATTCTTGTGAAAAATGAGGATGAAAAGTTAATTAGTAATTTTCTGTAGTAATAAAAAACTGGGAAAAAGCTCGTTGACAGGAAATGTTTTCGTTATTCTAATCATGCAAAATGTGACATAGCGATGACCAACCACACACACACTACACATACACGCACACACACACGCACACAAACACACACACACGTACACACACACACACACACCATCACACGTACGGACACACGTTCACACACGCGCACATACACATACAAACAACATGATAGGAAAACACAACGTCATGTTTTGTGACCATTTTTTCTCGTAACGAAATGTACTTGTGGCGGTAACTAATAAAACGAAACTCGCGCGCTCACCATGCCGCCCATCAGTTGATCTAAAAAGGTATAAAAGTTATTATAGATGAAAAAAACAGTCTGTTAAAAAACCTTTGTAACTTTTTCTGAAGCAAAAGTATGTTTTTGTGGCTTGGTTTTTGTTTTTATAACATTGTAGATTTGTTGAATTGAAAATGATTTTTTGTCGAAGACACGAAAATAAAAATAATTCTTGAGAATTTTTTTTACTAATGTTATTGCTTTGCAAGTCTAACACCTGAAGCAAAAAATATTAGGAGACTGGGAAATTATTTACAGTTGGAACCAACGGTGAAAACAAACTAGTTTGATGCATCTTATTTTGGCATGAAATTAAAATTGTAGTGAAAATATGTAGAAATGCACTGCCATGAAATATGAGTAGTATCTTATAGGTAATGTGGAGTTACGTAAGAAGTAATTATTTTTTGTAAAAGTACTACAGTTACTGTAACTTATCATTTAGTGAGTACAACGGTGTTGGTGATGTTAATAAGACAATATGATAATAAGGTGATGATGATATCAGTGGTGATGATATAGACAATGGTGACAATGATAATAATGATGATATTGAAGACCGTATATCATACCATATCATATCGCATCGTATCGTATCATATCGTATCGTATCATATCATATCGTATCGTATCGTATCACATCACATCGCATCATATCCTATCATTTTATTCATAGGCAGATGATGATGAATCGCTGAGTCATTTCTTGTTAAGATATTGCCCTCAGAAACTGATGAACTATGAATGAAATAAATTAAAGGAAGAATTAACTTTTTTTTTATATTTATATTTTATATTTTTTTTATTTCCTGTTGAAATAAAGTTAAACAAGTATTGAATAAAAATAAAGATTTTTTATTTTATAAAAGATTAACATGTATTTCAATGATTATAAATAAGCTTTAATATGATCATAAGTTAGCATGGGATATTTTTTTGGTCGTTTCATTTACAATGTATTTAAATGTTCATTCCGTACGTGCGTTTAACAACATCACGTGGCAAATTTTTCATCGAAGGTTCGCTTAACTTCGAAATGTAAGTTTATTAAGATAGTCCTGATGGAAATGAATAACGAAAACGAAATATACAATATAAAACCTAATATATACAATTTTTTTTTACTTTTTTGAAAAAATTACATGGCGTCCCAAAAAGTTTCAGTCTCTGTTTACTTGATGTGGTAAATTTTTATATGAAACCCATTTTTATCGTCAATCCTTTATAAAGTCATAAATCTTAGGCATCTATAATCTTAGCGAAAGCAATTGAGAAAATGGTCTTTTTGTCTTAGTTTCATTCTAAATTTCCAAAGTATTTTTTATGTATGCAACGTTTCTTTCAAGTCAGTGAATAAATTGACAAACGGGCGTCTGACATCACCCAAGTGCATTCAAATTTATCCACAATCATCTACAACAATTGGTTTTGCATTACGATTGCACTTGTTACAACAGCCTACATCTAACACACTAATTATGTATGTTTGTATTCTTACGTGGGTGTATCGCATACATTAATAGGAAACGGTTAAGATTACAATGAACAAGATATTTTTCTTGATATTTAAATAGACATTTCAAAAAAAAATTTAACCTTTCACAAAAAGCAAATTTAAAGATTCCAATAGGAATGTTGTTTCTGGTATGAAAGTTCAACAAAGAACGTTTAGCACAACAGAGAAAGTTTTTAACTTTTCAAAATCTTCAGCTGCACCAACAAAAATTTCTTCCCACGCAATGATATTTTCATTCTACGTACATGCTTTTCATTCAATAGGGCACCGAGCGAAAATAAATTATAGGTTCAAACATTAATGCAAATAAATGAATAAATAAATATATACATATATACGTATAAAAACGTATACACAATTATAAAAGTATTCGTGTGTACATATAAAAAGTATTTATAATACTCATACATTATTTATATGAATATTTATATCAGCTTATACATTATACATTATTTATATGAATATTTATACCAACACATTGAACGATTAACATCCATCCTATTAACACATTGATTATCTCGATACACGATATTAACGTACAAAAATAATTATCGCCAAACTATGCCAAGCCAAACTGAACACCTACCACAAATAAAAAAGTCAAATTAACCGGTTAGGATGGAATATGATGAAGAACAACAATCCTAACCTAGTCCAGCAGTATACATCTTGTTTGACTGTATGTTACAAACATCTGACACAAGGCTGCGTGATACGTTGGGTCTTAAAATGCCGACCTCTTATCTTATCTTATGATCTCTTGAAAAAAATAATTCATGCCTGCATTCTTTCAAATTGGAATTGACTGATGTTTGATGGCGATTTGGAAAATTTAATTTTTTTTCTGAATTTGATTTTTTTTGCGAATTTGAAAATTTTGTGATTATTAAACGTTTTGTAAAAAACTAATGTGAGAAAATCAATTATTTTTAAAAAATATTTTGTAGCTTTTTGCTAGATTTTGTTAAATTCATTCAATTTTTTGAAATTTTTTTTCTAAAATGTTTTAACGAAATATTTTGGGCTTGCATCAAAATGTGCATTTTGTATTGCAAAATATTTTGAAATGAAAAGTATGCTTGTAAAATTGAGCTAAAAATTTGTTTGCTTAACACCTTTGATTTTGAACTACTATGAACGAACGCGTTGTTACACAAGACGTTGATGATTGATATGATTGATATTGTAATCTGTGCCAATATTACAACCATGCATGCGTCAAAGTTGATTAACTTTTTAAAATTGTTCTAATTTGAATTTAGCCAGACTGATAAAATTTTTTATGTAAACACCAGACAAGTTTGTAACACTAAACATGTAACGTAAAAACTTGAAAATATTAACATTAACAAGCTTGCAAGCAAATTTTTCAATCAAACAAAAAAATTGTTAACTGTGTAGTTCAACGATATGGAAATAATACTGAGAACAAAAAATGTACAAATGGCACGGGATATGTCCAAAACTATTGGTAACATGATTGTACATCGGCGTTTTGTAAATCTTTCCGCTTGTAAAATAATTTCACCTTTTAGACATTAAATCTTTTTTGGCTCTTTAAAAGTTTTATTGTCGAGGTAATGATGTAATAAATGGAGAATTTTTTGAGTAAATGAAGAATAAAACTGGTTGCAACTAATGAAATGCTAATATTAAGAATGATTTTTCGGTATACAAAAGTTTCTTGACGGTGATTTGGCGTAGCAACTAATTATAAATAATTTCTTAAAATCACTGTTGGAAAATTACAACTTAGTATATATACACCAACGATCATGATAACATCACATTGACTCAAAATATTGTGCAGTAACGGAATTAACGAA
This sequence comes from Helobdella robusta, assembly GCF_000326865.2. Taxonomy (NCBI): domain Eukaryota; kingdom Metazoa; phylum Annelida; class Clitellata; order Rhynchobdellida; family Glossiphoniidae; genus Helobdella; species Helobdella robusta. The sequence continues at coordinate 3,192,512 of NW_008705254.1, forward strand.
GATGTAGTCGATAAAAATTATTTGCTGTTTTTTATTATTTTTATTATCTATCGTAATAAATATTAGGGTTTGAACTTCATTTTTGGATACCAACATAAAAAAAATGTCATGCATCGGTTGTATGCAGAAATAAATATGAGAAAATAAAAAAAACAAACTCTGCTGATTATTATTTTCTATTATTCAAAAATATATGGTCATTTGATTTTATATTCAGTGGCGATAAAATAATTTTAAAAACATTGGCAATGTAAATATGGAAAAGAGCAGTTTGAATTGGACAGAATAGGAATTGATTGTGACTTTGTGTGACCTCATTGAAGCTAGGAATGCTATGTGCTTTGCACAGACATGTGCGTAACTCAGTGGGACTATGTGTCTTCTACTTCGCTTTTTTCAATGTTGTTTCTGTTCTTTCTGCTGTCATGTCTGTTGTTGTTGTTAGGCATGTAGTTGTGTTGTTAGGTATGTTTTTTTTGTTGTGTTTTTTTGAATTTGTTGTTCATCGCTGCGTAGTAACTAACCGGGATGCATTGTTTATTTTTAAACTAAGACTTAAGAAAAAATGACTTCTCATGTAGAGAAGAAATGGATAAAATGAAAAACGAATTTATAAAAAATTCATTTTTCCATCTTTTTAGACTAATTGATAGCGGGCCAGCCATTGAAGCGATGACAGAATGCAAGTCTAGTGGGTTATTAATTTAATTTCATTCCAATGAACAAGTGCAACGAAAAATGAAAGAGTCTATGTATAAAAATAACTTCTTTGTTTTCAGATTTCTTTAGAATTTCAAATTTATTTTAAAATTTGTAACCCTAATTGAAAAAATTGAAATACATAACACTGATTTGAATCCAAATAAAAATACTAAACTAACTATAACAAAAAGATTTTATATTATTTTAACAAATTTTGAAGAGTCAATTAACAACACAAGCAAAACTAACCTCAACAATCTCATGCGACCATACAACAACACAATCATTCAACCATCTAAACATACAAACCCACTAAACCACACATACACATACAACTAACCATTCAACTATCTAAAAATACATCCAAATTCTTATGCATGCGGGCATCCTTCCATAGAACAGTAAGTAGTCCCTTTTGACGCACCTAAAACAACATGCATGCATTTTTATGCGCGCAACAATAAATTCAACTTTTTTTTACATACACGTACACTCACACCCATCCACACAAACAGACACAGAAACACTCACATACACGCACACAGACGCACGCAAACACACACACACATACGAACACACAAACACATGTATATATTATTATGTAGATGATAATTTAGGTTAGGAGGTGTAAGTAAATATAGTTTGTATATAGATATGTGTTTAAGTATAAGCAATTATAAGGATAGTCAAGTTGTAGAAGTAGTTCACTTTATAACATTTTAAACACTAACTAACACTCAGCACACGTAAATCGCTTGTTAAAGTCATCTCTCATTATTTTATGTACATGAACAATATCGAGTTATTTAACGTTGAGCGAGCGAGTTTACAGAAGCAGAAAGAATTTCCCAAAGAACACACTTTGTTGTTCGTTCGGTAACCGTTGTAGAATGGTGAAGAGCGAGCAACATAACAATATATATATATATATATATATATATTATATATATATATATTGTTATATATATATATAATATATATATATAATATATATATATATTTTATATATATATATTTTTACAATATTCTATAAATTCTACCGAATGTTTGGCGTTAATATGTTTGTAGTTCGTTTTTTCGATTTTTCTCACTAAAGTTTTTTAGTGAACATTTAGTTTATTAAAATTCAAAATAAACTTATTTTTCGAATTCATGCTGCAAATAAGGCCATAATTCGATTCCGAATGAATCATCATCAGTGCTCCTTGCTGTATATATAGGGAAATATTGACTTTGTCAAGATGAACTTTGACGTTGTAAAAATTAACTTTGGTGTTGTAAAATTGAACTTTGATGCGAATTTGATGCGAATTTGGCCACATGGCCAAATGCTCAAGTATGCTAAACTAAACAGGAAGCTAATTAACGAGAAACTAGCCGTGATTTTCATCAATAATTGCATTTCTGGCAGTCTATCATATATATATATATATATATATATATAAATATATATATATGCGTGTGTATAAAATACATTCTAAATAAAAAAAGATAATATATATATATATATATATATATAGGGAGAAAGAGAGAGAGAGAGAGAGAGAGAGAGAGAGAAAGAGAGAGAAGGAGAAAAGGGGAGAGAAAAATGGTCAGCGAGTTAACTCAGTCGGTAGAAGTGCCATGTTTCGTGCAGTTACAAAATGGCCTGGTTCAAATACTGTCTGTACAAAACTCAAAGACTATCATACGTCATGCGCGTATGATGCGGTGCGTACATAATGTGTGTGTACGTCCTGTGGAGTGGATAGTACAGTCTTTGTGGCACGAAGGTTTAAATACAGGAATGATATGTAAGCTGTTCTGCGTATATCAAAGCTGAATAATAAAGAATAAAAATATATATATATATATAGATAGATTGAGAAAAAGAGAGAGAAAGAGAAAGAGAAAGAGATAGAGAAAGAGAGAGGGAAAGAAAAAGGGTGAGAAAAATCGAGAATGTATATATTAGTGTTTACATGTTTAAATATAAATTGGAGAGTGTGTGACAATTTCGAGTTACTGTTTTAGTCCATTTGCCCCTAGCTACTCAGATGAATTTCAAGAAGTTAAGAAGGACACATTTAGGACATTGGGCGCAAGCATATAAGCTGATGAAGAAGAACATTGACTGACTGCTGTATGATCATTTGCTAGCTGTCATGAAAAGGTTGTTTATGGGACTTCGACATGCAATTTGAGATCATTTCGATTCTTTTTAAGTTGAATGATGATTCAAGTTAGTTGCTCTTAAGCTTTCGCACGTATATAAATTATATTGTATATGTCAATATATCGATATATCTATTTATGTGTACAAATTTGTATATTTATGTATGTACGTAGCACATTCGCATGTACTCACAGACCTGGAACATTCATTCAACACGTACGAAATTTTCTATCTATTGGCTTGCTTGCATTTAACGCATTTGACTATTTGCATAATTTTAAGAATAATGTGTTTGAATTACGAAATTATTTATTCCATAGTGTTTGTATATATCATTTTGTGTATACGTTTAAAACATGTTCTACTAATTACAAATATTTTTTTCAATCTTTTTAACTAACTTCACTGAACAAAATTTAAATGCTAAAGTGTTTACATGTAATGTTCTATCACAATGGCTCGGTTTTTCGCTTTGTTAATCCTGTGCAAAACTGTGAAGAAGTGAGAAAATATGAGCGTTGCATGCGAATGCATGCTCATTTAGGGTTGAGAAGAGTCAGTCTTATTAGGTAGCTATCTTGCTTTTAACGTTTCGTTGATTAATAAATAAATGATCATTCACAATGTACAGTAAGTTGAAATCAAGAAAAAAATTAAATAGTTAGGTGCATTACAATGATTACAATAAAATACAAAACTAACATCACATGTAACGATTGTTTAAATAAAATGATGAAGATGATAGATATTAAAAAAGGAAAACAAAAACATGATGCAGATATTGCAACAGCGTTTTTTTTAATTAGCGAGTAATTAATTATGTTATAATTAGCGAGTAATTAATTATGTTATAATATTCTTGTTGGATGTTGACGTAAGTAACAGAAAAACAATAGCGACAACGGAAAGAATGATGAACTGGTAATGGCGTATGATGATGGTGGTGTATGATAACGAATGAAGAAGCTATGATGCGAGTAAGATACTTGGATGTTCTCATATATCTCTACACTCCATAAAATCTTGAACGAGCGACTGCACTGGATCATGTTTTTCCAGATCACTCATATCCATGTTACGTCATAAATTTTCCCAACATAAATGTTAACAATTTTTTTTTCAAAAATCATTTTTTGTGTAAATATATATAAGAAATTTAGTTTTCATTTTTAATATATTATTGCTCAATTTCATGGAAAATTGCTATAAAGTGGATTATGCTAATTTGTTGGTTTTAAAATGATTTTAAATGATTTTAAAATGATAGAGTTATTAAAAAACTGAAATAATTTTTCAAAAATTTGATAAAGTTGTTGGTTGTGAATAAAACTAAAAATTTATTTAGTAACGGAGTACAGCTGTCGAAACATAATTGAAGGTTAGAGTTTGTTTCAATGAATTCGGGTTTCCAAATTATCTATTATAAATATTTTTGATCGGTGTAATAAAATAATTTTAATTTTTATCTATTGGTGTTTCTTGCTTCGTTTCACTTTATAAATAATATTTTTGTCTTGTCAAACATTTATAAAAATCTATAAAAATTTGATGTTTGATGTATGTTTGAAAAATTAGTAAATTAAAAATGATTAGCTTTCATTTATTTTGTATTTGTACATATATGCAATTTCTTTAACATTGAAAACGTTTAATAAATGTTTTATTTTAAACATTTTAACAAAAAAATTTAAATTTGATTTAAAAATAGTTTCAAAATGATTAGAAGATAAATAATGACATTAATATAATTTTCAAAATGTTGAATTATAGTAATAAAAAAAATATATGAATTCTAACATTCAAGTTGAAAACTCTTTAAATCCAAAAATTTTAATAATTAAGTTTTGAGAATAAAAACGACGAAAACATGGAAAATTTTTATTTTGAAATTTTTGTGAATAATGCGATATATATATTTATATGAAACTGATATATATCATATATAAATCAGGAGTGAGCAAACTACGGCCCGCGAATCCATTTTATGCGGCCCGCGAGGCCTTTTTCGCCAAAAAAGTGTCATAAGCCAGGCATTATGACCAAAAAAAGAGCCACAAATCTTTAAAAATTCTTCCCAAGGTTCGAAAAAAAATTTGCTATTTAAGTAAATATGCGGCCCTTTAAAGGTAAAATAAATCACAATGCGGCCCTCAACGCAAAAAGTTTGCCCACCCCTGATATAAAACCATTTTGGATAAAATTTATTTTTTACCATAAAAAATAGCCACCCAATTTATTGACGAACAAATTAATTTTTCATCGTGAGATTATAAATTTTGATCAAGTTTTTATTGTTATTCTTATTATATAGAAAACAATAAAACACAAATAATAATAAAAATAATAATAACAACAACATTATCAAGAAAAATATTATTTATTCATTCATTCATTTGTTGGTTCGTGGTTTATTTGTTCATTCGTTCATTTGTTAATTCGTTATTGTCAAAGTAAAAATAAAAAAATCGCTGGTAATAATTATAATAATAATAACAACAACAGTGATAAAAACAACAAAATCTTGTAATTAACGATGATAAAAAATAGCGAATGAACTTGAAAACTGAACTGACATCAATGATGCTAATATCATAATGATCATAAAAGCACAATTATTCAAGAAATAATTTTTTCAAGGATTTCTTAGAGGTACAATCATACGTTGAATGATTATATGTATAGGTAGGCCTACATCAGCACACTCACAGCATATGATAGGTAGGGAACTACAGGAATTCAAACCCGGTCTTTGTAACAGTAGTGGGAGGAACCTTAACTTTTACGCCATCGAAGGTATTCTTCATAGGTAAATAAAAAGTTTATCCAATTTTTAAGTTTTTTTTGCCATCATTCTCGATTTCTAGAACCAAAAAAGAATAAACGTTGACATTTTGACTCTGACGCTGCATTTATTCATTCCTTTATTCGTTCATTCATCTGTTCATTTATTTATTCATTCAATTATTTATTCATTTATTCATTAACATTAACACCAAGACGTTTATTTATACCTAATGCAAGCAAAAAATTAAACAACGAACTCTTTAATAGAGAACAAGAGTGCGTGTGATGGGGTTTGAACCCGACACTCGCGTCTCTCCGAATGTTCTCGGGGTTTTAATCGCATAGGTAGGAACGTGAGTAATTACAGAAAATTATGCAGCATGATTTATTGATGTTGATGCTTGGGACTTTGTTGTTTGCTCACATACAGACAGACAGACTCGAACTTACATACATACAGACACACACCTAAATACATAAACACCAATTCACTTCTACATACAAGTATGGAATTCACGAATTCATGCAGGCACCTATAAACTGCTCGCACATGACAAAATTAATAAAGTCGCTTTTATAAATAATTAGATGAAAAATAAAGTAATATAATAAAGAAACATCGAGAGACATCCGAATTCATAGAACTAAAAAATCATTCAATTCAACATCACACCCAACGACCGGCATACATCGTGAGAGGTTGACGTGCAAGGTAAACAGCCTGAAGCTTGCTTGTAACAATCTGTCTGCCTGTCTACATTGTGCAAATGTTTCACAAGTTATTTCAATCTATTCATTGTCATACCCAAGTCATGGCTGATGAGGTTTTTTATATTTCATTTTGTGTTGTAGTTAATTTATCTAATCAATATTCTGAAAATTTGTGACAAATATGGTTAATAAAAATTTCTGAATTAGAAAAATATTGCCAATTAAATTTTTTTAAAATCGACTTCTGTGTCGAGCAACGAGCACTCGCTGATGAATTTGCACAAAGGATAGTTTCCTAGTTTCAAAGGATGGGCTCATCATGGCTATGAAATTAAAAGAGTTATTAAATTTTAGGTAAACAAAAATCCAGGCGAGCAACGTACTGAGAAACTTGAGTGAGATTTATTACAATCGGCGAATATTCAAACGGTAGAGTTTGATATTTATTGGTAGTCGTAAATGTGAAATATAAGTTCTTCGAAATAAATTGGGCTGCTAACGACTTTCTAATCCGAAATAGTCGGATCAGGTGTTTGCTCGGCTGTCACGTTATGTTCATAATGTTCGCGCAAATGATAATTATGATGATAATGATTGTCATAATGTTCACACACACATGTGATAATTACGATGATGTTTGTACCATAAAATGTTCTTTTTCACACATGTGATAATTATTTGGCTTTCATCGTGTTTGCTCACACAGAGGCTAATTATGATGATGGTCGTACGACTTGACTAATAAAAATGCACCTATCGTTAAGTAACATTCTTTTTTGTTCAAGTGATAATGGTAATAATAAAGTGACGCTACAAAAGTGTTTGTAAATATTGGAAACTTGCTGAAAATGATATGAAGGCATTGTGTGTAGTCATCATCACGAATGAGTATATGACTAAACAACTGGAATAAAAACAGTGAAAGGTTAATGATAGAGAAGCATAATTGATAATGATGATCACGATGATTAAAATGCAGATAATTACAATGGTGATGATGATTAATGATGACTGTGTAATGATAATTGCTAATTAATGAGAACAGGTCGATGATGTGGTTCACTTCACGATGATGTTGATGACACGATATTTTCTCGTTGCGTCAGAGGAAGCAAAAATTTAAAGTTTCGGCGAGGAAATTAATGATGTGTTAAATATTATACGAGCTCTTTTAATTAATACCCTTGTTGTCATTTTTCCATCGGAAGCGTTTTCGACAACGTTATCATCTGAAGTTTCGACATAGTTAGTTTTAAAAAACTTATCATCATCGCCTGCTTCGTTCTTACATCATTTTCATTATCAACAACTGAACTCATTATCATTATTCCATCATCAGCGACTTTATTAATTATAATTATTCCACCATCAGCAACTGCATTCACAATCATCTTCCATGTTATCATCAACACCTTCATCACATGACAACAACATATGGAAAAATTTTCTCTCCGCACCCTCCATTGGATTCTATTTGCACACTTTCGAATGATGATTACCGGCGCTTGTCTCGGGCGTCACGTCACATAGGTCTCATGACGTCACGATGATGTCATGGAAGCACATTTGTGAAGCGTCCAGGTTTATGATGGTCAGCTAGTCGAAGCGTGTTTGTTGATGGGGTCAATTAATACAAATTTTATTACTTACTTTCATTCCTTTTTTTATTCTTTTATTCTTTCTTTCATTCTTTATCAACTCATTTTTTATCCCATTCCAAGTCTCTTCTTCGTTATTTTTCTCTCAGTTACTGTCTATTTTTTCTGCGCTAGTTTATTTATACTAGTAAAATTGGCCAATAAAAATTCCAATTATTAATTTCTGTTCGTCTCAAATTTTTCAAGCATTTTTTACCATTCAAAAATTATAAATAATTTGGAAGCAGTTATTTTTCACACTGCTTTTTAATTAATTTTTTATTTTTCTTAATTATTTTTTCTTGGTTTCCCCTTTTCTTCATTCTCGTTTGTTATTCGAAAATTTTCCATCTAATTCATTTCCGCTGTCCTACAGAGCACCTAATATATGCGAGAGAAGAGAGGTAGGAGTGGAACATGCATTCGTTCGATGTCTGCACGACTACATTCCACCGCCATCATCCTACTCTAATATTTATTGGCTCAATATTAAAGGAGCCCACACGTATATATATATATATATATATATATATATATATATATATATCCAAATATATATCCAAATAGTTCTTTTTTTAATTTTCAGACAATCACCAATGCAGCAAAAAGTAGCGAGTTTTTAATAGATCACTTGCCAATAAACGATTTTTACGTATGAGGAGAGAATGAAAAAATTAAATGAGGAACTGAAGTGATGATGGCAGACTGATCTCTCAGGTGGTAAACCATCCATCAATCCATCCATCCATCCATCCATCCATCAATCCATCCATCCATCTATCCATCCATCCATCCATCCATCCATCCATCAATCAATCAACTCAATTGCAACATCAATCAATCTCCAACCATCCATTCAATTTAAAAATTATCCTGAAAATATTCTGCAACTTTTTGATTGTGTTTAATTAAAGGAAGTTTTTCTTTTTGTAAAACCGTAACAATATTGGTGTGATATTGTCTTAAATATTTTTTAGGAAAATAAATTCATTTGTGTGCTTTTATTAAATAAGTGAAACGCGTAGGTGTTTTAAAACTTTAGAACAAAAATACTCTACCACAAATTTTTTGGATGATAGTTTGCTCTCTTCAAAATCTTTTGAAAGTAAATTAAAATTGCATAATTTTGGGCCGCTTCAAGAGGTGTCGAGATTTTCTATTCTACGTTTTAAATTTAATTTTTCAACTGGCTTATATTTTGTTTTTAAGTAGAAAGTGCTTTAATTAATTTTTTAAAACTTTGTTTTAGAAACATGTCAGCATCTTTTCTGTTTTGAAAAAAATTCTTTCAACTCATGGCTCAAAATGAGTAATGACACAACCACAAAATTTTTAATGCTAAAGACTGTTGTCATTTTCATCCCGATATCACAAAAATGTACTTATGCCAGCAAGTTAGTACATAATTTAAATTTTTTAACAATTAAATTAAATTGATAAAAAACATTGGTTTCATGTTTTTTAATTTTTTTTGAAAGTAAGCATTGTCACACTGAGTACCGTTTTTTATTTCAAACTTCAAGCAATTTTCAAGTTTTCGAGACATTCATCCTGCAAGTTACGGATTAGTAGAGAAATCATTTAAAATCAACATTTTATTGTGACGCTAATCTGTCTTATTCTTTTCATCTAAAATTTTTTTGACGGCATTTCATTCATGCAACTCACTAGAAATAGTTCTCCAAAAACAGCGCCATATGATTTTTGTCATTAACAGTGAGAAGATTCAAGTTGAATGACAAGGATGGCGTTTATTTGACGCTTATGGCTGCACTGACGATGATTCGCCATGACATTCTGTGAAATACTTTAAAAATATTCAATACGTAAAAGTTTTAAAATTTAACAAAAGAAATGTTAATAAAGAGCAAAAGAATTGCAATAATCGTCACCTCAGTCAAAAACAAAACCACATCAAAGCCTAAGTACGTCAGCAAAATGCGGCTTAAACATAGCGCTAAAAAATTTATTGATGAACCTATCCAGCAATAAAACATATAAAAAAGTATTTATCCAAAATAAACTTATAAAAATGTGAACAACAAAAGGAAAAATAACAAAAGCGAAAGATCAAGAACACTAACGCAGGGAAAATATCAGCATGAGCGCGCCGACAGCCATCAATTATGTCAATACAAGGAAAAAATGCAAACAGAACAACTGAAATAAACCTTAGAAAATTCCTATAATCTTTTTTGATGGCATGCATAAAACACATCATAACACGTCGTTACATCATTTCATCTGAGCTTCCAGAGAGTTTCCTAGTAAACTGCAATGCATGCAAAATTGCATTTTTTTCCCTCAACCCAGATGCTGCTACTGAAAATTATGCTGTTGAAGCTTTGATGCAACTGCATGAATTTATTCTATTTATTCTGAGGATGTTTTTGTTGCTATTGTTGCAACTGCAACTACTGCAGCTGCTACAACTTAAAGTACTGTTACTATTTATGGCACTGGTATTAAGGACACTGACACTAAAGATGCTGGCAATACTACTGTTGCTATCGATAATACAGATGGTACTAATATAACTGCCGTTATTGCTGCTGCTGCTGCTACGTCTAATGGTGCTGCTGCTGCGTCTAATGGTACTACTGCTGCTACTGGTGGTACTGCTGCCGCCAAAACAACCTTTACAACCAGTGCAAAAATTATAAAGGGATTAATTTTTTATACAATTTCATTAATGTTCATTTTTCTTAGGTGTTATTGTTTGTTTCAACTTTATTTTATTAAATTATAAAATTATAAAGGGATTAATTTTATATACAATTTCATTAATGTTCATTTTTCTTAGGTGTTATTGTTTGTTTCAACTTTATTTTATTCTTCAACATTTCAAAAATTTTATATTTTTTCTACTGACTTCATCCTTTGATGAAATTTTTTTGACGCTCCTCTTGTTATCATGCTTTGTGATGACTAATGAATACTATGTTCAATCGTATGTGACTTTATATTATAACAAAAATATAAATCTATCTCTAAAAAAATTAAAGTTTATTTTGTTTTTGATATTAAAATTTTTCAGAAACATTAAAACGTACCGACTGTAAAGTTATCCTACCTAGTAAAAGCTAGTGAAGAAACGGTTGGTGGTTATTCATAGAATACTTTTACCCAAGTTCAAAAAATAATCCGTACTCACGGATCCGTTTCTAAAAGTAATTGATTACCAGTTCGAATTCTTTTAGATATAAATAGTTTAAAAAAAAATTTGCTTCAAAAAATTTTGTGAGACAAAATTGCAAAAAAATTAGGCGATAAACCAAAAAAGCTCGCAAAGCGTTTTGATAAACAAGGTGACAAAGTTTTTGTTAAATAGAAGTGCAATTAAAAAGAACTAACAAAGAAGTAATCAAGCATTTTATCCGATCAGGTTTGAAATTTAAGCAAAACATTCGATCACTAAACTTAACACCACTACTGAGAGTCGCTGACATGTCTGCCGAGGAACAAAAAATGTTTTAATAAGTTTCGTTTAACAAATGTTAGCCATCAATTAGACACACGCGCTTGGCCTAGATAGATGAGATTTTCATTTCATAGCAAGCATGCGAACAAATTCTCGGGTAGATGCTGGGCTGGTTGGTTGGTTGGTTGGTTGGTTAGCTGGTTGGTCTGTAGTTTTTTTCATTCCATGTCTGTGCTCCCCAAAATTATTGATCAAATAACTGTTTGTTTAACGTAGTTTTATTAGTAAACTATACACATACGTTCTCGCAGAAACACATTTACATACAAAACGTACATACACACCCACATACAGAGACAAATAAAATACTTGTTGTTTGTTTGGTGTATATGCGTGTAAGTGACGTGTGAGTTGAAATTGCATTGCGGAGATTATATGAACCATATGTTTGGCCAAAATAATTAAAACTTTTGAAATAACATTCAAATTTATGATCATGGCGAATACTGCACTGAAAATATTACAAAATCTTGAAAAAAATGCATCTGACAACATTTTTTAAAACAAACTATGGACAACACGGTTTTTTTTATTTTTAAAGAGAAATTCACGTCCGGTGCCATTATTTTTAAGTTAAGTGTTACACCAAAATGAAGAATTCATCACTTTTTTTCTAAAAATATCAACATTTCAGCAAATTTGAAATGTTTTCATGTTCAGAAAACATTTCGCTAAAAACTTTGCTTTATGCTTTATTATAGTTTTTTTTTACCGTTTCCTTATTATCCATTTTTTTGTTTCAAAATATTACAAAATATTGTCTTAACTGCAAGCAGCAAACCTTTACAACATAAAACAACACCGATACATTAGCAGCAGCCAAATAGTACATAAACGTACAAGAACTCTCAAAACAGCTGGACGCAACACACTTCACAACACAACACGACAACGCCCCACGATGCCACCACACGAGCTGCACGACGCCCCACGACGCCACTACACAACGCCCCACGACGCCACTACACGACGCCACATGACGCCACTACACGACGCCACATGACGCCACTACACGACGCCACATGACGCCACCACACGCCGCCTCACGAAACGGAGGCATTGGAGAGTGTGATGTCTTAACGGTAACGCATCGTTGGATTTCACACTTGTTTCATGTGCTTCACGCTTCAGCGAGCAATCTATTAATGTTATTTATGCTTTTGTTATCGTCATCCGGGTAACAATTTACTCAATGACTCTACATTTCTGCACAAGCACACCCTAACACACAAACCCGCTTGCACGTCAAACACAAACAATAAGCACTTGCTTTGGTATTTCGATAACATTGATAAGAACCTCATGCAAATGGTTCTCAAGATGAATCTTGACATAATGATTAGCAAAATTAAATCTATTATTATCATCTGCACTTAAGTTAGTGTAAAAGATGAATGTGCGTAACATTGTTTGGATGCATTGATGCCTGGATGCATGGATGTACGTGAGCATTTTAATATATATTTTTGCATAATTTTTCACGCAGATGCAAGTACGCGCAAATGAACAAAGAGGGGTGAACACGTGAACGAAAAAAGCAAATAAAGAACATACAAACAAAAGAAATAAACATATAACTGCAAATAAATGAATACATGAGAAACATTTCATGAACAAGCAAGAAATTATTATGAAAGATAGAAATACATACATACACACATGCGTAACACATAACAGAATTAAATATTAATCGACCAATAAAAACTATTACAATATCTTAAGAAACGTTTAATATATTACTAATTGAATGAACGTTAGATGAAAACCACTCGATAGGATTAGATAAAGCTTGGATTACATTAAACAAACGATTGAGTAGATTGAGTAAATATATGAACGAGTTAAGAATTGTCAAATTTTTTAAAAACTAATCAACTTATAAAAATTAAGTTATAAAAACTGACCAATAACTGAATAAATAATAAAAGAATGATATAGTTTGTCAATGACCAGTGTTGAAATGCATACCCCCACCAGACAGTGAGAAATATTGAAAGTGCAAAATCTAGTAGGAAATAAAGTAATGGTATATTAAATAGAAAAAGTCCTTAACTCAAGTATTCAAAAAAAAATCATCTTCCCATCTTTCCACTGAAACGGGAATAAATGAGAATTTTTGGAATTAGCAAAACAATGGTTACCAGCTTTAGAATTTTAAAATCATCTGGATCCGCCATCACTGAGTTAGACTAAAAATTATTTAAACCATCCCTTGCAATGTCTAAGCCATGAACAGATTTTTTTTAACCTCAGTTATTTTATCAAATATTCATCGAATAAATATCAATATGATAGAAGGAGGTGACGTTTTCAATTTTTTATATGACAATTTTGTATTCTCTCCTTTGTTGGAATTCGCTGTATGATGGAAAAATATGCTTTAGACGGTAATTTTTTTTAAAAAACACAAGCAGTTTAAATTTTAAATAGTGTCATCTAGAATGGCCATTTTTGTTGTTTATTTGTCGTTTTTAATGGTTCATTTGTTGTTCCTTCGTTGTTTTATAATGGTCCATTAGTTGTTCATCTAATGTTGTCCATGTTAATGTTGTTTTTTTAGCGTTACAGAATCAACTTTTCATAAATAATTAAGTTGTAATTTTTTAGCGAATCATTGAATTAGAAAAAATGTTGTTTTGAATAATTGAGCTGATGTTGCATTTTAAATTTTTAAATTTTTTCACTCTATCGATTGATTCGACATATTCGTTTTGTTTTTGTTGAATTTCAATGGTAATTATTTTTTTCCTCTAAGTAGAGTTTTTATTTTAAAATGTTGTTTGAATGAATGATGTGAGGTCATGTGAGGCTTTGCATGCCAATTATAAATAACTGTATGATACGGCTGTCAATTTTCAGTCAAAAGAATGTTTAATTATTCAGTTAACTCAGTTTAGAATGCAAATATGTTGCGAAGAAAGTATTAAAAAAAAATTATTTCGTGTTGATGTTTGAAAATTGTATATACACTAAAACTTTTTTGATAAACAACAACATTCCATTTATGAAACTGATTACAATCAATCCAAAGAGACATTCCCACCAACATTCAACTAATAGCTGTATAATGTATTATTGTGTGGATGGGTACATGCATTTTATTTTTTGTAGTTATTATTGAGCCTGGCGATAAAGCATGACATATAATCAGCGAGTTGGTCGCTGAATTTACTTTCTTCTCAATTTTTACTCCCTACGTTGTTGTCTTAGCATTTGCCTGCCATATATCAGTGGATTACTTTTTGCTGTCCGTGTGTTTGTGTGTGTGTGTGTGTTTGTTTGTTTGCGTGTGTGTGTTTGTTTGATTGTTTGTGTGTGTGTGTGTGCAACTATGGTTATCGTCCTTGTAAGTATTTTTGGATATTGTTGTTTTTGCTGCTTGAGTGATTATTTGTTGTAATTAGTCGATATGTATACACACACACACACACACACACACACACACACACACACACACACACACACACACATCAATGAAAAGAAATGATCTGGAAATCGAGAAGAAAATATAGTTTTCTTGTAATGATCACCAGTGAAAATTGTAAAAAAGAGAGCATATTTTAAATATTTTAGTGCATGTAAACTCACATTCAAATTACAAATCCTAAAAAACCAAAAATGGAATCAAAATTATTAAGTAATCAACTCTTACATTTTTATCAGAATGTCATTTGTAATTATTATATATATATATATATATATATATATATATTTATATATGTATGTATATATATGTATATATGTGTATATATATATGTATATATATATATATATATATATATATATATATATAATCATTTTAGATAATTTACACTGATCTGATTTCATAATAACCAACATCATCATCAACACCATCTTCAGCTTCAACAGATCCCAGTAGCCACCATCATTATAGACTATCATCATCATCATCATCATCATCATCATCACCAACATTATCATGATGATGATGATGATGATGTTGGTTGAAAGTAACTTTGACAAATGACGCTTTGACAGTTTGCGCTTAAGGGCAGGTTGGGAGTGTTGGATGATGTTTGTGTAGAAATGCTGGAACCTTGCATTTGCAACAATATTCTTTCTCTGTTAACTTTTGGAGAGTTTGGTTTGATTTCCTTGTTTTTAAGTAATTACCATTTGAACTTTTTTAAAATTCTTTTGAAAAGATTAAAAATGTCTACTGAAAAAAAATCAAAAAAAATTGATTCATCAATTAGATCATTACAGAATCTTAACTTTTGTTAAGTTGTTAGATGAGAGATGTATGTTGAAGAGCAAGTATCAAAAAATTCAGTCAGAAAGCGAGTTAGGTCATAGGTCAGATGGACAGTGGGAGGAGTGCCATCCATGTCTTACATTGATTTTGCGAGATGAATTGATTGAGATTGAATGCTTCCTAACTCAACTTATGGTACGAAAATTGCCCACAATCGCGAATATCCACACGTCTTGTGGTGTAGATTGACTGATTTTGAACAATAAAGTAAATTATTACCTGAACATCAGAGTAAGTAAAGAGTGATTCATAATCAGTTTAGTATTTGTCAAAATTGTAAAAGACGTCATACATGAGACATCACAACATCATGTTTGATATTGGTGATCTACTTACCGGCAGGCTTGCATTCCTAATAAATTTGTTGCTGGCGATATTAATTTTTCAATCTATTTGGTTTAAATAACTTGGTTGAAAATGTTTTTAATGAAGAAATTATGCCTTCTGAGAAAGATGATTTAAAAGGATGTTGTAGAAGTGATCGTCGTCATAATTTATTATTAAGAATTTTTTAAGGATGCAACAGTTTTTTTTAAATAAAATTTAATTAGAGATTCGTGATGATGCACATGCACATATGTGGAAGAAAGACAAAAAAAAACATCTGTCACACGTCCAACAAGGAACAACTAACACGTGCGTTGTTCAATATATGGTTTAATAAATGGACATATGCAATATTGAGAAATGACTGTATATATATACATTCATATGCAATAAATGAGTGTTAATACTCCTCATCATAATTATCGTGTCATCATTGTCGGTGTAGTCATCGTTATCATTATCACAACCTTCATCATCGTCATCATCATCTTATTACCGATAGAGGCAACTGCTTCAACATAGCCAGGAAAAAATTATCACCAATATTACACGTTGGCTTGTTTATGACAAACATGCAATCTCAACAACAACAACAACAAAGAACAACACTACCACCAACAAAAAACAACACCACCAACAACAAAGAACAACAACCACAATAGCAAAACATCAATAACATAATGATAAACAATAAGACAAAACATTGACACCAAATACAAACCACAAAAATATATTGTAATAAAACATCTATAGCAAAATAACAAAAGTTGAATTTTATCACTGCACGTAGTTTAAATGATTTCTAGCAATTCAGATTAAAAGGTCAAAAAATGTCTTACTGTGGATGAGATAATTTCAGAAATAGCAAAACATTTCGCTTTTTGCGGAAACTTTCTTATCCATCTAATATTCACCATGAATTGACCAACAATTGTGTTACTTTTTGTGAATTTCTCTTAGCAATTCAAAGTAATAAACTATCCGTTCTTGTAGCATTTTTTTAAGTTAAACGGTATAAAGAGAATGTAGTTGTTCCATAAACAAATGTTTGTCCTTTTAACAAAGCCTCTTTAAATGCATACGTATTTACTACAAACACACACACCATACACACACACGCACCCACAAACACACAAACTCTACACGCACACGCACACACCACACACGCACACACACACACACACACACACACCACACACACTACACACGCACATACACACAGGCGCGCGCAAAATTCATGTATACAACATTTCAAAACTGCTTTTTTCTCACGTTGAACCTAATTCAATGTAAATTATTTCCAAAGAAATGATATAACACAATGGCCACAGCTGTTTCCTGTTGCAGGTAATTTGCCTCTTCTAACATTTTCTTTGAAATTCACATTAAAGTTTCTTTTACTGCTAAAGGTTGTTTTTTTATACAAAATGCAAAACCGTGAAGATTTTATGGCATGCTGTACCGACAATGTTATAAGTTATTATGTACCTGGAGTTTGTTTTTTTTTGTCCAAGCTGCGACGCATGACTCGATTCACAACAAGATTTGTTTGTAAGTTTTCAAGGTATATTTAAATTTTGGCAATAGTCAGTAGTAAAATGTTATTGTTTATGAATTATACATTATTGACATTGAGATGAGTTTCCTGTTATTTTGGACTTCACGAATTGTTGCTCTATTGAAAACCATGAAAACCATCATTATGTTAATAAAGTAGATCGCTTTGTGTTGTTTAATTTTATATTATAAGTTTTTCTTATTATAAATTACAAATAACTGTTAATTTTATGCTATAAGACGTAAGCCTTTAAGTTATTTTCAACATATGCAATCAATTTTTTATGTTATCCAATGTAACGTAATGTTTCGTTAGGTAAATTGTAACTATAGCAGTTATTTACATTGTTTATTTTTTGTAAATTTGGAACTGCTTGCAAAAATTGAAATAAAATAGGGGAGTTGTAGAGAAAATTTAATATATTATAGATAACCAAGCACCTTATTAACACCTTACTTCTATTCTCTAGTTTATATCTTTCATCACCAAAATAGTATTTTAAATGACAATATACTTTTTTTTTTTCATAAAAAATAGTTTTTAAATATATTGATTGAAACAGAATTTGTACAATTTTGTAAAAAATTAGTAAGAAACAAATTCTGGTTAGATAGAGCAAAAATCGGCTACAATCATTTTAATAAAAACCATGGAAAAACACCTGATAAAAGATTTATTGCTCGGTTCTTGAGTGCTGCTGATTTTCAAAATTGCATCTTCTTGGTACGATTTTTAAGTTGTATATTGTTTGCAATTTTGAGGCTGTTGTATATACATTTTACTGTTTGTTTTTATTTGCTTTGTGTGTTTTTTGTTGTTTTGCTGTTTGTTTGTTGTTGTTTTGTTGTCTGTTTGTTGTTGCCTTTCATTTTACTGTCGTTTGCTTATTAAAGACATGGTAGCAATGTTGTTTCTGTTGTTGTAGATGGTTGTATGCAGTCGTTCTGTTTATGCTGATGATGTTGTCAGAATTCCTCCCCAAAAAATATTTATCGTTTTTAATCTTTTTGTAAATTGAGTTGCTTTCATTGTGGTATTGCAATGATTTATTTATTTTTTTTTTGAAATTTGGCACCTGAAATGTTTTCTTTAAAGTTATCCGATTGAAATTTGATTGCTTCACGTAACTTCATTTCATCTTCAAAAGTTTTATTTTCAATGAGTGTGAAACATATTTTCAAGAACAGCAGCTGAACCTAGTGAAACAACTTGCTTTGTTAATTCAGCTCAAGCAGTAGAGATACCAACAGTATTTTAAATGGAATTGTTGTTATTTAAAAAGTGTCACGGTGGTATGGTTTTTATTGCTAGAGGCCTATACTTAAATTTCGTTTAACGTGTGAAATACCGGAACTCGCGTGTATTTGTAATGTATAAACATAGGTTCTGTGCGAACGTTGTACAAACTTTTTGACGATATCTCTAAATAAAAACGTATTTCAAGGCATCTAAACACCACTCATTATCAGAAGTATTGTAGTTACCGTTTAAAAACAACAACAAATTTTCTAATTGTCTCCAATATTTCTCTATTAACTACTTAGTAATAAGTTATCGAGAATTTAAAACTTTTAAGTTTCTCGCTAATTTGTATTTCATTGAGATGATTTTAAAGAATAAATCAGCATTGAGAGGGGTATCCAAGGAGGGTAGTGTAGGGACTGCCGTACCACAAAATGAGTTTTTTTTAAGGGTTTATTAAGAACCTTTAAGACAATCTCAATAAATGTTGCAGTTCTCTTACGACGGTATATCTCGTTGAATTTGTGAAAAAATACTGACTTTGTTATAACAATTCTTTGAAAAGTGCAATTAGTAATAAAATGTCGATGTTCCAACCAGAGAGAAAAAAAATCCTCATTACGTCACTGCCATCATCCAATAATAATTTCATGAAGTTGAGTGCATCCTGGTAGCAATCAATCAATTTTGTACCGCGCTCACGTTCTATCTATACAGATTGAAAAATTACGATTTTCGGCGCTACTAACTCGCAATATCACTCTCACGCAAGAGCGTACAAGTTCTTACATCAGCTTTAAAACCACACATCACGATAGGTAAGCACAGTTTTCGTAAATTTTTAATTTAAAAAAATAGGATTAACCGTGATTATTTAGGGAGCCTGTTAAGAGAGATGAACTTGCAAGAATTGAGTTGGAACATTCACTTAACCCTGCAGCCCGTGTTAGATTCAATTACGTTCCACTTTGCTACTCACACTCGGTTTTTGTCTTGTGTGCGTGTTCATTTCTACGCTAAAGACGCTCATGTATTGATATGTCAATGAATGAATAATTAAATGAAGAAATGATGGAAATGCTAATTAAAAAGATATACATATATTGTTAGTTTTTTAACGAATGTAACGCTGTTGATGTTTTAATTTTGTTGAGAAAGTTTATGTAAGCTGAACATTTTTCAATTTCGAAAAGCATATTCAAGGGAATTGTAACCAATGATTTGAAACTGAACGAAATTGTTTGAATATTAGTTTAAGCAATAAAAATATTTATTACAAAGTTTAACATATTAAATCAGAGGACATATGCTAAATATCAACTCATTGAATTTATCTGAATGATATATAATATTTATGAATTTAAAATCCATAAGACAAGTTTTTAAAAGATTGCCGATGCTTTAAATAAAAAAATTATGTCAAATGCAAGAAAAGTAAAAATCATAAGTAACGAAAGAAATGGACAAGATAGAAGAGCAAGCGATGTGAGGATAACTTGATTTACTCTGCAGTGCTTTCAACAAGCTTCCCTCTGTTTTGTTTGGCTTGCATTCTTTGATACATTGGTTCATATTCGATGTTTTTATATATTATTTGTTTTTATATATTATTTCAAACAACCACACTTTTCATTTCAAATTGGTTTACATCTTTTGAAAAATAAATTCAACCAGGAAACCTACTACATGAATATTTTAATATATTTCCCAAGATATTTATTTTTAAAAAATTAAAGTCTGACTTTTGTTTTCGGCGAGGATCAAATATATGCAATTCAGATGATACATTGTGACCAAACTTTGTTGATACGCCTATCGAAACTAAAGTATTGAAATTAAGGCAAAATGTACGGAGCAATTTCAAGTTTGTTTTTATGAGTTGGTAAAAATAATATTCTTATTTTATTTTAAAATTTTGAAGAGTTGATAATTTAAAATCATTTTTTGTTCATTAAAATTTGATCAGATTACAAGAGTGGAGTTCATTAGTGTACAGGCGCACATAAACACATACAAACACAGACACACAGATGGACACACGCACACACACACACACAATATGCATATATAAGCAAATAAAATGAAGCAATAAATATAATTGCACATCTGTATATAGAGAGGGGCAGATATAATGCTAGGTGTGTATTGATGGCTTGCATATTTGTTATCGGGATTGAGAAATCTCATAAAGTGAATTTAATACACGCACTCCCATGAAGAAGTACGTGTTCAACAACGCACTGTCTACTCCGCTAATGATAACTTTTAAATGAATGACTGAACGGAAGAATGAAATGAAAGATTGAATAATGGATGAATAAATAAATAAATGATTGAACGAACGGTTGAACGGGAAAAGAAAATAATGAATTAATAAACGAACGTTCACACAAACAAATAAAACATCAAATTGATGAATAAACGAACAAGTTATAAGCAAATGCTTAGTTTATGAATGGTTAAATTAAAAGCAAAAATAATCCACCGGCTATAAAAAAATGCTTAAATTAATAAACAAACTAATGAGTCATTATAAATAAATAATAACCAAACAAAGGCGGAAAAAATTTCTACAAAAAAAACTTATTAAGAACCATTATGATATGAATATATGATTGAACAGTTGAAAGAATGAATAATAAATTAAATGAATAAAAACGATTTGAAAAAAATATGAACAAAACAACTTGTAAAAAAAAGCCAAATCAGTGAAATACATAAATTAAAAATGTATTAAAATAAACAAATGAATGAATGAATAATTGAACGAATGAACGAAAGAACGAACAAATGAAAGAACGAATGAACAAAAGAAGGTATAAATGTATGGAAGGAGAAAAAAGTAATACTAAAATACTCATGCATGTTTACCTCGGAAAGCAATAAAATATTCAGGAGATAGAATTATTTTTAAATGAAAATGATTACAAAAAGTATTCAGAGACAAAACAAAAATGAAAAAAATTAGATTATTTATTTTTTCTCACAAAAAATATTACTTTCATTTCATTTTTTTATCGATCGAAGTTTCATTTGTCAATTAGAAACAATTTTTTAAAACACACTTTCCAAGTTTGGATTCTTAGATTAATTATAAAATAATTATTTGAATCTAATATCATAAGGAATGGAAGAGTTTATGAATGTTAAAATTGTAAAAATAGTTGCCATATCCAAAAAACCTACAAATCAACTAATTTTTGTTGAAAAAATTTACTGTTGTATAAAACGTATTTATAGATCGTTAAAGCAGCAATACCATTATTTTTTAAAAACTTTTTAATTGATTTTTTAAATAAATTTAATTCAATTGTTGAAATTTGACAAAATATTTGGGACAAAAAGAATTTGAACTGGTGGCATAGTAGATCAGTTCAATGAAAACATCTATGTTTGATGGTTTTCAGGTGATTATTATCAGATGTGTACAATAACTAACAAGTGAACGGTTAAGAGGTTAACTTTTTTTATGAGAATAAAAATTAGGATGAGTTGTTGAGATGTTGTTGTGCTTTGTGGTATTGCAGTCGTTGTTTGTCATTGTATGATGTATGTTGTTGTGTGTTTTGTCTGTTGTTGCTGCTGCATGTTGCATGTTGCATGTTGTTGTTGAGTGGGTATTAAATCGGTGAGTAGGAATGATTGCAAAAAAATTTAAAAAGTTGTCCTAGAAGAGGTAAAATCTTTTGCATTAAAAATAATAAAAATTAATATTAATTTAATAGATCAAAGAGAAGATAATATAAAAATGGCAAGTTTGTTGCAAGTTTCATTTTTTTTGTTCTTGCTAACTGAAGTGCGAGCAAGAGACAAGAAATTGAAATATCACATCTCATTCAATAAGTAAATTAAGACCCTCATAGTTCTTCAAATTTAATTACAATTAATTATCAGCGTTAACCTAGTGCCACAACTTTCAAAGCATCACACTTTCTTAAATTAAATTGCCTTTTGTTTAAAAAACTGTAGCGTGGAAAAAACAACTGAAAACTAAAAATGGATAAACTTTTCTTCATTAAAATAATGATTACATATTTAATCGGCAACTGTAAATAGTCATCAGTTCTTTGAAGTAAGTCACTCACTCACTTTCATTTTATTGAAGTGGATTTCATCATTAAATATTAACACCACAGAAAAATGTCCCCATCATCGTTGTCATTCGAATCATAATGTTCATTGTGATGGTTGAATAAAATAATAGACTGCTTCTACAAAAAAGATGTGTACCTGTGTGTGTGTGTGTGTTTAAAACCAGTGCTCTTCCTATTTTTATAGTAGTACTAATACCACAGCATTATAATGTATGTGTAATGTATGAATCATAATTCTCAGCGTTGACATGCAATTGTGAGACTGTATTCGTTCGTCATGCAATGGAAAATAATACCTACGCTACTTCTACCCGCAGAAATCTGGCTCTTCAAGTCTGCTACATTCAATATATAATACAAAGTAAGTTCGTACATAAATGATGTGCATATATATTATCTTATTAATATTATTACAATGAGTTTATTTATAAGCGCCCATTAAAGATCTTTTCGTTGGCCATTATAGACCTTGTGCAAGATCAATGTTAATGTTAATATTTAGAATGTTAAGAGGTTCATTGTACACATATATACAGTATGTAGGTTTGTTTAATTCAAGTGCGTTGCACAGATAATGTTGTCATATTTAATCGGCAAATGTAAATGGTCATCAGTTCTTTGAAGTAAGTTACTTACTCACTTTCATTTTATTGAAGTGGATTGCATTGTTAAATATTAACGTCTTCTTGTTCATTCTTATTGTCTTCTTCATCATTTTCAGTAACTAGTCATAATAATCATTGTTAGTATACCTTATCATCAATAAAACCATCGTCGTCACCATCATCATCAGTACAATCATCATCATCGTCAAAGATTAACAAACTCCTCCCAGACAATTTATCACATCACATTTGACGTTGGTTTTATTCTGAATATTTTCTTATTTGTTATGTGTGTACTTGAGCTTATGAAATCGAAGACAATAGTGTTTATTCAATTTTTTCTCTCAACCATCTTGTCATGGATCCGTCATTTGTGAAGCAAGCAATTTTAAATATAAAGTATAAATGTTTATACCACATGAGTAAATAGATAGATAAATAGATTGTCGGTTTTCAAACGTGTGCCCCTCTTTTGTGTTTATATGTTGAAATATTTTTTTTTTTCGACCAAAAATAAAAACTAATTTTGTTTGACAAACATCTCAGTCTTTGAGCCTAGTTTATTAGTGAGTTTATTTGTATTAATGTTAGTTTTAACAAAATTTATATTTTAAACCTTTATACCATTTTTTATTCTTCAAAAATAAATCTATTTAATAAATAAATTTTACAAAGTAGGATGCAAATTTTAAAATTACATATCGAAACTTTTAACAACAGAAATATTTTTTTGCAAGATTTTTATTTCGTGACTGTGTTTTCATGAGATTTATTTGCCAATTCTTCCATGTTGTGTATGAATTTTTTTTTTGAGAGCAAAGGGGAATTAGGTGTTGTTGGCTGTTCATTCTAATAATCCTGCCATTTTTTTCGTTCAGGTTCTGCTACGCATTGCCTTGTTTATTCTTCTATATCTAATGTACGTTTTCGACATTTTTTACGAGGGAAACAGATATTTTATTTTTTTAATTATATATTTTTTTAGATATTTTTTTTAAATTATTTTTTTTTCTGCGTAATTTTGAAATTTGTGGCCTGTCTATAAACGTTTATGTTTTCCAAAATAAATTTGTCTCGTCATTGTGTTTATTAATTAAGTGTTTTTGTTGTGATCTTCGGTAATGCCCTGCGTAAAATTGTCATTAAGTGATTTAGTGAGCCAAATTATATGTTTCATAAAATTAAAATTTTATAATTTAATCATAAGTACTTGTTGATTTTTTTGCAGTTTTTGTTTTCCTATATTACACTCCGATATTTTCCACATTAATCGATCTTGTTGAAGATGCATTGGATTGTGGAACTGAAAGATTGATGTTAGGAAGTGTTGATGAAAGTGCCTGTACGTAGTAGTTGTGGATGCATACACTTTTGTGCCAGCCTGTAAATTCATTCATTAATATATATTACTTTGGGCGGAGCTTACGCTGGTAGGTACCACATACTTACAAACTAACGAACGTTAGAGGAAGATACATTAATTCCGATAAACAAAATGTAGAGATGGACATATACATTTAAATACATTAGGCAGTCGAAAGAGGAAAACAACTTGCAACCAATCACACGTGCATTTGTTTAGATGTGTTTTTGTATTTCCGTCTGCGTGTTTGTTTGTTTGTGTGTGTGTGTGTATGTGTGTTTGTTTGTGTGTATGTGTGTGTGTGTGTGTGTGTGTGTGGGGTGACTTTGTTCGTGTTTGTTCATCGATTAATAATGGCATCTCATGACGTCACCTAGAATGAACTTCATTAACGTTTTCATTCAAAATGGATAGCAGATCTTAAAACAGCATTATATAACAATGCAAAAATATACATAAATGTCCTCACATTATGTCATCCTACTAAATAGCTTACAAAGTTAATTGTTAATTTTATCTATTTTTTTATCTTAAAATGTGAAACGCTAATTTTACTCCTGTTTGCTGATAACGTTAAATTTAATATAAACATTAACTGGGGACTGATTTGGATGACAATTTCAATAAACTGTAACATTTAGCTTAGACGTAAGACATTTTTTTACCATGTTTAAAAGTTGGAAAGAAACATTTTTCTTACTGGTATCAGTATCTAAAAAAAATTCTTTAAAGCATTAATTTGAACATTGAAAAGAGTAACATTCATCAACGTAATGTTGAGTTATATGGTTACTTTCGGAGAAATTTCTATTAAAATTAATAACAAAATTTTCTTTCAAATTTTGAAGAGAAAAAATTTAATTGGTTTGCCTAGCATTGAGTAGCTTATTAAGACGAAGCGTAAGATGGACTTTTATAAAATCAAGAGTTTTAATGGAGTCTCAGTTAACTTCACCAGTTTTTAAAATGATGCCTGGTCAAAAGTAGGATCTTTCAAACTATAAATTGAAATATTATGACCATAGTTGAAATGTTATTAGGTTTGTTGTTTTACTGATAGATTGGATATTAATTTTATAGTTTTTAATCAGCTTTTTTTCACTGTACGACGTCTCCTTCTTCAGCTGATTCATCAGATTTTTAAACTTTGTTGATTTTAATTTCAGTTTTTCTATGGATTTTTCACGTTGTGTTTTCTTGGAATCATTTTTTTTCAAAAAATTTAAATTTCAAGACATATTTTTGTTTTGTTTTTCCGTTTATGGCAGCAATGAAATATGTTTCATCAAATTGCGTTTTCAAAATTTTTTTCGTGAAAGAATAAAAAAATTTGTTGAAAGATGGAGTTAAAAATTTTACTCACAAATTTTTTCCAACACACAGACATGTTGTTAACAAATTGCTATACAAATATCTACACATGAAAACATACAGAAACATCAATATCTATTTGCTGTTATTCAAACTCACAAATTATAAAAACACACAAAAAAATGTCAACTCGTAAAATGAATATATCATCAAAAAAATTTATTTCTACTGGTCTTTTTTATTAAAAAATTTTCAAATTTGTTTTTAAAAATTCGGCGAAAATTATTTCTTATGAAACTATGATCAACATGCTTGCCACAACATATTAATTTATTATTATTAATTAATATTATTATTATTACGTTAAACAAAGGCAAAGACGAAACGTCCCTGTGCCTTCTTAAAACTAAGACAATTTTAAAACAATAAATTAAACAAACCTAAGAGTCTAATTTGCTTAGTTAACGTTAAATTTTTTGACTTGAATTGAAATAAGGTAATTGAAAATGTTTTAACGAATTTAAAAAATCTTGCTTATATGTTTTTTTTTTTTACAAATTGATAAAATATGTTTGTGGTCATCCTTAGTGGTGAAACGTATGAGAAATTTGTCTGAATAATGGTGGACATCGTGTCCATTTTATTGCTGTTTATTGGCGTTAGAGGTTGCTGTTTCTCTTTTAATATCGTCTGTTGATGGTTCTTCGTGTTATGATCGTTATTATATTGCGGCTCTTATCATTCTCATCACGATCATCGTCATCATCATCGTCGTCATCGTTATCGTAATCGTGATTCTCAACATCATCAAACTTTTCATTAACATCAAAATCACCATTTTGTTCACTATAGTTAAATTGAAAAGCCTGTCAGAGTCTAGAATTAATGAGCAAGAATAAGCATCTGATTTCAACTTTTTTCATTAATAAAAAATGCCAAATCAAAATGGAAAGTTAATGTGAGATCAAGAAGATAATTTTGTTGTTCAAGTTTACCTAAAGTGTTTTCGACAATGAATGCAACGGCTTCCACTACCACTGTTAGGACGTTCTTAACCAGAAATAATGATTGCCAATTAATAAGTACACCTAATTCTTGTACTGTAGGCCAGTCTTTTTTATATCTTTTAAAGTTAACGTTGTGAGTGACTCATTTTTAACTTTCATTAAAACCTACCCATTTGTTAGTATCGTAGGCATCTACTGGCTGTGAGGTGTTAGGCCGAGTTGTTGGAAATGGCTCTCTGAAGCAAGCCATTATTTTTATATTACCCGTTTTAAAATTTTTATCGTATTCTCCCTTTATGTAGGATGCTGTATAATTTATTTATTAAGCGCTTCTGACCTATGCCCGCTTCAAATTCATTTCATTTTTGTTGTGTTTTTCGCTTTTTAAAAGTTGGCCACTTTTATTAAAAACACCTCATTTCAATTGATTTTTTGCAACAAGTCGTACTCTAGTGTTTACATCTGCTTCAGTTTTTTGATAATTTTTATAAAATCATTGCGTTGTTAGTGTTGGAAAAATAATAACATTTTTTTGAGGAAATTATTATTTTGTTCATTATTCAACTGTGTATTTCTTACAACCAATATGTTTCTCATTGCAAGCAGAACGAAAGTTTTGTGTCATTGTATGACCTTAATCATTTTCGATTTTTCAGCTGTTAAAATAATTATTTTAATCTTGTGAACATAAGATTTTCAACTCCAGTTCCACCTCGTGTTACTTTAATTATTTTTCAACTGTCTAGACGGTTTCTTTTTTTTCGAACAGCACAAGAAGTGGATGTTTGAAAATTTCTCAAGACAATTGAAAATTTTACATTTTTTGTCTCGTTGCATCCAAATGGAAAAACAATCAACCAATTTTGCATGCGTTTGAAAAATGTGGATAGAGAAATAAGCTTGATTATTTTGGAAAATGTTTTTTTTTGGTTTTTCAACCTGAGTTTGTTAGAAACTTATTTAATATAATAATTATAAATATTATTATACAATAAAGCACACATATGGGCATAAACTCTAACTTTCAACAACTCGAATACTTTTACACCATGATATATATATATGTATATATATATATATATCATATATATCATATATAAAAAATTAGGGTTCATGTTGTCATAGATACAATTGCTAAGAAATATCACTGAATTTTCTGCTTCGATCAGTTTCTAGATCAATATTGAAAAATTAAACCAGAAACTGATCAAAACTGAAAAGGCGGTGATTTTTCTTGAAAATGATATATGTATATATTTATAACTTTCTTGAATAAAACTATTTAGAAGAGAAATGTTGAAGAAATCAAATTATTGACCATTCAAACTAACTTCAACTCCAAAAATATTTCAAAATAATTTTTTTTATTTAACTTATAAGTAAACATATTTTATATATAAATATATAAACATAAATTTTTCATTAAAAACTTTCAAACAACTTCACCAACATCTAAATAACCGCCGTAGAAACATACATACAATGAAACGTTTTGCCAAACTTTAATGACCTTTTACAGCGTGTTAAACTTTTTAATGAGCCTCGTGAGATGTATGTTTTGTAAAAATAAAAAATGCATTAAGCAGAGGTGTTAACTGTCCTAACACCCTGCACGTCATTTGCGAAACAATCATTCAGAAAGGCATCTACATTTTTAGTTAGGCGTTTAACCATCGACGCATTGTTTGTGTGTGTGTGTGTGATGCGTAATAGAATAGCCAGGCCTACAGCAGTACTACTGTCAAAGAGCAACAAAGATTGCATAGTTATAAACTTCAACACCGAGCTCCACTCACATAAAGATCAATTTGACGATGCGTTGTTGGCACGCAGAAGCAAATGCGCAGGACGGAGTGGAGAGGATTAACAATCTGCCCTGCACTTGAATGCCTGGGTGTAACAAAGGAGTAAGCGAGGTGCGTGTCCCAGATGTTGGCCACCAGTAAATTTCAATGTTTCACGAATTGCTGTTTAAGCAAATTTGCGTTACGTTAGTTTTGTTTGAAGAGGCGATCATTCAAATCACCATCCCACCACTATTTGATGTAATTCGTGTACCAGATTTATTCTATGTATTCATTCTAACATATATAAAGTGCATTCAAATGTCATTTTGTCTCGTAATATCAGTCGTCACTAGCAGTCTGACAATCCAATTATATATTCGCAAATCTTCATTGCATGACATTTCATTGCAGCAAAAATTTTTAAAGAACTATAATTGTAAGAGATAAAAAAAATATATTTGTTTCTGAAAGATTTTCAAATTGAGCCACGCAAAAAACTTGCACCTAACTCCAATGAAATTTAAATCAGCATCGTATAAAAAGATATTGTTTTTTAACGTTTTTTAGCGAAACTCATCGAAACAACAAAACAAGGCATGATGAGTCTTGCATAGCAACAATTGCCAATGAAATGTTATAAAATAAATATCGTTATGTAAAAAATTTTTTCCTCAACAAATTGTTCAGCAAATAAATAGTAAAATAAGTAATTGTATGTAACAAAATTACTCCACAAAACACTGATTTCGAACAAAGAGTGTTTCGAACCAGCATCTCGTGCGTGCCAAGCCAATATTGCACTCAAAAGTATTGCGTTTTTAATAAATTTGCTCAAAATCATTTTATTGTGTTGATACAAAATATTGCTCCAAACGTATTGAATAAATATTATTAAATCTTACAACAAAGGAATCTTATTTTAAAATAATGAGAGATACAAAAAGACAGCAACCTCAAGGAAATGTTTGCAGGCTCCGATGCTCGTTCTATTAAACAAACACAGCACCAGTGAACAAATATTGTTACAGCCATCATACAATAAAGTTTAACAAAATGCTTCAACATGTGCAATCGATCGATTCACACAAATAAAACCTTCCAATGTTTGCTATTCATTTTACGTTTATTCACTAATTGTTTTTTTTGTTTATTTTATTCGAAGATGTCTTTGGCAAATGAAAAATAAGAAAAAAATAAATTTTGGTTGGGGATTCAAAATGTTGTAACAAAAAGACGAGCGTATAAGCAAACGATCAAACAGACGGATAGACAAACAAACAAACAAACAAATAGACGAAAAAACAAACAGACGAGCAAATGAACAGACAGACGAACACACCGACTGAGAGAGAGAGGAACAGATGAGGCGACCAGCCTTAACGGACATTAGTACAACGTTGTCCACATTCCTGGCAGGTCCACTTGACATTTAATTCTCCACTGCATAAGATGCAGAGACAAGAAAGACTCGCTTGTTTCAATTTTCAAACTGCCACTGTAAATTTCAAGGAAAAACTTGATACTTGCAAAGTTTTAAAACATCATTCCTGCGATGATTTTAATGAATTAATTTATTTAGTGTTTTCTCCAATTGTCCTGTTGCTCATCATAGCCAATAAATTTACTTTTAATTGTTTTAGTATAACAAAAACCATTTTGGGCAGTTATATTGATTAATAAATAATATATGGTAGTAAACCAACAACAGAATATTTATGCAAATAATAAAAAAATGTTGTTGTTGTGTGTTAGTAACTCATGCAAAAACATTAGCCGGCAAACAGATGAGTTAAGTCGCGGCTTTACTTTATTAAATTTTTAAACAAAACATCAGAGTCGTAAATTCTGCGTGGAATAATTTCGTTTTGTTCGCATGCTGACAAAATTTTAAAGTTTCCCGCGAAATTTTTTTTTTACGGATGACATCACGAGGTCGTCTGAGATAAATTGATCATCTTTCAATTCAAAAGATTGACGCCTCCTAAATTGAAATGAAATTTGTCGTCACTCCCATTATTTATGGTAGTAGTAATACTGGTACAGTAGCAGTAATAATGATTGTAGTATGAATTGTGGTAGTATCCGTAGTGGTAGTAGATCGCCGCTAGTATTGCTAGTAGTTGTTGAGTTATTTGACTTTTTGTTGTAACTGTAACAGTAATCGAAGGACCTATACGTCATAAAAATGTTAACACTGGTTGTATACTTACTTCACTAGCAATTGCAGAAGTTGTTTTTGTGGTTTGTATAATTAAGAATTTTTAAAATATTTCAGTGTGCTGATTATTATAATATTATCTTGTTGAGTTCTTTCATTTGTTTGATTAAATTTGTCATGTTGACGTTTAATTATTTTCTTGCTGGCCTGACAGTACACAAGATTGATGTGGTTATTTCAATTTTCTGCTTTTGACTTAGGTGGGTTGAGTTGGTGTGCTTTTTCGTGATAACCTTTTTTTCTCCCTTCTATTGTTGATATTCAATACCGTTTTTGAAGTCAAACTGAATTTAATAAATTATTTAAAAGTTACAATTTATCACAGGTTTTATTTTGTTGTTGAAATATTTTTGTTTATTTTTAAATAAAATTGATGTATATATTTCTCTCGATTCAAAAATATTCCACATCTTTTTAAACATCTGCCGTCCTTTCCTATAGGAGTTTATATTTTGCATTTCCTCATCTATCATTTTTCGAATGTTTTTAACGTCACGGATTTTTAAGAGATTATTTTAGAAATAAAAAATTTGCAGTGTTAATACTGGGTCTTTTTATTATTATTATTATTGTTGTTGCTGTTGATAGTTACAATAAAACTTAATTAATTTATTATCATTATTATTTACTCAAAATACAATTTTTCTACATCCAATTATCTTATGTACGCATACATTCAACAAGATTCATTCATGAAAAAAGTTTAACAAAATAATATTAATAATTGGTATCAGTCAATTAAATAAATAAATTTCATTGGCATTTTAGTTGAGCAGATGGGCAACAAATAAAAACGACGAACACTGCGCACCACAATAAAGCAAATATTTCTCTTAAATAAACACACACACGTCAAAAAACTTTCAAGGAGCGTCAAATAAAGCTTGAGTGGATGATATAAAAGAGATACAGAGAAAAGTGAGTCAATATTCTAGCTGGTAGAGGATGGGTTTTTTTCATTTTTTGTTGACGTGTGTAAACACTCAGGCGCTTGAATGCAGTTCATATTTGCGCAATCAACATACCTATGCATCCATAATCAAACTTTCTGCCGCTCATAAAAATTAGCCGCACAAGCAAACATGCTGACACGCCCACATAATCATGTTATGTAAGTAGTTAAGTAGTTAGGCTATTGAAATGTGAACTTGAATGAAACAGCGCAGTTGATGAAAGGATGGTTTCAAAAAGAATGATCAAATTTTTAATCAGAATCACTGCAATCATAGTCCTTACATCATCGTGACAATCATCATTGTATTCACAATCATCATCATCCTCACCATCACCGTCATCACTCATTTATTGAGCATCTATTTTCTCATACTTTTCTAACCACGGAAACATGACTAGAAAATTTTTTAATCATGAATTGATATTAATTTTATAAGGCAACCTTCAACAATATCATTCGCGCATGTTCTCAATTTTTATATTGATCACGTTTAATGCAATTAATTGCAATTTTTGCAATGTAAATATTAGTCCTTCCACTGACATCTCGAGCAAACAATGACGTTTTAATACTTGTACGTAATGTAATTCTGCGCAGTCCTTTAACCCGCTGGTAATTGAATTCACATTTTTGTTTATCTTAGATAATCTATAAATTGAAAATTTAATGAAATTTTTTCTTAGCGGCAGCGCACACAGGGTGCTATAAAGAACAGGAAAAGTTGAAATAATCAAAAATTGTAGGAAATACAACTGGGAAAAAAACTATTTTTCGTTTACTTCCAAACTGAATGGTAGATGAAAAAAGTAATGAGAATGTTTTTTGATACTTAGAATAGTGTAAATTCTATCGAAATTCATATAAATATTGGTTTCACAGATTTTGTCCAATGATCGTGATAACGTTTTTTGCT
The DNA here is from genome assembly GCF_000326865.2 of Helobdella robusta. Classification (NCBI taxonomy): domain Eukaryota; kingdom Metazoa; phylum Annelida; class Clitellata; order Rhynchobdellida; family Glossiphoniidae; genus Helobdella; species Helobdella robusta. The sequence continues at coordinate 3,225,638 of NW_008705254.1, forward strand.
TGATCAAGTAGCTATTTTGTTGTCACAGTGAGAAGAAAATTATCAATTTTTATTAACATAGTGTGTGTTAAAATTTTGCCATTAAAACAGAAGTTTAATGAATGAAGTTTGATTGTTGTTACACAGTGAGACAAAAATATTCGCGGATGATGATCAATGACATTGACTTTTGAGTTTTAAAAAACTTACTTTGATGTCAACAATAGTTTCGTTTTTCAAATAAGACATTCGAAGTTTTTCTAACATTGCAGACAATTTGAAGAAAAAGTATTTTCATTGTATGTATATGCAATCTACAGTTCATAGAAATTATGTGCCAACACCTCGTTAAATTCTTCATCCCCGTTGTTTTGTAGATGATTATTTAATTGAAAATATTCTCAAAACCATCTAATAAACATTAATTAAATTTATTTAACATCATGGAAGAAGAAAGATTTTTTAAGAAGATTCTTAAATTAAACCATAAGCGTTTAGTTGCACTGGATTGCAGTGCTAACAGGTTCGTTTAATAACATACGCAAATATAAGCATCACAGTTTTAAGACGAATGTTTACATTTTATTTTTAGAAAAGAGGTTTTTTCTGTTTATATTGTTTTTTAAAGTGCACTAATTTAATTAATTTAAAATCCCTCCATAGCGTTTTTTGTTTTTTTTTTAATTTTAAATTAAAAGCTCGAGTAGCAGACTTAATAATAAGTTGATTAAGTACTGCTATTTCTGTAGACAGGATGAAGCTTTATTAGGCCATGTAAATGTGATCAGTTTGAAGAAACTCTCAATGGGATTGAGAAAGCCACTTTGCTTTTGTGTGATTTTTTTATAAGAATTTGTCCACATGCACACTTATAATACATGTTTGTCTTTCTGAAAGTGTCCATTCACGTTGCATTGATTGTGTGTATGTGTGTGTGTATGTGTGTGTGTGTATGTGCGTGTGTGTATGTATGTATGTGTGTGTGTGTGTGAGTGAGTGTGTGTGTACACATACACGTGCACGATTGTTGGGCAATGAGATGAGGAGAATGGTACGTAGTAGAAAAGTGTGAGTGAATCTATGCCATCACTCATTCATTTGTATTTTTTGTTTATAGCTGCTCGCTTGTTGGCTTTTTATTTGTTTGTTGATGTTTGTTTGTTTTTTTGTTGATGTTTGTTTGTTAATATGTGTTTGTTTGTTGATGTCTGTTTGTTTGTTGATGTATGTTTGTTCGCTGATGTATGATTGTCTGCTTATGTTTTCTTGCATTCTATTTTCACTAGGCTGAGTATAAATAACAATAATTTTAACTAAATTTACCGAAGAAACAACTGCCTGTGAACATGATTTTATGCATATTATGGCAAAAACTGAGAATAGGGTTAATAACGTAATTAATGATAACAACGACAACTACAACACACCCAGTAATATCAATAACAATCAAACCTGTGACGAATGATAATGTCAGTGCGAACTTTGAGAACACTTGGAAGAAATGAAAGTGGGATGGGAGGGAGGACATTTAGAGAGCAACAACGATGGGCAACGACAGCATGCTTCACTCGCTGCATGCTTCACTCACTTGCTGCTTTTCAAGTCACCAATATCGAAAGTAAGATAAAATTAATGCTTTAACATATCGTCTTCTCAAGTATAAATTCTCATTATCAACATTTGAGCAATTAATTATTCAAAGTAACTATAAAATTTAAAATATACCTGCAAAGGTAACACACACACGAACGACGAAACTTTTGCGTTCGTTCGATAGCATCTGATAGATCGTACAGCATTTCCAATACTAATCATTAAGTTATTCCGCTGTTCTGAAATGATCAATCTTCCAAAAGTTATCGCATATTCGCCAAAATACATCGCATGCATGCACTGCTCTCTCGATACGAAACTCAAAATCATAAATCATTATTTTAAACAAGCGACTGACTGCTCACTTGCCCTCAGATGAGATGAACACTCGAAACGTCAATTCAACTTCAAACAGATTTTACGATCATTTTAATTTATTACTTATTTGTGAGTAAACTATTTTGATATTTTAAATATTTGAAATTTTAAACAATGACTTGATGTGCTTGTGTTAAGATAAGACCAATTTTTGAGGTTTTTAAAGAAACCTCCACTGTGTTTGTCATTTTGATTTTTTTTAAATTATTACCACATTAACAACAATATTTAAGGAATGCTTATAAAAGGTTAATAATGATGTATGCATTGAAATAAATAATGTGAAAACATGAAAAACAAAAGATAATTCGCTAAACTAATCACGATAATTACGATGTCATTCAATTCTGGCATGAGATGGCTGGTCTATTTTTTTACTTGAGGTACGCACGAAACAATATAACGATGAATGTTGCAAAAAAAAAGTCCTAGATTGTTTGTGGGATGTCAAATCAAGAAAAAAAAAGAAAATTGAAACATTTTATTTGCTGTTCCAATACAGAAAAGGCGCAGTTTTCATTTGTCTAATAAATTAAATCAGTTATTATTTTAGTTTAGTAATTCAATAACGTTTAAATTAATAAATAATTAAATTACGAATTAATCAATTTAAAAAATAATTCAATAAATGTTTAATTGAATTAAATAATAATTGAATTGCATTAGCTTCTTAAATTTGCAATGTTTTTTTTTATTATAAAAAAACGAAAATTTATAATATAATAACATAACCTGGTGATATACCGGACTCACAACATCGTTTCATTAACATTTGAGAACGTTTTGTTGAAAGTTAACTATTAATACAAAAAATTTATTTTAATATTTAGAAAAAATAAGCAAAAAAAGAAAAAGAATGCAACGTAATTAACATTGAGAAGATTCACAGACGGGTCAGTGGTATGTTAATAAAGTAAGAGAGAACTACAGCAGTACTACTACATCGGGTCATTCTAGAGGTTGTTGTGCTATGCAATAACTAACACACATGCTTTTTTGTTGGCCTGCAATTCACATTCAAATACATTCCCGAATAATCCGGAAGAAACTAAACCTATGCGCTAACGATAATCCTGATCTCCGTATTAGACAATGAGAGACATAAAAAATCCGCAATGTTAAGCAGACGTTAATGAGTGGCTCACACCTCATTAGCAATTAACCAACAATAATAATAAATAGCACGGCTAACAGGAGCGCACGATAATGACAACAACATTCTGAAGAGAACGTCTTAAATTTAACGAGTCGTTGAGGAAGAAGAACGTAAATATAACAAACTTCCTAAGGACAAATGAATCGCGGATTTCCTAATTTATTCTTTTTTTTCAAGAAGCGATCATAAGTTTATCGATAAAACAAATTTTACGCGTTTTATAATAAAAATAATATTCTCATCAGTTATCTGCGAAAGAGTTAGGAAGAATAAGTTTTAATGTTTAAGGGGTAAAAATTGTAGAAAAAATTGTTTCATATTGGCATGTGTCAACTTCACTGAAATAAAATTTGAGGCCTAACATTGCGGTGTGCTCGTTGCTTTCTAAAATAATTGGACATCAATTATAGAACTCCGAGATATTTAAAATGCAAATGATATGGGGTATAATTTCATGTTAATATTTTCCCTGGAAATAATTTAACTAACTCAAACAATTATCTTTTATAATTTTTCAAATTATGTGAACATACAACACATGTTTTTATTCCATGAAAGAAAAACATTTTCAACATGAGAAATTTGAAAATTAGTAACTATTTTTACAAAAAAAAACTTGAAAATAGTGAATTTATTTGAAAAATAATAATAAAAATTTGAGTAAATTATTGTAAATCGAGAAAAATGTAAAACGGGGAGGCAAAATATAGACTACAATTTAGATTGACACTGCATGCCAATGAGCCCGTAATTGATGGTCTCCTATGTTTCCTCATTAGACCTTTAATACGTTCGCTTGTATGGCATTTAATTTATTCCCAACTTCACTCACCATACTGAATATTAACTTCGTAGTTACTTAAATAAACCGGTGTTTTCATCCTGCAAGTGAGTTCTCAAATGAAAATTTTTTCCTAAAAATGCGTGTAATCAATATTTTAAAAAAAATGTGCAACTCTCTGTGTCTGCAACGGTAATTTAAATGGAAATCAAACAAGTAGACATGACATAAATGAAATAAAATTGAATTTATTTGATCTGAAAATTTGCGAAAAATTTAACGTGAATTAAAATGAAACAAATTAGAAAATTTTGATAAGAAAACTTACTCTTTCATCTTAAAAAACTGATAATTCGTAATTGCTTGTCAGTCAATCTGCTCACTTCATAGCAAATAAAACAATTACAGTTTCGAGATGAACTCAAAAATGATATAACGTTTTTTTGTTGAAACTTTTTGACATAAAAGCTTTTGCTAGAATCAAACCTAACCCCAATCCTAACCTGGATTAAACATTTGAACACGCAACTAAAAAGTAATAACATGTTAAATAAATGAATATTTGTTAGAAATCATCATAGATAATTTATTTTTTTTAGTTATGGATCACAATTTTTTTAAAGCATGTTTCACAGCTTAATAAATGACTAATCTAAATGTTTTGACTTCAATATTTTAAAAAATTTGAACAAATATTTTACATTTTACAGAAAAAAAGTATCCCAAAAACTTTCATAAACAGACATAATTACAAATTTTTAAATCTTCCCCAAAGACACATTTTCCATAGACTTACTCACACGAATGAATGACGGCTGACACGTTCCCAAGCCGGCTGAGAGATACATGGATCTGGTCTTGCTCGCCAGATAGAAAACTTTTCATCAAGCAGCCAGTCAACCATTTGTGCAATTTCTCATGCTTTGATATTTATAACTTTTTGCGTAGAAATTAACGCAATCACATTTAGCTCTAATGCACGGGCGTATCCAAACAATTTTGTCAGGTGGGGAGCAAAAAATGGTATAAAAATGAATGCAGAACAATTATTTGTCTGATTTTTTATGTAAAACATTCTGTGACATAGTCAAAAATTTGTTGTTGGAGGCTAATTTTTAAAAAATGTTATTGACTTCTAATATTGTCGAAATTGAAAAAATCAATTTCAGGAGTCCTAAACAAACAAGAAATCAACAAACAGGTTCATAAAATCGTGGTTCGTAAGTAATACAAAAATTTGTGTACCGGTGGATTTAATGTTAATTTTTTTGTGCAACAAAATTTCACTGTATCAGGTATTCATTTCAAATTTCAAAATTTCCACCACCAGCTTCAGGTATAATCAAATTTAAAATGTATACAAATTAACCTTCACTCATATAACATTGTAAACATGTATATATAAAATTATATACTATATTATATACGTATGGATATATTAGTAGATATACATCAAGTACATGATATATATAGAGAGAGAAAGATTCATTGTTATCTAACGATAGGCTTTCCACACCATTAAACCATCTAATTACTTTAATGATTCCTTTTATGTTGCATCTCAATATTCATCTCCATGCGTCTGAAATTTTTTACGTTAAGTTTCATTCTTTACTTTTATAAATTGCGTTTTGAAGAATAATAAATTAAAAACTCTATTGAAAAAATTTAATTATACGGACTAAGTTTTTTTACAATGAAACTAATTTTGAAAAAGAAGACATTTTATAATCATATTAGTCCAGAAAATGCATTCATGCAGCGTAAATTGTGCATTTTTCAAATGCCATCTATCTAATTGTGCACTTTAAATTCTGGCACTTATGTTTATTTCGAGATATACTGAATCATCACCAATCGTCGAAATGAGAAATAATTTTTTGCGGGCGACAGGTCGTAAGATTAGTTTTCTGAACATTTATTTAAAGGACGCACTCTAGAAAGCAATGAAAAATTTGATTAATTGCCGCCCCCAATAAAAATCTTCCACTCGTGGAGACATATTGTGCGTCAGCCAACGAAAGCCATGCGTTCTTTGTTTCTGAGCGCGGATTACAGTATAACTGTTAATAAATGTTTGTATATGAGCGAGTGCCTACTGACTGTCTGGCCTTTATGTCAAGTTCAACGCCATAGTTAGGAGAACTTGGAAAATATAATTAATTGTTTACTGGGTTTTAAAGAATTTTTAATGTTGCCAGTTGGACAGTGGTATTAATCAAAATCTGTGACAACGTCCTGCGCTTCAGGAATTGAAGAAAAAAATATTTTTTTATTTGATAATTAATTGTTGTTAAATGTTTGTTGTAAAGCTATTTCGCGGTTTTCAAACTCGTATACAGTTCATTAATAAATATTAAAGTAAATTAAGTTGAATTATAATTATTCAAGTAAGATTGACTGAATTAGGACATAATAATAATTTATAACTCATTAAATATGACATAATATGAGCTTTTTGTTTTCAATGTTTTTCAAGTTTTTCAAGTTTTTAAATTTTTTCAGTTTTCATCCAAACAACAAACTATTTTCATTTTTTTTTATTCCAAAACCCTTTAAACTTAACAAAGTTGAGTTCTATATTTGGTTTTATGAATTGTCAAGGTAGAACGAAATAGAATACTATAATACACGTATAACTGTGTCTCTTTGTATGAATAAAAGAAATCTTTAAATATCTGACCGACAATAAAAATGCTTGGAAACGTCGTCAAAAGAAATGCGAGAATCAAATGTATCAGTTGTGTGGCTGGCTGGCTGGCTGACTGGTTGGCCAGTGCAACTTTAATCTGTGAGACATTGTTGCTGGCATCTTCTTCACTGGACGATAGTCGTTCATCATCATGAAATTAAAGTTTTTTCTACAGCTCAAGCATTTTGTTATTGATCTAAATTCTGAATTTATGGTCTACGTACGGATTATATAAGCCGTTCGTTTATCCACATAGCACATGGTATTGTTATTCAGTTTAAAAACACGCACAATTTCTATTATTATCATTATTATTATCATCATCATCATTATTATTGTTATTAATACCCTATAACGATTTCAATACTAAATACCATGATCATGATGGTGATGAAAGTGATGATAATAATAGCAATCGGGTAAATGATTTATTGAATTTGATGACTCTTTATATTAGTTTTGTAAGAGAAAGAGAGAGGAGAGAAAAAGAGAGATTTAGTTTGTATAAAAGGAAAAAGAGAGAAAGAAGAGAGAGAGAAAGAAAGAAAGAGAGAGAGAGAGAGAGAGGAAAAAGAGAGAGAGAGAGAGGAAAAGAGAGAGAGAGAGGAAGAGAGAGAGAGAGAGAAAATTGGTGTTTGCACGAAAGGTGCGTCACGTCTTTTGCAACGTTGTTTCACATTGAACGTGCTTTGACCTACGTCAAAGGTAGGCTGAGTAAAAAATTTGCAATTTAAATTTGATTGAATATTTGATATAAGAGATGTTTGTTGTTCTAGTAAAATTGCTTGCACGCTATCAAAAATTTTTTTGATACAAATTTGAATAAATATTTAAGATGAGATTAATTTTAAAATAAAATAAAATAAGAAATGTTAGTGATGTAGCTAACGATTAAAATTGTCTCAATTATACTTTTGAAATCTACAGCAACAGTCTAAAAACTGCGCAAGAAAAAAGAAAATAATGTATCATGTTTCAAAATAACGAGTCAAACATTTGCATGTTTTTACATTCAGACTCAAGAGACACTTGATTAATCTACACTTAGCCTGCTGATTAAGGTCTGCAACATCTTAAGTTATTAAAAAATAAATATCAAATAAATTAAGCTGTCATTTTATCTTGAAAAATATAAAAACTGATTATGAAAATTATAAAGAGAGAGAAAAATAAAAGTTAGAACAAATTTAAAAGTTACAAAATTAATTGAAAAATATGTATTGATGAATTAAATTTGATGCACCATTTAGAACATTTAACAGGCGCCTTATCAAATTCATTAGCGATAATCGTTATCACGCCATAGTTTGAGAGTTGATGGGAAAAAATGCTGCTCGTAATGTTGATGAGATGAAAGTTAATTACGTTGCCTGTGCATCTCATTTCTTCGTGCCTCAGTTACTCAGCAGGCGGTAGGGTTGGAAGTATCGAAGCGAACAGTTATTTTATGAGGGCCCATAAATTTTTCAACACTTGCAACATTCCAATCGCACACACGTACGTACCAACCTATTTACTTTCATACGTATACTATACGTGTATACATACAGACATACACACATACGTACGCACGTAACTTACATGTATATGCAATTGGCATATATGCATAGGTTGTTCTAATTATTGTCAGTGTTGTTGTTGTTGTCTTTCTTGCTTTCGCCATCAACACTCGTCACTCTCGTTGACAGATTTTTTTGGGGGGCTTAAGATATATTAGAAAGAAAGTTGACGTAGGAGCTTGTATATTTTTTATTAAACTTTACAAAACATTGCTGCTTTTAAGAGCTGGCAACAATTTTGACCGAAAAATCATTAAACTAACAAAAAGATTTGTCAAGGGTCATCAAACCCCCTCTTGGACCTTATTGTTTTTAATACTATTATTATAAAATATAATTTTGTAATTTTTAGCGGGATTAATTATGTTATTCACGCTGACGTTTGCCGCACTACTCAAGGACGATTTGTGACGTTTTTGAAAATCTTTATCACAAAAAATAAAACTTCCCGAATAAAATTATTCCTGGAACCATCATTTTTTTAATCCGAAGCACAACGTCGATGACCACCGGCGGACAGGCACTCCAATTACTGCGAATTGGAAAAACTGAAAGGACATTAAAAATTCATGGAAACTTACTCCTGTTTGATTGTTGTCAAAAAGAATTCAATTTATGAAAATATTGAAACGATAAACTATAAAAAATTATGTTGAGAATGATGTGGCAGATAAAATGTGAAAATATGGCAATTTTTACATTGATAATAACAGCGATACTCTAATGCCTTATACAATAAAAACCGGTTAATTGGACCACTCTGACCAAATTACTCTTTGGTCGGATTAACCAGTTCTACCGTATATAACGAAATCGAAGGTTTGGTTGATGATGGTGATAGTCTTGCTGGAGACCAAAGTTTTGTCTGTCAATTAACTATGCTGATGATACAAGCACTAAATAGAAGAATGTTTTTCACTGTTGGCAGCGAAAATGATATGAAGAAGACCTGACTGATGTTATGATGATATGAGTACATGTTTCGTTTCATTTCGTTTCGTTCGTTTGTTTGTAACAGTCAACAATAAAGATGATGAAGATTTAATGACGTCTACAATGAAGATAAGGATGGTGAAGCGATGATTGCTATTATAGCCACATTGGCAGGGAAACTGATGATCTTAATGATGTTTACAATGTTGTTAATAACGATGTTGACCGTGATGCAAACATCGAGGAGCCAATAATGATGCAAATACATCTGATCATCAATTCACCGAAACGTAAACACACAAACATTCTCTTGTCTGTTGTCTACCGCAGAACGCATGTACGTTATCGAATCTCAATATATCTATTCGCTTGCTAATATGTGAATGCTAATGCTTGTTGGTGTGAATGTGTGATGATGAGTTTAACTACACACACACACACCACACACACACCACATACACATTACTCACACATACACACCACACACACACACACACACACACACACATACATACAAACACACAAACACATATATCTGCATATTACTGTATGCACGTGTGTACTGCGAAATATGTACAAAATATTTTTTTGTTAGTTATGGTAGGTCGACAATGTTTGGATGAGTGCATCCATTGATGATGATTTCTAATTTGTTAAAAGTGTTAATTATTTAAAAGTGATGTTGATTTTAGCATAAAAATGCCAGGACAAATGATGCATTATTTTCTATTAATTTATTTCTTTCTAAAAATAATGGTGAATATATAGCTAAATTTATATTTTAAAAAACCATTGTGATATTTCTAACTGCAGTAGGAACATTTACACTTCAATTTAACGTTGGTATGTTATATATACGTATATAGGATGACAGGGTTTTATTAACACGAGGCAGCCCGGCATTCTTAAGTTCTCTTGTTTCTTTTTTTACGTTTGAAACAATCGTGGCGAATGTTTTCAAGGAATTAAATTACTTTTATAGAGATTTTAGTCACGCACTGTTTCTGCGATGTTTGTCGTTAGGGTTTGGTTTTTGTTGGCATGCAGCAGAGAGAGAGAAAAACTCTGTTGGTCGCTATTAACTCTGAAAATTAAGATGGCAATGTTAATTATAGAGACAGTTATAATGATAAATATTTAGGATTTATCTATAGTTTATGTGTTGCTTCAACTAGATACCTTGTATTGTATAGTATTGTATTGATGAATTTGCATATCGCTTCTTATGAGTTTACTTCAGAAGCGCTCTCTTAATTTCCTTTGCTGCTGTAAGTTGAACAAATAGTTCATCAGACGTTACCTTGAAAACATGATTTTTTAAAATAACAGAATGATAATGACGACACAAAAATATTTACATTTTTAATTACATTTGTATTATATATGTACGTTTATGAGATCCATAGCCTGAAATTCAGATTCAGCAAATTGAAATGTAAATAATTTTTTTAAATAGATTTTTGTTTTCATCCAGTTTGAAAGTTTTAACTATTATAGAGAATTTAAAAGTAATTTTAAAATTTTTTCATTATTTTTCTAATTATGAACAGTTGACATCAGCGTAAAAACAAGTGGAAAGATTATTTGGTTGATTGGAATTTCATCTAAAATGGTTTTTTATTAGAAAGTTTAAAAAAACAAAATTTGTGCGTTAATCATGACAAATTTTGTTAGCTGCTGTTAAAAAATGTTGTTAAAAAATGGAATAAAATTAAAACCAAGATAATTTTATTCAACGCTATTTCTTCAATTTTAAAATTGAAATTCGAGCAATAATCGCATTTTCAAAACAATTCTTTATTCAATTTGAAAAATTAAATAAATATTTTCATTAATAATTAAATCACTTTTCATAATTAAATTACATTTTCATTGATAGTTATATTAGTATTTTTATAATTATTTTGTTTTTCTATCTTCCTAGTCTTATGCCATTATCTGATAGATTGACGTTTTAAAATAACCTAAATGTTATACTGGCTCTTTTTCCGAACTTTCGCTTTTTTTAATCAATAAGCCAGAGCAAATTTGTATCAGCAAACTGTTGAACCTTCACCAACTCTCACCAGCCACTGACCACCGGCCACCGACCCCCAGCCACCACAAGCGGCAGCTAGTCACATTTGTAACCAATGTCACACACGTCACACAAAATTGCGTTACTTCTCTTTAAATACTCACTAGCAAGCTCTTTAAAGTTCGTTAGGTTTTGAATGCCTTTGAAAATTTGTTGTAATAGATGTACATTTTTTGTGAACATGTATACGGTTCTCATGTCTGAGTTTGTACTTTGGGATCGATGCTCGTTCAACTTAATTTCTGCTACAACGAAATATTCATATGTATCTGAAGTATGTATCCTTTTGCAGTCATGTTAATATAATTCTAATCTTTTTTGAATCAAATTCATATGAAAAATTATTTTAAAAACTCTTCTTGAAAAAAGTTTCAACTACGTAAAAAGGTTGTTTGTCATAATACTTTCTGCTTATGACAAATAAAAACCGCTCATACAAAAGTGGGAAATTGATTATTTAAATTACAAACTTATCACACAGCCTCACATGAAATCATTCAGATTTCATTTTCTTGCTAGCATTAACTTTACGATTATAATACCATTAAATTCATTCTAGAAATAAAGAAAAATCAATTAAATTTATAAAAAAAAGTACATATGAGGTTAAAGTTAAATTTTTAAAACAAACACATATAAACACACTAATACACAAACATACATTCACACAAACTCAAACCTCAAGGAAACTTGAAAAACTGTTGGTTGAGTTAGTCCCATCAACAACTAAGCAACTAAGATATGAAAAAAATGCACACTTGATCAAACTTGCAATAAAGAGTAGAATTAATACATATAAAATGAACATAACATAACCGATCAAATGATATTAAATGTCTTGATCGCCAATGAAATCTTCATTTCATGATGTTATTCCTTGAATGAGCTTGAGTCTTTGTGTATTTGTATATTTCATTTTTAGTTTTTGTCCATTTGTTTAGAAGTTCGTTAGTGTGTTTATAAATGTTTTGATGTTTGCTGTATGTTAGTACGTGTGCGTATGGCGTGCGATGTGAATAGCTCATCTGCTTTATGTTTTATGTGATCGCGAACTTTATTTCGTACCTGCATATGTGTTTTCGCCCTGTATATATATATATATATATATATATATATATATATATTAGTATGTTGTATGTGGGTCTGTGTACGTGCGTTGTTTGTATGTGTTCATGTGAGCTCATTGTCTGGTTGTTGGGATGCGATTACATATGTATGCGTACTGCGTACACTGATGTTCTACATTGCTTGCGATTGTTCCAGCTTCATTTATTTTTTTTTTCACAGTTGTAAAAACTTATCTCAGCAGTCTATAAAAATTTGAACATTGACAATTAAAAAATCAATTTATGAGCTTTGTGATTATGGCGACGTATTATTCTTGCGCAGTGGTCTCAACTTGCAAAACCCCCGTTCCATGTTGGACGTACGGTTATTATTGATATTGCAAACAGTGGAGTATCAACATTAAATTTTTCAAGATATTTAAACAGTGAAAGTCACGAAAGATAATTCGTTCTGATTTTGTGTATTAGATGTCTTGTATAGGCACCCGTACGGGTAACTACACATACATACAAATACAAACACGCATACGTACGTACACACATACATACACACATACATGCATTCGTATATCATTTGGAAATGTTTCTACATGGTGCAAACAAAAAATGATTAAGTTATCAATAGTAGGTTTTTGTTTGCAACAAGAATTAAAAATTAAAGTGACGAATAGCCAGCAAGAATAAAATGCAGATTATGTATAAGCGGTATGTTAATTTTCTTTAATGATCAATATATAACAAATAATAAACAATGAGCATTATATCTATATTTTCTATTTAAAAATTGATTGGTTGAACCATTTCATCACGACAAAATTTTTAAAAGAAATCTTTTAAAAGTTGCAGCTAGACGATAAAACACAGCATACTTATAGTTTTCAAGACGATTACAGAACTTGATGAACACATGTTAAATTTGTATAACCACTGATGTCAGTCTGCATACCATTGTTATTTATTATTTATCAATGCCATCAGAAGATTTTGTGTTTTAAATATTTAAAATCAATTTTATAAATACTTATGTTGAATTTTTCTCCAAAAGCCATGAGTTTCATTTTCGCAACCGTACTTATGCATTATTAAAAAATTATACACGTTTTTGTTTCAACGTGAAAGAAAACGTACAATGTGTCCATAAATACATGCTTGCGTGTGTGTGTGTTAACGTATGTATGCATGCGTGTATGTATGTATGTATGTGTGGATGTATGTATGTGTGGGCTTATGTATGTACGTGTAAATTGATGTATGTGTGAGTATATGCGTGCGTGAGTACATATAATTTTAAATAAATGTGTAGGTGTTATTGTACTTATGCAATGAATTCATGTGTGTGTGAATATATGTACGTGTTTACATGTGTATATGTACATTGTACACCTAGGGAAAGATGTATAATTATGTGTGAATGTACGAATGTGTGTATACCGGTACGCGTGTGTGTACGTACGTGTGAATATACTTAGAAAAGGTTGAACAAACATAAGCAGCATGTGACATGTTCATCATAATGAGAAGAACATTCAAACATAGTTCATCCTTGTTTGCATATTTGATGAGATTGAGTTCTTTTAAAGATGTTTGCTAGCTCTTTCTTATGAAACTAATTAATCACGATTAAATTAAACAGGAAAAGCCGACATCTGTGGTGAAAGTTGAAATGGCGTTTTGCTTAATTTTTTCATGTAATAAATCAAACATTTTTCAAATAGGCCTTTTTATTTTTAATCAAAATAAAAACTTAATTAATTTTTTATTTTTACCGATTTGAAATTTTCCATTAACGATGTTAAATACATTAAAATGGTTACTTTAATTATTATCGTTCATAATTATTAAGTTTGAACAATGTTTTTTCAAATGTTTTAATACTTTATAGTCAATGTCAAAATGCGAAAGGTCATGAATTCAAATCAAAGCAAGCATTTTCTAAATATTCTATTCTATTCAAACTCTCATTTCAATGATTTTAAAAAAGTAACTCAGTGTAACATTATAATTTTTCTAAGATCAAAGTTGTCATAAAAATACAAATTATCATAAAAAAAGTGAACCCTAGAGCTGAATAATTTCACTTGATAAACAAAAAATTGAAAAAATGTCCTCCGGCTGGAGTAAGGAAAATATTTGACTCTTTGAACTCTTGCTTAAATGATGTTTATTTTTTCGGAAGTTTTAATAACGTTATTGTTATTTATCTGAAAAATGTTTGGGAACGTTTCAAAAATATCATTGTTCACACTTTAGTTTGAGGACATACACATTTTGAAAAATGTTTTTTTTTTAATTTTGAATTCGTAATATAAAAACAAAGCATGTATAAATATTAAGGCAGTTAATTTTAGTTAGTTCTAACTAAATCTTACCCAAGAGATTTTTAAAAATTAAAAAAAAATTTGATTAATAAACATGATATTATGTTAAAAATATTAGTGATTCTCTTATACAAACATTATTAACATGTGCGTGCATGTGTAAACTAACTTGGCTCATCCTTCAAATGACTTGAACAGCGGAACACATCTGGGTTTAGCAGCTGGGTCTCGTGATCGCATTGTTCCATTGAAGAACGAACTAATGTATATGTGATAAAAATGATATTTTCAACAATTGTGAATAAAACATTTTATGATTTTGATAGATTTGAAACTGTTTCAGATAAAAATGTTTGAAAAAAAATTTTTGTAGGACTGGTTGTTAATGATGAGTTTTTAAATCTGGCATCTGAGTCGTTATTTTGTAAATCTTCCTTTCAGTTTAATTATTTATTTTGACGGCATTTTTTATGTGTCAATCTGTCAAGCTAGTTCTACTTAAAAAATTTAGTCCTTATTTCAGAATTGAATAAATTTTCAAAGTAGCTTTGAAATTTAGACTGACATCATTAATGTAAGTTTAATCATTTCAATCGCTTGATTAAGATAAATCTCATCTAAGAATGATTTCTAGTGACATTTTAGCACTTCAGTCAGCATAATAACTCATTTAAAAGATTTTGTTTATTTACACGAAAAGCATAAGACTTGTTAAAATGCAAGTGATTATTTTTCATCAGTGAACAGCATATCCGAGATTTTTAAAAATCTAATTCAAAGAGAACTCTGTGTAACATTATATCATCAAAATAGTTTTAACGGCATGTTTTCTTGCTTGACTGAGTAAGTTACTTCTACTGGGTAATTCCCACTTCTCCAAGTTTTTATTATATCCATTCTAAAACCTGTTGCAATATTTTGAGTTAGGGTAGCTCACCAAGTTCTGAAATATCAAACTTCCTTGTGATAGATGAAATTATAAATTCAATATAGCCACTAGTTTGAAACGTTATAACATGTTAAGATTTTTGGGTTTGAAACCTATAAAATAAATTTTAAGTAAAAAACTCATTTTTGGATATTGGTAAAATGAAATGAAAATAAAGTTAAATGAAATGTTTTTAAATATTAGATAATAATCTAGCACACTTCGTACACATCACTTGGCAGTTAATGAAGAATTGAACGCATAATGAAGAATTCATTTCGCACAGCGTTATATAAATGCCAGTAAAAAATAATAGTAAATAAATTTTTTAGAAAAATTTTTCACTTCGTGAGAAATTGAAAATAAAAAATGTTGATAATTTGACGAGTGGAAGGTTTTTAAGAGCGTTAACATGGGTATTGTAAGGCTTGTCAAACGTGACGGGAAAAAATTGAGAGATTGCCTGAGGAGGATCGTTTGAGGATGTAATCATTGTGGCCACGCCGAAGATTATTAACTGAAAAATTATTTTAAGTATCATAATAATAACTGAGTAATTATGATCATTTAATTTAATTGATCTTTAAATTCCTCTTGAAATATTAAAACTTTGAAAGAGGTTTGCTCGATTCGTGTTGGAAAATAAAAACATTTTCTGTTAATGCCAATAGTTAGAAGAACGACAATAAATTATTATATCAATAACAGTGACAATGTTGTTTAAATCATGTTATTTTATTGGGTTATAACGAATTATTTTAAAACAATCTCATAAATGAGTATAACTATTTTCTGCTTTTTTCTAAAAATGTAGTATTTTAAAAATTGTTTATCAGATTATTATATTTTAAGCTTTTTGAATAACAACAAATTTTGTGTTTGTTTGAAGATGAAACCTTCTAGTGCAAGCAAAAGAACGTTGAATATGCTATCAACGACAACAGCGAAAACGAGGAACACATTAACAACATTAATGACAACTTCAACAATGACAACAACAACAACAACAACAAAAACATCTGTAACATTAACAACAGCAAAAATCACATCAACAACTGCGGCAACATCAACACCGACAACATCAGCCGCGTTAACAACAGCAACAACAACAGTTGATATATCAACAATAGAACCCATATTAGCTGCTAAAATAACATCCACGGCAGTAATAGAATCCACAAAAAGTGCAATAAATCCAGCAACAACATCAACTACTAAAGCTGAAACCACCTCGCACGCAATAACAACAAGAGTAACAACGCCGATGAAAGCAGTTGATGAAAATTTGTACCCCACAACGACACAACGCACCGATTGCTGCCAACTGACAGCTGAGAAAAATTTCTACGAACATGATAGAAAAAATGACACTATCGATATTTGTAACGGTAACGATGATGATGAAAGAGAAAAGGATGAAGATGATGTCTGTGATTGTGCGTACGTCCCGATTCTCTCATCAAGCCACCTCACCGCCATTCTCATCCTCAAATGTCTTATGATGCTTTTTTGCCTCTCGAACATTCCAGTTGGTTTCGCTGCTAACCCAAGTTTGTTCATTTTTAGTGTTTTTTCTCATGTAAGCTTGTACGGCTGACAATAAATTTTAGTTTAAAGTAATCTAAGCTGAAAATACGTCAATGTTTTGTCTATATACAACTTTGCTGCTATTTCTCGTCTGAAAAATAAACTTAACGACGTTCTGTTGAAGTTAAGTAAGCGTCAATATAAATGGCTTCGGATCAATAATTAATGTAAATTTTTATTTGGAAAATAGCACGTCTTTAGGCCATTTTTCTCACAGCTCGAACAGCGCAATACAAACACGCGTCTCCATACAAAGAAATGCCTACTGTCGGCATACTTGCAACAAATGATATACGACCAACGAAGTACATGTGCATCAGTGACGTAGGATGATGTACGACCTGCCGTCACGTGACATATGACGTCAGATGGCCTACAAACGACATCAAATAGCGAACCACCTAGCTCATCATAAAATCATTTGTTTACCTCTTCTCACGAGTAACTAAAAATTCATGTGATGTTATTAATTTTCAACAGATTTTTGCTATTGACAAAATTGCGTTTTCAAAACTAACATTAACATCCGAATTCTACAACATGCTCGTCTACAGTCCGATTATTTTTTAAACTAGAAAATTTTTACTTAACAAATTCTGTAGAATTAAACGATTCCATTAGGCCTGCAAAGGACAAACAAACGAGGAATGATCGATTAGAAACTTGCTTGAAAACAATTATTTTCTTTCAATGCTTATTTCAATCCAATTTTTCAAACAATACACTTTTATAAAAATTAAAAAAAAACTGCGTGAATTTTTTAAAAAAACTATTTTCAGGCTCAAGTTGTTTCCATATGGCAGTGACTTTCTTTTTTTCTCTTTCTTTCTTT
This sequence comes from Helobdella robusta, assembly GCF_000326865.2. Taxonomy (NCBI): domain Eukaryota; kingdom Metazoa; phylum Annelida; class Clitellata; order Rhynchobdellida; family Glossiphoniidae; genus Helobdella; species Helobdella robusta. The sequence continues at coordinate 3,243,518 of NW_008705254.1, forward strand.
ATTTCACTCTTTCTTATTTTCTTTTTTTCTATTTTTGGTTTTTTGTTTGAAAAGTTGAGCAGTTCACCCTGTTTTCTACAACACTTTGAAATTCAGGAATATCGATTGAAGGAATGTTAAAATTCATCGACATGTTAACTTGTTTCATTTGGAATTTTAATAGTAACGATATTTTACTATTCCTAGTAATACTTTAATTTGTTATTAATTGTTTAAAAATTCGGTAAACTGATTCAGTTCCAAATCATCGGCAACATTTCAATGTCAGCAAAACAGACGGAGAGCAAACAAAAATAATTTTTAAATTGTTGAATAAATTATTATTGAAATTAGTTACAACTGGTGGCGTGATGTTTTCACGCAGATGCATGTTCACAGTGAGATGAAAAATATTTTGAAAAGAAGAATTATGAGATTGAATAAATCTTCAAGCAGCTTCATCCTGTGTTATACGACCTATAATTTTAAAGTTTATCTTTTTTTTCTTTGTTTCTTTCTATTTTTTCTTTTATGTCAAAATGTTATTCTGAAACAAACAAAACTATGATCAATGAAACTATTTTGAAATGCTCCTCTTCATGTGAGATTCGTTTGAAATTTAAACTTTTAGGGGAGTAACTTAATTACCCAGCAAAACAGGCTTGACTTGACCACATCCATACCTCTAAAAGTTTGACCATGTTATAGCATTATTACTCGGAATTCTCTATACCTTAATCGTCGTCATCATCGTCGTCATCATCATCGTCATCACCTTCATCATCAATCACAGTCCTAATTATTATCATCCTCATAGTCGTCGTCACCATTAACATCATCATCATCGTCACCTTCAACATCACCACCTTCATCATTATTTCTTCATATTCAGTATTTATTCATCATTCGCGGATGTTCTTTTATCTTATAAATTTTTTTATGAACGATTTTACAAAAACGATGTTGTTTAGTTTGGTTCGCTTTATTGTCGTTGTTGTATTTATCGTTGCTTATTATTGTTATTATTATTATTTTGTTATTGTTTCTATTTTCATTATTGTTATTGTTATTATTATTATCATTTTAATTATTAATATTGTTATTAATTAGTTGTTGTTGTTTGTTATTGTTATTTAATGTTGTAATTTATCGTTGTTTATTATTGTTGTTGTTGTTAATGTTATTGTTGTTGGCAGTATCATGTAGCCGAAGGATTACAACTGTAATTGTTGTTCTGGAAAACATAAATGCAATTGAAAATGTTGATTGATTATGACGTATACCAAGTGGGGAATGTTGATGATGATGACGTAAGCGACGATGATGACGTCAGTGATGATGATGACGTCAGCGATGATGATGACGTCAGCGATGATAATGACGTCAGCAATGATGATGACGATGAAGAGGAAGACATACAGATGACAAACAGTTTACAATCGAAATTATGATGATTAAGGTGGTGATGGAGATGATGGTTAAGATGGCGATGGTGATCAAGATAGTGATAGTAAAGATGATGATTTTGATGAGTTGGATGATGAAAAAAACGCTGACAGTGCAAAGAAGATACATTTATATAAAAAAACAACATTTTTTTACTGTTGGATATTTACAAAAATATCCTATAACAAAAAAATTTACAAAAAACAAAATCAAAAATGAATTGTTGAAAATTGTGCAAAAAAATGACAAACAAGGCTGCTGTTAATAATGATTGAAATAAAAAACATGCAAATACCGACGCCAATAATTCGCTTAATAAGTAGATGATCAGGTCTGTGATTGCTACCAACGTTCCACTTAATTTTGTTGCCTGTCATGTTGAGTTCTCCTGCTGCTTCTGTTGCAAACAGTAATAAACAGACTTGAAAAACCGTACATGCACGAACATTCTGAAAAGCACACCAATATGTGACAACATCAAAAACGTTGCTATTCTCATCCAGTTACGTCGACGTACAATGTTACATACAAGTTACATACAAGTTACGTACAAGTTACGTATAAGTTACGTACAAGTTACATACAAGTTACATATTACGTACAAGTTACGTATAAGTTACATACAAGTTACATACAAGTTACGTACAAGTTACATACAAGTTACATACAAGTTACATACAAGTTACGTATAAGTTACGTACAAGTTACATACAAGTTACATATTACGTACAAGTTACGTATAAGTTACATACAAGTTACATACAAGTTACGTACAAGTTACATACAAGTTACATACAAACTACATGCTTCTTCCAAATTATATGAACTACATTTATGCTACTAATGGCTAATTTTTGCGATCGTATAATGCCACGTTATGTTTCTTTCTAGGCAACTCGAGAAGAAGATTGGTGCGAGTTGAGGCGACATCTTTGAAAAATTAAACAACTAATCTGAGAAAACTTTTGATAAATTGTTTGAGCAGCATAACTTCGAGCAAACGTTGATTAACGTAGTTTTAAACTAGAAAAAAATTACAAATAAAAAAAAATTTAAACCTCATCTGCATGCCACCTCAGTCAACTTAACGTAATTCAAACAGCACAATCAAACAGCATCACACACCATTAACAATAACAGAAACGGAGATCAACAAAGAAAATTCCACACAACACTAAACCAATCAATTGAAACACATGTCAACAAAAACAAACAAGCTAACACACAAACATACAGACATACGAACAGACACATAAAGACACAGACAGACGTACGGACAGATACACACAGAGAAACAGACAGACAGACAGACAGACAAACAAACAAAAAATACACCAAACAGCCTTAGCAGTAATAATAATTGAAGCACAACGACACAGTACCCATCCAAATGAAGAGAACAATGCAGACAGAACATACGAATGATGGCAATATATTGTTATGGCTCGGTCATAAGCTGGTGATAAAATTTACAGATTTATGAGCTGTTCCATCGCATGAAAGGGAAAGTATGAAAGATGGATCTGATGATGATAGTGATGAGGAGGAAGATAATGACAACGATGATGAGGTTGTGATATTGGTAGCGATGGTGAAGAAAAAAGTGATGGAGATAATATTAGTATATTTCAGACGATGTTATATATGTTAAAAGCGGTGGATCCAAAAGTTTACGTTGGTAGATGATTTCAAAAATTCTGATGTTGATGACTTTTTTTTCAATTCCTCCCTCTCATTAGTTTCCATTTAATTCATCACTGTTCAAATTTTAATTTGAAAAAACTGAATTTTGATTTGAAATGTTTTACAGAATTTTTAAAAAGGTCTCTCTTCATGGTCTGGCGATGGTATGCATTGCCGCATCACTCCTGGATCAACCACTATATGCCATGAGAATTTTGATTCAGAGTGTGGTTTGGGGTGGTGTTAAAATGATATCAATGATGTTTCCTTCTGTTGAAGATGATTTTTTTTTAATTTTTTTTGTGCTGCTGTGGAATAAGTTCCATCCTGAATGGCTTCATTGGGTTTTTTCCAACCACAATTGAAAAATTACACATACAGCACTGACAAAATAAATTATATTAAAAGCCTACATTTATAAATTAATCATTTTTATTTATATACCAATAATATTTTTTGTCAATCACATTAAATTTTTTTTCTAGCCGTGAAGAAAACAACACGAAAACATTTCAATGAAATTTTTTCACAAAATTCCAAACACACCTGTGCCTGTTTTTCTTTCTCCAATGTTGCGTTGCATGTAATTGGTTTTGAAATGTAAAAATATTTCTGTTTAGCGGGATGTATTCTTTCACGTGCTGAATGGCTCTATATTAGTTTTGATGGTAATGTTTCACATTTTGTTTAACATCAGTCGCATATTTAAAAATTTGTTTTAAGTTGAAAAAAAGTACTGGAATGATATAGTTATGAGTCAGTGTTTTAATGATTGGGGCTGTTTGTGATGACTTTTGTATGTTGGAGAGTGCGCGTATCAATAAACGCTCTACTTTTTTGTGTCATTCTCGCAATATCTAAAATAATTTATTTTTTTCAAAAAAGTTATAGAGAGATTGGAGGTGTAACTACCAGCAATTATTTTAAAAAATACGACAGAATTTTTTTTAAAAATAATCGTTAAGCTGGAAACATCAATTTTAATTATTTTTATTTACTTTTCTCCCAAACGCATATATCATTGATCTATCATCTAAATGGGTTTGATATGCCAGTATTTGATTTATTCTTTTTTTTACCAAAAACATCGAGATATGTAATGGATGATAATGACTTTTAAAACGTGATTGTTGCTTTAATTCATTTTGTTACGATATTAATACCAAAAAATGTGAAAAACTAACACGTCAGTCATTTAATAATTAATACAGTTATTTACAATGAATAGAATTGTAAATCTTTTGAGAAAAATTTATGATGAAGAAAAGGAAGAAATGCTACCCTAAATAATTAAAACAAAATGTAAAATGAACTAATGACAAGACGAAACTTCAAAATGAACTAAAATCCAAAATTTTATAAACAAAACATAATAAATGTTGTAACATTGGCATCAAGTTGAAAGCAAGCGAAATAGACGGCACTAGAAAACTTTTCATAGGTAATGTGGACTGGTGGAGATTGTTTAGGAAACATCTGCAAAGCTACATCATCAAACTTGGATTACTGTGATGCTATGTGTGCGTGTGTATGTGTGTTGTGTGTGTATGTGTGTGATGTTATAAATCACATCACACACATACACATGTGTGTGTGTGTGTGTAATGTAATTTATGTTAGTAATGCGTGATGTGATTTATGTTAGTAATGCAGCTATATTAAAATATGGACATTAAGTTAGTAGTTTGTGTTAGTGCGTGTTGGTACGTGTGCGTTCGTATTCAAATTTGTCAGTTAATTGTTTATTGGTGTATGTGTCGGTGCTTGCTTATCAAAATTGTTCAAATGAATTCAATCCAGAAGTTTCATAAATAGTTTATCCGACTTAAATATGGGATGATATTATTATAGACATTTTATTGAAGTTTTTTGCATCTACAATCTTCATAAAAGTATATTTAATTTACACATGTGTATATCAATAAAATGAGCATACATAAACACAGATGAAGGCAGATTTAAGTTACGATCACTTACCACACCACAACCTAATTTGTGGCAACGTTCGTTAAATATTTTGTTGTAAGCAAATAAGTAAGTCTGAGGGTAGGTATGGAAGATTTTACTAAACACGTGCGACGATAAGTTTTCAAATTAAAAAGTTTCTCGAAAGTAGAAAACTGAAAGTTGAAAGAAAAAATACGCATCTGAAATGTCGTTCCAGTTTTAATATTTTTACTTTATTATTTATTTACATATGTCCGAGAAAAATTATGCCACATTTTATTGTAAGATTAATTTCAAAAGTTTTGATGAAAATAATTATATCAATTTTAGGCAATAGTTTTGAAATTATTTGATCTAAAACAATTCACTTTCATTTCATTGTTATTAATTAATAATTTTTATTAGGAACAGTTGATGTTTTTGAATATTCGAAGGTCCCATGTTGTGCAGTAGGTAATGTTCGGTAATGTTATTATGATAGAGGACCTTAAAGTTCAACTAAACCAATTTGATACGAAATTTCTTTTAAAATTTTCATGTCGCAGTTTCGTTGCAGTTAAGTACGTACATGAAGTTTGCGAGCTGCAAGTAATTAAAGTTTTAATGGACTTTCAACTTTGACCTTGGAGGGTTCATCTTCTACTTGAAAAATTGGTGCCCGGTGTATTCAATATTATCATCCCATCCAAAGCGATTAAAGTAACCAAGTGGCAATCTATCTCAATTGTTATTGTTGTCGGTGGAGATGGTTGCTGGTTTCATCACACTGAACATGTTGTTCAGTGTGATGAACAACATCTATCTCGAATGCTTCCTATATTAGACTCTTTCTGAATTATTCAAAGTGTTAAAAAACTCCACCGATCGAAAATAATAGGTTCATCAAATTAAGTTTTGTTGTTGAATTTTAAATTTCAAACTTAGCAAAGCGTAAAAATAAATAAAGTTTTGCAAAAAATATGAAATTGTTTTTAATTTAAATTTCTTTTGAACTGAGCGATGATTTTGGAAAAAATAATATGCTGCTTAACTGTCGCAAAAAAATTTGAAACTATTGTTAACTTTTGAGAATAAACTTCAAATGAACAAATATAATAAGCAGGAAGTAAAATGAAAAACAGTATTCGCTGCTGTTTTCTTTTAAGATAATTATTTTGAAGAATAAAAAATTTCCTGGCACAGGGGTCTTCTGTTGTTTTTTGATGTAAAAATTTAATGAATAGCCTTTTGAAGTCTGACAATAAACTTTTTTGGCTTTTCATTACGTACTCCTTCAATGAATATATTAGGCAGATTTTGAAGCTGTTATACATCAATGTTAAATTTTGAATACAAACTTTGTTGTATACTTCCATAAAATAAATTAGCTAAATTTTTTTTAGGTGTGTTTCAGAGATGACCTACTCGTGTTGTCGAATGATTTTTTTGTCAAGTACACAGATCGTGCAATGCTAGATAGAGTTTGCATGTCAAACAAGATTTTGCATCAACAAGTTTTTCAATAGATTTTCTACAAAAGTTTCTTGCAACTTTTGAAATGTTTTTCAAAAAAGTTTTTCAAAAAAGGTTTTTGTATAATACATTTGTCGGTTGTTTGCATGCTTTGATTTTAATATAATAAAGTTTAACTTTAAAGGAACAAATCACATTCAATTGCATAATTCATTGCGGCTAAAATAAAAAAAATATTCAGTTACAATGTCTACTTGAATGTCGATCAGAGTTAACTTTGCTCTACAAAATGCGTTCTGAATTTAAAAAATAAAATAATAAACAAACCAAAACACGAAATAAATGGAATACAGATGAGGTAAATATATAAATCATTAAATGCCAACGATACAGCCCTGAGTTTCATCTATCAACAAACAAACAGTAATTAAGTCGAACTCAGTTTAACGGCTTAATTGTTGTCAAACTGTACCACATCTTCTCTCTCTCTCTCTCTTTCTCTCTCATTTTCGCTCTCTTTCTATTTCTCTTTATTCCTATTTATTCTCCTTTCTTAGAAACTCCCAGAATCAATTAAGCGTTAAGGGCAAGTACTGTTACAAATTTTATTCGAAATTTTATTTGATACTTTCATTCGTTCACTCATTTATTCATTCGTATTTGAGCTCTGCCACTGAGGCTTGTCGGCATAAATGAAGTTAGTGAGGTCGTCATTCACCGTCCTGAAGTTTATCTATTTTTCTTTTTATTTATTTACCTTTGTTTCATTTATTATTATTTTATTTATCTTTGTTTTATTTATCTTTGTCCTTTTTTTAATCAAAACCATTGCTAAACAATTGCAGTTATATTCTATAATATCAATAAATTACGCGGCCACAGTTCTTTCAATCATATATTAACGTTAATTAGCGGCTAACAACGTTCATAGCTATAGTGACGTCCTGACCATTCTAATGTTACTTTTGATAATTTTCAAGGAGGTTGTTTTATAAAATTTATCAGCGGAAATTGTTTTATAACATCGGATTAAATATTACAGTGTAGTAGATGGTAGATGGAAATTTGAAAAAAAACATTTTTTCTTTAGTGAAAAATAGAAGATAGATGAAATGTCATTTTAAGTAAAAAGAATGAATTGTATTCATTTAAGTTGTAAGAACCCTAGAAGTCTATTTATTCTGCGGTCAGTCACTAAAACAAACTCATTTGTCTCTAAGTTTCAAATTTAAAAAAAAACGAAAGTCAGTTGAATAAATAAAAATGCAACTAGCAATTCGAAAATTTTTTTACTATTTTGATATTTAAAAAAAAGAATTAAAAAATGGAATAAACGGATTTTTTACGCCAAAATGGATATTGAAATTGAAGGTAGGAGCGACTAACTGAAAAGAAATAAAACTGTGATTAGTTTTATTTTACACAACTCTGTCTAATAATTATACGGCATTGAAACTTTAACTGATTTAATTAATCATAGACTCCTAAATAATAGTAGGATATTATTTAGGAGACCATGAATTAAACCTCCTTCATGATTGCAGTTGCTAGCCGACAGGTCGAAATTTGGATTGGGTTTCCTTTATGTGAGGCCCATATTAACTAATACTATTGTTAATATAATAATTGTTATTATTTTTCATCATTGCTACTACAAATGTTATCAAAACGTCGTTTCAACATCGTTGCCATGTTTATCAAAGCTAATAAAAGAACATATGTACGTTCGATGATTACACACACACAAACACAAACACACACACACACAAACACACACGCACGCACACACATGCACACAAACATATACGTACACACATACCTCTCAAAAATCAGTAAAGTAATGGGGAACCAGCGCGCGTACCCGCTGAGTTGATGGCTCTTTCCAGTTTATAATTTAATTATTTATCCACTCCTTCCATTCGTCATCATTATTCAACATTAAAATATCTTTCAGTTTTTTTAAACTTTAGCCCCATATGTCAATTAAATACATCATTTATCAATGATGGTTAACCTTTCTATCGATCATCATTCCAACCATTATTTTTACTTTCATCATCTTCTGAATTATTATTTTTGTTTATTTTTATTTATCTATTAAATTATTTTATTTCATTCTTCTTTTTGATCATTTTTTTGGAAGCATCAACAACAGACATATATCATAAATGAATACATGTGAAAAAATGCATTACACATATTGCATGTTTGCAGTCCGCTGTTCGAAATCGAATCCACTGACTGCAATATCAGTGCATGACACGTTACTATTACACCATCAGCTTCTCTCTTTAGAATCAATTCAATATCCTTATCATCGTCCAATCCACCGCATAGTGTCATCTTCATAGCTTTTTTTTATCTGGATGATAATCATTCTCATCATTATCTCAAGAATTACTTCTAAGATCAACAATCAACATTATCATCTTCATCATTTTTAAAATTGTCATTATCACCATCGTATCATTGCGTCATAACCATATGCTGACTGACTGACTGAGACACACACATTCACACACACACACACCCACACACACACACACACACACACACACACACACACACACACACACATTCATACACACACACACACACATTCATACACACTACCGTCATCATGGAAGAATTAGCTGGAAACATTATAACTCAGGTCATCATTAATAATCAATATATAACTTTTCCAGTGTAAACTCTTGACTGAAAATAAAAAGTTTTTTAGTTATAATTACGTTATTATCATATTTTAAAAATAATTGTGAATTAATATTTGTTCACATTTTATTTAAATATTAGTTTTTTGATATAATTACTTATCCTAATTTATTAAATGGGAATATTTAATTATTTAATGTTTATTTAATTATTAATTATAATTTTGCTCATGTTTAATTACCATTTTTACCGTTAGTGGGTATTTAATTGCTTTATGGAAATTTTATCCCAACCACCAGCCTGTGAATGTGTGACGATGCGAAAGACGTCTACCCAGCAGAAAGGGTTCTTCAACTCACCCAACCACCCCAACTCTTACCCCTCCTTCATCAACTGCATCCTCTACACCTTCATTGGCTACAAAGATGACATCGTCGAGTTGAACTTCCACGAGGTTGATGTACAGTTTCCTATCCATGGCAGGTTTGTTTCTTCAATCGTTCATGGAATACATACAATTTTTGTTACATACAAATACATACAATTTTTGTTACATACAAATACATACAATTTAAAATTGTATGCAAGTTGTTTAAACTTTTTGTTGTATGGATGCTAAAAATGTTTTCATGCTGACAAAGTTTTAGGGCAGTGATTTGTTTTATTATTTTTAAAATAATTAAATCAACGTCATCATTTCATTAACATTATCGTATCATCGTCCACATGAGCACGTCCAGCTTTACTGTCGTTTACATTAACCACATTTTCCTCAAATTTTCCGACACATGCAGCAAATGCAGCGACTTTCTGCGATTCTTCCTCGACTTGAAGCAGCCTCACATAAACGAACGCGACGTGTGGTCGTACGAACGTTGCGGCAACATGAGTGTGGTTGGTGCTCGTCACTACTCGTCGTCAGCATTCCTCATCTTGGAGTTCCGCAGTGACAACCTCCAGATGAACAACACTGGCTTCAAAGGCACTTTTAGATTCCTTGATAAGAGTTAGTTGCCATCCGGTTTGAATGCGTTTTTATGGTTGACGTTATGTTAGCAATGACAATTTAAAAATGCTAAAATGTTTTTTTTAATTAGAACCTCTTGGTAATGGCGGTTGTGAAAGTCATTTGATTTCAAATTCATTTAGGTGCAAATAGTCATTATTGTCACACAAATTAGATCTTATAATTTGCGTTACCTGCCGAAAAAGAACATTTTAGCTGACTAACACCAATCTTCCTACAGTAAATGAGTTCATAAAATAACGTGATGTAAAACAAATAAAAAAAACAGGTCAGTTCACGACTACTGGCAGCTCGTTGCAGTGGGGCAGCAGTTGTACATACGACTTCAGCAGCGAACGAAGGTCAAGAGGTCAGTTCTTCAGCCCCAAGTATCCCCAAAACTACCCACCGAACTCCAATTGTAAATATTATTTTCATGCCAAACCATACGAAAAGGTTGGTTCCTGATAAATTTATAATGCATTTAAAAGTCTTAGTCAGTTATCGCAATTCATTTAAGTATCATATTAAGAATGATCATTTGAATTCTTCTTCTTCTTCTTATGCAGTTTTACTGCCATTTAACACTGATAGGCAATCTTTATTGAAATTCAGGAAAATAATATTGCAGAAACTATTATAACGGTTGAACTAAGTTTACTATTGTACTATGTACTTGTCTTAATGCATACACGTGTATAAAGATTGTGACATGTTTTAATTTAAAAACCTGGGGTATTGATCGAAAGACTTTTGCATACGACACTCAAAATGACATTATATTATATTTAATCAAATAAACGTTCAAATAATTGTTTAGCCATGCATATTAACAGAATGATTTGCACTCAAATAAATTGCAAAATTATAATTCGAGATCTCCAACCGTAGCTTTGGTCTAGCTAAAAGTTAAACTTGAAACTAAAAAATTTCAAACAGTTAATTTTTTCCGAATTATGAAATTAAAATTAAAGTTATTTTCTCGGCTAATTTGTTCACGTGACTTACTTTTTCACGAGATGCATGCGAATCATGATACATGCGACAACACAATAAGCGTTTGTCTAGCTTAAAATATAGAAACAATTGTATGGAAGATATTCTTACGTACGTACTGCACATTAGATGTACGAGATACAAGTTAAAAATTACTCATGTAACTCAGGCTGGCTGGCACGCCTGCATGCTCCGAATATGCAAGCACACTTATTATTTTATGTCTACATGCATACGTGCATTAATTTTTAGATGTTTATGCCTTTTACGTCTGTGTCACGTTCTTTATTTTTTGTTGTTTCGCGCGATTGTGTCTTGTTTATTTATATATTCATGTGCGCGTTCTATGTTAGCAACTAATAAATCTCAGATACAATTATGTTAGCTTTAATATTCACGTGTGTAGCGGATGTTAGGCCGATGTTTGTTAAGCATTCTTTAGTGCTTTCCTTCTTGTTTCTGATGTCTTATTGGGGTTTATGCTCTTGTTGTTGTTCTTTGTTCATTGTCAGCCAGCTTTTCTGTAGTTTTTGTCTTACTGTTGTTATTTTTTTATGCGGTTCGATGAATTCAGTTTGAATCTTTTGTTGAGGATAAGATTTTTGTGATTGATGAGCGTTGAGTTCAGTGACGGATCTAGACCAAATTTTTAAAATGTTGATATTGGAAAGCTTGACTGAGGACTAGGCAATTAACGAAATGTTTGTCAGTGTGGCCGGAATTAAGCTGGCCACAGGCTCCAACCCGGCTCGCTAGATCCGACACTGATTGAGTCTTCAGTGGTACTTTTCAAATTTTCATGAGTTGCTGTGTGTTTTTTTTAATTTGAAAATTTGATTTTTTTTCAACCTACCGACAGGTTGCCTTGATTTTTGAAAACATTCAACTTGAATACATCGAAGGGAGGTTGGTGTTCTGTTTTTTTTTTGTTCTTTTTTTGTAATTTATCGCCGTAACTTTTAATCTTCAACAATTATTTTATTAAAAAATGATGTTTTCAACGCTTTTTGATTCATTGTACATCAAAAAATTTATCCTGATCAAGTTTCAGAAATTTTATTTAAAGTGCACGTGTTTGACAATAGAAAACATTTTATTTTTCAGTATAAAATATAATTAAGGACAAACCATAAAAATTAGCCGTTATTTGTTTAATTTTAAGTAAAATGATTGTAAAACGAATAAAAAACACTTCTCTTTAATGTAAAAGTGGTTTAAAATCAATTTGAACGAAGATGATGATGTAAATTACGTGAAACTATATGAAGCATTGTTCTATAAACTATAAAATCTTGTAAAACATCGTTAAACATTTTGATGTGTACAAGATAAGGAAACCTTGCTTACAAGATAGACTGAAATATGCGAAGGAACGTGCCCCACAAAAATTGATACGCAGGCCGTGCTAGTACAAGCTGATTGTAATAGAGTTGCCATGATTGATGTCGTTCTTCTCTGAATGTCATTTTCAAATTTTTAACATACTCAATAATGTTGCCTGATTTTTATGATTGACATGCTTTTGGTCACGTGTTTCATGAGCACTATGCACTGAGTTGTCTTGCTAGTTTATTTTAGAAAATGTGTTTTTAAAGAATTTTTGCGTTTCTTCTTATTTTGGTTTGGTATTGTTTAGTCTAATACATGCATAAATATTTGTGCAGGTTCGTTCTGTATTATTAAAATCTCTATGTCCATATTTATGAATTTCTAAGCAGGAGATGGGTAGCTGCCGAAGAATAAATGGTAATTATTTTTTGTCGATTGCTTTTATTTATAAGTAACTTCAAGCAGTATTAAAATATTAACATGTAAAAAGTATTTTCTTCATTTAAAAAACACAGTTGTCTTACGTTTAAAAAACATTGTGTCAAATTAATTTGTTGCTTGCACTGCCGCAGATACCCAGTTTTGGAAAGAGGAAAACAATTTGTATTTGCATAGCGTTTGACAAAAAAAGAGCCGCTGAGTTATAAGTTATAAGTTTATGGGTATGTTAACTTCTCTCTACACATAATTTTCACTACGCATCAATTCATGCTAGAATATTTGATTATTTAAAACTATGGCTCGGTTTATAAAATGTTTGCCAACTTTTCCGAAATATCTTTAGCGCACTTTTTTATTTAACTGAAATATTTCCAGAAATGGTAAAATGACTGATAATCATTTTGATTTAAGCATATTACAAAAACTTTGTAAAGATTATTTTGTACTGATGGACTGATAGCACGTGTAGAAGTAGAATAATTTCTTCTTAGCGCAGGCAGCTTACGAGAGCTTCACAGAAAACCGATGAAAAGCCTTCATGGAGATAATTGAATATCGCATGTTATCAATCAACTCTGAACTTGCGTGTATGAAATGATTAATTTTGTTTTCATTGTTTTATCAGAAAAGAAATAAACAGAATAATTTGTCTAAAGCAATTCAGCAGAATATGCCAACGCTTTTGAGGTTTGTTTTGAATAAAAATGATCAGCTATCATACGCACACATACCTGGTTTAATGTATTTGTTGTTGTTTTTGTGGCATATCGAATGCATAACAGAGGAATGGCCATTATATGAAGGATTAATTTGACAAGTTATGTCATAACAGACTCTCTTTTAAAATGTCAAATTTCTGTGTAACTAATTCAATATATGGTTAAATTATGATAATTTAATGCATTTCAAATGTATAAACATATTCATCCACATGTGCTTTAAGTGCAACAACTTTCGTTTATTGGTCGTTAACACAGTTTCCGTCAAAAACAAAATTAGAATTTTACGGCGCTTTTTATAGCTTTTATACGCTCAAAACAACATTCACCATTTTAATGTAACCCAACAACACAGGCTGCAGTCATATACAATTATCATTATACAAAAAGAGCGTTGCTTCATTGTTTCACACGTCAAAAGCCATTACGAATTGTTCGTTTATTCCATATCACCCCTCGTTACTAGAGACTAAACATTAAACAAGAGTTTAATGATGGCCCATTGAAAAGGCAATATAAGAAGTTTTCATTTAGTTTCAAATTATTGATTTGTTTGTTGTTTATTTAACCACCTATTTGTCCATTTGATTTTTATGCAGTGTACATTTTGAAATGAAAATTTGAGCTTTTGTTATTAGTAACCAAGTGTAGGACTTAGGAGCCTATCTGGAAAACATTTTGTTGGAATGATGAATTACAAATAAATTCTATGATTATTTTCATTTCGTTATTTTGCTATTTAATACATCACCAACAAAATTTACTCTTTAAAAGCGAGCTGAACTTTTTTCCTTTGACCGACTTGAAAGCCTTGCAAATGGTGAATAACTCTTTTTCAGTTCATCCACCTTATTAATTTGCTTGCATTAAATTACATTATGAAATGAAAATTTTAGAAGTTTTCGAAAAAGGTTTGAAATTTAAAAAAAACTTCAACAAAATATTTTTGGTAGAAGTCTTTATCTTCAAAACACGCCCTGGCTACACTTTCTAAACGTTTCTATTTAATACATAAGTATATGTTATATCTATTTAAATTCTCTGATCGTGTATATTTATATAGTTGTGTGTGAAGCACTTAGCACATTGAAAAAATTAAGTTCTTCAGAAAGTTTTTCAATTGAGTTTTCAAACAATTAAAGACCACTCTACGTGGCAATGTTCTCAAAAAAGCAATCGCAATTTTCTACTTTGTTTAAGAATTTTTGAAAAAAAATGAAAAAGTCATTAACTCGAAAATAAAAAAATTGAATTCATCTACTTCATTTCAACTTCGCTCAGCATTAACAAACTAATCTTTAACTAGCCAGCAAATAAAATTTGTTGGATCCAGGATACGCTTTAGGCTGAATAATGAAAAATTGTTAAACATCAGATTCAGAATGTCAAATTCAAATTCTATTTTTTACTTTTTTTTTAGAAACAACTGAAATTTAATGAACCCAAACAAATATATGGTTCAGCAAAACAAAGTTTTATAAAAACACAAATTCCCCCCTAGACAAGAAATGTGATTGAGACTACTATAATTAAAATAATAAAACCGTTGCACGCGCCAACGTGGGAATGTATCATGTACAGCAGACTTCATACTCAGATGAACCACAGTAACGTATGCAATAAAATAAAAGTTATCCAACGGCAGAGTTACTCTTGCAGTGCGTTGAAAGAAACAACAACAAAAATTATATCACAACACTTGGAGAACAACAACTTATACAGTTCATATCTTTGGTGGACATTTGAGTGAACCGTTCTTTTGCCAACATTGTATTACTCCAGACTCATAATACCCAGGTTTTAAAAAAATTATTGCACACAAACATAAAGGCGCAACTTTTTTATTTTAAAACCATCTATAGTAACGAAAAACTGAAACTAAACATGAATAACTATTTACTTCAACTGATATCTTTAACTTTTGTGGAAACTAAAAACATAACCGAAGCCAAATAATGATATTTTTATAAACAAAAAAACAATAATACTGAAAATACCTTTTAAGCATGTTTGCAAAATTAACATTAAATTTCACAAATAATATTATCGATAAGAATAATTTAAAAAATTCAATTAAATCTGAGAGCCTAACGAACGGGCAGATCCATAAATTCAAACAGGAACGCGCAAACAGACTTTAAACCCTGAAATTCCTGAACCACTATTAACAAGTCACTTCAAAAGCAGCGTTCAAAGTTCTGCTTATTCTCTAATGACCTACAACAAATGCACTATAACACAACCCTAAACCTAATCTATAACATAACCAAATAAAAAGTATTATATGCCATTTTTTGTTAAGTCATATAGTACGTAATATAAATTTGAGTTACAAAAATTTTGTCATTAATTCAATGACATTTGAAATGAAAAATGTGGCATGGTAGATCGCATTTATGAAGAGTTGAAACACTCTTCAGTTTTCCAATGACGTTGATACTTCTCTGCGTTTACCATACAAATGTCCAGTCTTGAATGCAATCCATTTACGACTTGCATGTTAGTAGTTTTAGCATCTTTCAAAAAAACGTGAGACCGTATTTTGTTTGGAACCATATAAAAACAAAAAAATAACAGCAAATAAAATATATTTTATAACACAATTTATAGATTAAATAACACATCTACTTACTGTACTGAATTTTATTTATTATACCTAATTAAAACCAAATTATTTACAAAAATGGATATTTTGGTATGTATTAGATAATATCAGTTGACCAAGACGATGATAATTTCAGATGACTACAGTTTACCTTATCAACATTTTTAACTGTGTTAATGATAAGGTAGGTGTGCAGTTTAAGGAATGCAGTTAATTTCATTTATAAGCTACTGCTTTGAAAGGTAACAAAATTTAATCAAGAAGAAAAAGAATAAAAAAAATTCAATAAATTATAGAATCGTGAAGACAACTTTTTTAATATTATTCATTTAATTATTTGTTACGTAATAAAAACAGAACACCTTCAAATTTTAATTCTGACAGAAAATTGAATATTTTTAGATCGTGGGGAAAGGAAAATTTCTTTTAATTTTCGTTTTTTGACTAGAAAAAAATGGTGGAAAACTGTTTTTTGTTTGAATTTCATTCATAGATTTTCAAGCTGCAAAATTTGGTTGAAAATATAAATTATTTTATAAACATCGTAGGTGTGTATATGAATAAATAAAGTAGACCCATCCACCCAGACACACACACACACCCACACACACCACACACACACACACACAAACACGCAAACAAACACATACAAACACACACCCAAATACACATACATACAGATATATATATATATATATATATATATATATATATATAGTGTATTAGCATGTTTGTTTTATCAATTTTATCAAAGTCGATCGACGTTGATAAAAGGTAAGGACGTGAGAGAAATTAATTTGCATGTTACAAGAAGTTGTGTGTCTATATATCATATGCGTGTGTGTGTGAACTGTGCATGTGTGTGTATAGGTGTGCGTGTGTGTTTATATATGTGTGTGTATATGTGCGCGTGTGTTTATAAATATGTGTCTGTATGTGCTTCTCTATTTGATTTAATTCAGTATTTAGTTTTGGTATTTGGTACTATACATTGTGTGTATGTTGGATTTCAGTTTCTTTTGCAAGAATTCGGAAAGACCTATCCGTCAAACATTAAGATTAGTGAGGAGTGCGAAAAGAAGCATCTTAAAGACCACTTGTTCAGCAACTCGGAGTCAAGAAAGTTTGCTGCCCACAAAAACGCCCTGCAAATCTTGGATAAGATACGATTTGATACGATTCGATTTAATATATTCCACTATTTTTATAATGTTGTTTTCATTGAAATTAATTGACACTTTTGACAATATTACACATCGTACATTACATAAAATTGAAAGACAGATGAAAGAGCATAAATATTTAGATAATAATATTAAAAATTTTCAAATACAAATTTCAAATTGAAATTAAATAAAATATTTTGTATAGATGTGCCAGATATGCAAATATTATGATTTCATTAACATTGCCATTCGCTTAACGATTATTATCGTCCATACAAAGGCTATCACCCCCATCATTAACGACTTCTGGGTCTCTAAAGTTTAGTAATCATTATTTTCTTCAGTCATTAATGTTATCATTTTGAATCTCTGACATGTACGAAATGTCGTTATCATCATCAGTGTTTTAAAATTTCAGTCATCAACCTTAATTTTAATCATCCTTACAGATATTTTCAACATATTCTATCAATCCTTTTTCAAATAATTTTTACATGAATCCACTACAACAACAACCCCACAGTGCTTTTAAATAAGCATGGATTCATGCATCCGACAACACACTGCAAAAGCATTTCCAGGCACGTCAACCACCACATCACACTCACGTGCCACCGGAAATATCTTTTCATTCGGCGCGATGGTGTAATGGCTGAGGTGCCTGGCATCGTTGATGCAGTGTCCGGGTTCAAATGCAAAAAAATCCCCGCCTAGCACATGCAAAAGTGTGATGCGTTGATCCACGTGTATTTATGCACCGTGTGTTTGTTGTAATAATGATAATGCGCCTCAGTCGCATATTATGACTTTTATTATTGCCATCGGTGGCAGATCTGGGGCCACGTCAGTAAAACTCAGGTTTTTTGCAGATAAAGCAGCATTTTATGTATAAATTCTGTCAAAAAATGTTGTGATTAAAAAAGGGTCGTCAGTCGAATTGTTGCCACACTACCATGAATTTTCGAAACTGTTTAAGTTTCTTGGCTCTCCCGACAAAATTTAAGGCATTTTCAAAATTTTGCCCACCCATCAGAGTTTTCTAGATCGGCCACTGATCATCAGTACAAATATTTTCAACAAAACATGGAAATTATGATTATAAAATGGTCATGGTTAACATTAAATCTAATTACTATTAATTACATTATTATCATTCTCGTCATTATTATCATTGTTATCACACTAATCGTCAGTGTCATCATCGTTTTTCTAATCATCTTTCCAATAATAATCATCGTCGTCACTTTCTTTATTATCATCATCATAATGGTGGTCATCATCATCATAATGGTGGTCATCATCATCATAATGGTGGTCATCATCATCACCATGGTGGTCACCATCATCACAATGGTAGTCACCATCATAACCAACAACTTACCATCAAGCCGGCAGAACTCGAAGCATTAATACTTTGTGAATAATGCATTTGGTCGGCAAATGTTTGACTGGGCAATGAAATGTGCCGCAGCATTAAGTTATATTCAACGTACGAATGTATTTATGTATGATTATATATGTATGTTTGTTTGTAATACAAACATACATATGTATGTGTGTATGTATGTATGTATGTATGTATGTATGTATGTATGTTTGTTTGTTTGTATGTATGTATATTATGTATGTATGTATGTATGTATGTATGTATGTATGTATGTTAAAACCAAAACATGATGAGTGACACTGAACCGTCAAACATCAAGTAACAAATGGATTAATACTTTGATTTGTTTATATGTATGTATGTATGTATGCATGCATGTATGTATATATGTATGTATGTATTTATGTATGTATGGGCATACCCACATATGTATGTATATATGAACTTAGTCATATTTTTGTTCCTACTATCTTCCACAATGTTATTCACTGGCACGCACTTATGGTGTATAAACAAAATTATTCCTATAACCATTCCGTATAACGTATTTTCTGTGGTTTGTGTCAAGGTTTTAAACAATGTAGGTCCCAGTGCGTGTGTGAACTCCTTCACAGCTGCTGAACTTTCATTCTCACAAACATTTTGAGTTTTGGAAATAAATACTAAGAACATTAAACAATAGATGTATCTATAATTGAAATTATTAGATGAAAATTATGTAAAACTTTTCGTATCGCCAAAGCAAAGTTAATTATTTAAATTTAATAAACAAAATTTGTTGAAAATTTTTTACAAGCTCGTGTATTTGTTTTGAAAAATAATAGCTATTGAAATGTTGTGTATATATAAAAAAAGAATGAACATGTTTAAATGGAATGAACAAATTAAATTATTTAATTAAATTTTTGTGCTTCAGATACAAAATGAAATAATCCAGCTTAAAAATAACTATTTAACTATTAAATAACTACTTATAGCATATTTAATTTTTAGAAGAATTTTTTCCTTAATTGAACTACTAATATTTTATTTCTGATTTCGCAACGTTGCTTGTGTGCTGACTTCACTGAAATTCATCGGCCATTATCTACTTTGATAAAGATCAATTGAAAGATGACGAGCTTGCTTGCATACAAATTTAAGAAAACCCAGTATTAAATTATGGACATAATTTATAATTTGTGTATATATGTTGCCTGTTGTCCGTTTCAACTTTTCATAAGACATTGTTAATAATTTTTAATTCGATGCAACTTGTGTCCATAGATTTACGGGGCTTTATAAATGAATAAATTATGTGTCTGTGTGCTTTTGGTGTGTGTGTGTGGTGTGTGTGTGGTGTGTGTGTGTGTGTTTGTGTGGTGTGTATATGTGTAAACGTTGGTAACAAAAACACAGTAGAAGAATTTTGCAAAATAAAGTTCAATATAACAAGTTCAACTTTATCCTTCGTGTATTGATTTGAAAATATAAACAAATGATTACGGAACTGGAATCGTTCAATGACCGGTTGGCCGACCATACATGGCTGGCTGCAAGCGAACCTAATTATCGGATTATTGATTGGCTCGTCATCATACATACACTTACATTCATTCTAAATAAATAAAATTAATTGAAGATAAAGAATTAAATCATACGATGAGTATATGAAAATAAAAAAATGTGTGAGCGATTTAAGAGTTTTACAACAGTTGCTAGTAGTTACCAATGGAGTTGGTAAGTTGAAGACGAATCGTTCAAGGTGCCGTTATTAAAAATTTTTCATATTAAAGACAGATCAATGCTGCTAAATGCATATTGTTCTTTGAATGTTTGTAAGCAAAAAGTATGATCAAATAAGATGAATCGAAATTTTTATGGCGATCAAGATATTAAAACTTTATAAACTGAATGCTAGAGTTAAAAATGTAAGAGATACAAAATATAACAAATTTACTATTATGTAACGGCTAAGGGGACATGACTTAAACATTATTATGTCATGAAATTCTGCTTGTTCGTCTACATATTTTGTTTGTTTGCTTGTTAGTTTTATAGTATTTTCGTCTCCGTGTTTGTATGTATTTGATTGTGTCTGTCTATGCCTGTTTTTGTTATTTCTGTGTTTTCTTGTCTCTGTCTCTTTCTTTTTATCTATACAGTCTGTCTGCTTGATTGACTGCTTGTTAGGTAATCATTCTTTCATCTGCTCTAATGGGCATCTAAGAAACTATTGAGGAATTTAAATGATGACGATGATGAAGACGACTTCGACGTTGCTGATGATGGCTAGAATGATGATGCTGATATTTTAAATCTCAAACTATGATACGATGGCTAGGATGATGATGCTGATAATTTAAATCTCAAACTATGATACGGCTAATTCCTGTTGTAATGACCTTAACTTTTTTGGCAATTATGACAATTAGAATTTTATAGTTTGTGATAATCTAGCAATCAAATGAAAATGATGATGATAATGATGATGGTGATGATGATGATATGAGTGGTGATATAAGTGGTGATGCTAGTTGACAATGATAATGATAATAATAATAATAATGATGATGATGATGATGATGATAGAGATAATGATGGTGACGACAGTGGTAATGATGATGATGATGATGATTATGATAAGGATGATGATAAAGCTAGAAAGATTAAAAATAATAAAGAATAAAATTTTGCAACAAATTTAAAAAGGTATTAAAAACGAAAAAACAACAAAAGATGGGAAAAAGTAGCGTAACAATAATTTGTCAACATGCATCAGCTGCAGGTCTACGTAATTTATCGCCCGTTTGAAAGAGTCATGTTTTCTACTTTACGAGCAGCGAAATTTTTAACAACGACATGAAGAATTTAAAGTTTTGAAACATTCTGGCTTTATATTTCGGCATTTTTTCAATTTTATTTTTTCAATTTTTACTCATACAGACAAAAAACTTGAAATACTAAAAAATATTGAAGCCTTTTCAGAGGCACTATGAATGGATGAATAGCCTACATTTGTTTCAAAGTTATTAGCATTGATCATTTGTGAATATTTCAAATGCTTTCTGGATAATATTACAATTTTTCAAACACAAAACTATCTTGCCATTTTTGAGCTTCGCAGGAGCAAATTTTGTGAAAATTTTAGGTGAGTTTTGACAAGTAAAAATTATTTTCAATTACATCTCTTGGATATTCACATCCTTGTTTGTGATGCATACAAACATTACGAATTTTTTTCTTCGAAAAATTTTCAGAAATTACTTTTTAAATCAAACAAAATGATTTTGTCGTATTGTTATATTTAGTTATTTATCATCTAAACTAACATTTTTGAAAAATTTAAAAGATTTAAAAATTATTTAAATATATATACAATTTATACATACAGCCCCCCATCCCATCAGCAACAACTAACTTATAGCAATGAATCCGTATCATAAATTTACAATTTACACCAATTCAATAACTCGAACCAACGCACTCATGCTTGTACTGAGTGACAGAAACTTATAAGAAAAGTTTCCAAATAAAATTGATAAGAGCAATTCATTTGTTAGTAAAGCGTATTCATTATTAAACTAAACAATTAAGTATGAATAAAAAATAAATAATCCGGTGAGTTTTTTTTCATATTGAAATTAAAAGGGACAATACAACCTACCACCATGCTATGTAGGTAGATAAATTTCCCTCGAATGAAACATCTGCTTTCTGAATGGATGGCTCCTACAAAATGTTAAAAGGATATTAGATAGATGGATGTTAAAATGTTGAGAGGGCAGGCTGTTTTAAAGTGTTGGACTCTCAATTGCTTGGTTGATGGATCGGACGATGTATGAAGCGAGAATGTGATGGATCGACGTACAGTTTATGCATGAGCAGTCGCGCATTAACTAACCCTATTATACCTTCTTCCTGTATTTTTTCAATTTTTAAATGTGTTTATGAAACCAGGTTAAAGTTTTACTTTCTGGTTGAATTTTTTTTTAATTTCGTCTTAACGAAAGGACACAAGGAATTTTTTTTCATATTTGTCCAACCGTTTCTTGTTAGTTATTTACCAGCGTTTGACATTTCATGCTGTAAATTGAAAAATCTTAAACGTTAACTAAAAACGCTTCTCTTCATTGGTTTAATTTATTTGCGTCAATTAGGAAGACTTCAAATTAATGGATTTCTTAATCTGTTTTTGAAGTTTTAACTAACTTTTTATCTACGCATGGTAATAAATCGGCAACTCTTCAGATGAGTAATTAAATTTTTTCTAAAATATATTATTTTGTTTACTGGAGTTTCGTTAAAAAATAAATTCACATTTTTCACCTTTTATATAACCAGTTTAAACAGAACAGTCTGTAAGCTGATGTTGGGGATGATTTGAAAAAAGTTTGATGGGGATGAAAGTGATGACATCATTGACAGTATATTGTGATCTGTGTATGTACGGTACGTAACGTAATGTTTAACCTATTGTGGGGATTATTGTAGTGATTCAGTGATTTTGAAGTAATTGATATGCACTGCACATCAATAAAATAATAAATCGCATTGGTAGTTTTTTTTGATCGCCGAATTTCCTACTTAGCAAATAAAGTTTTGTGTGAGAAGCAATATCTGCTAAAAAGGAATGACTCATTCATTTGACGTTTCAACAATTTTTAATTGTTTTTTTATTTAATCTGGATCAGGATCATACGTGTCGCATAAAAAGTATTTGAAGTTTTTTATCATATTTGATTTGTGTTAACATAATTTTATATTAAATTATTAAATTTTTATATTAATTTAATTTAAAAATAATTTATCTCTCTTAAATCAATTTTCCAAAATGTCTCAATTAATAAATTTTTAGATTGAAACATTTAAATAATAAAACTGTTGCCTTGGTTTTATGCACCTGTCTGAATTTAAAATTATCTCCTATCATAAATTATGAAAATCATTGAAATGTGCAAAACTACCAGGTGATTGTATAGGCAAATGGAAAAAAAACTAAAAGCGAAACTAAGTTGAAGAATGCTCACACAATCTAACAACAAACACATCCTCTTCCATATTTGCAGTCATCAGTCTACACATGTAGACGCATGCATGTAGACACATGAAAAGTTAAACACACGAAAATTTGTCAATTTAGCCACACATATCATTATCTGATAATTCGTACATAAGGATAATTAAAAAGTTTTTATATTCTAAAACGCGATATCACCAAGATTACTCATACAAGCGCAACAAGACAGTCTTTAATATATAGAATGATATAGACATATTTGAGAAAATACAACAAAAAGTATTTTTGTAGGAGAAAAAGAAGAAATATACTTGGAAGCAAATTTATTTTTGTGAGTTTTTTCAATCTGTGATGGATCTGTCGACTCTCTGTAGGTCTTTGATTTTTATGTTTCAAATTTAACAAGGTTAATATCGTACTGTCGTCAGCTTACTGTGTTGTTGTTGTTGCTGCTTGGGTTGTAGGAGTTGTTGTTAATATCGTTAATATATTATAATAATAATAATAACGATATATAACGTTATTATATAATAATAATAATATCGTTAACAAGGTTAATATCGTACTGTCGTCAGCTTACTGTGTTGTTGTTGTTGCTGCTGGAGTTGTAGGAGTTGTTGTCGTCGTCGTTGTTGCTGTAGGTGTGGTTGTTTTTGTTGTTGTAGGTGTGTGAGGTTTAGACTATTTCTGTTGTTTTTAAAGTTATTTATGATGACGGTGTTGTTATGCCTGTTGTTGGTGTTGTAAGTTTTGATGTTGTTTTGTTTTAGTTGTTGATGTTGTTAGAATGGGTGCTCAAGTTATTGTCATTTTTGAACTAGCTCTGCAGACTACGTTATCTATTTTTTGAAATATTTTAAAAATACTTGTTCATAAAAAATGTTGTTAATATTTTGATTGGATATCTTTTCAAACAACGAAAAAGTTTTTAAATTTGAAATTGGAATATCAGTCTAAACCCTTTTGGAAAGTCTTTTGTTATTGTTTTTCTTGTTTTTGGTTCAATTTTGCTATTTCATTCAGGTTGTATTTAACGTTATACATGTAGGAGTTGTTGTTTGAGGAGCATAATAAATGGCCCTGACATGATAACTGATAATCTCCCGAGATTCCAAATTTCAAAGCATGGATGTTTTCTAATGCTACGATATGAATAACTGAGTTGCGCATCGTCTGGTCATCGTATGAGGACATTATTCATACAGCTTTCTCTTTCTACTCTCAACGATGTATCGTGAACAATTTTTTCATTTCGAATGACAGAAATTTTTTCAAGTTTTATTTTAGAAAAAAATATGAACAAAAGACACAGTTAATTTTGTATCTTGATTATAATATAAAACATTGTTAAAGAATATGTTAATTTATAATATATAAAATGTAGAATATCAACAAAATTCAATTTTTTTGTTATGGCTTTTTTTAATTTTATACTATTCTTTAAATGACCAGTCGACGAGATGGAACAGTTACAGCTGAAATTTAGTTTGGTGTGTTTAATACTCTCAAGTTATGGTAGTTGATGAAACATTTCCCTGTACAAACGTAATGAGTACGAGAAACATTTTTTTGATATTTTGAATTCAATGGTAATCTTATAAAAACTGAGAATTTTAAAAAATTTGCTAATTGGTCAGCATTTTGATGAAATGAAATGAAATTTGTCAGCAATGATGAATACGAAAATGATTTTGGCGAAGATAAAGTTAAATGATGATAAGGATGATTGTAATGATGCGAACCTATCAAACTCTCAAACTCTTCGTGGTTTGATTTAAATTCTGCAGCCTTCCTTCTTACGTAATTATACTCCGCCCTATTGTTCAAATTCAAAATTGAAGAAAGAATAACATCACACGGTCAGACGCCAGCGCGGAAGTATCCCTTAATGCCATCTGGCGATGTAATTATTTTATTTCTAATTAATAATATATTAGTCTGTCATGGTAGTGAATTGGTGAGATATGTAGAAACATGGATTTTTTTCAAATGGAAACAAATTAAAAATTCAAAAAACAAATTCTTCACAACTTTAAGCCATTCTGTTTTGTTATTTCACTATTATTAGATGATTGTAGCTAAAACTACATTACTCTCATGCTATAACATGCGTCATATTTGGCAATACACGCATTAAATTCCTATTAATTTGTGACTGGAATCAAGCCGATGATATGAAAGCACAGTATTTAAACGTCGTTAAAAAATGGACGATGCCTGTCAAAAAATAAAACTATTAAACAACATACAGATCTTACAATACATACACATGCCACACCCACATAGGCACACATACACACATACAATCACGCACAAAGAATCAAACAAACAAACAAACAAACACAGATCCACAAATAATTGGTTGGTGCTCTACCCATGTATAAAAATGTTGTTCAGGTAGATGTATGTGTAGTTTTTATTCCGTGAATCATTTGACGCAGACACGTTAATTTAAACGGAGCCTAATTTTAACAAGCATTGACAATTTGAAAGGATTACATTTTATCCTGTCTTTGTTTTTCATCTAACTAGTTTGGCTCTTTTAGTTTTTCATGTTTTTGTTTCATTAAAATCTTTTTGCACCGCAGTAACAATATGGCAAATAAGGAATAGTACAAGCACGACAAAATTTTTAAACGATATTGAAATGTTTTGTATGTAAACAACGTTAGAAAAAACTATATGATGTAAGCAAGTGTATTATGTTTCAACGGTTTTCTGTAAAACAATATGCTACATTAATCAAATACATTTAGGAAGAATAGTTTTTAGGTATTTTTTATGAAAAGAGTTTAATTGCATAATATAAGCTGATAACTGAAACCAATGACATGATTTTTAACTCAGCGTCGGCAGAACAACACTAGTTATCAAATAATTGAAAAAGATTTTTCTATCACCTGTCGAAAAATAAATTGAAAGATTTTAAATGCATTTATCGTATGTTATAGATTTTAATTTTGTCATAAATTAATTTTATTTTCAACATTTACCAAAACGATTTCCTTCGAATTTTCTAAAAAAAAAGTTATTTCAAACAGACTTGAAATTGTCTCTGATAAATTTACGACGCAATGACCTTGTTTCTCTTTTTGAAATTTCAACGTAACCAACGTCAGTGCGTGTGTAGTGCAATTGTGAAGGTACACGCAAATTTGAATAAGAAACAGTAAAACTTCTTTAAAATGTTCACCCAGTTTTTTCTCCTCAGGATTAGTAGTTTTAAGTAGAAGACATAAATTTGCCGGAACGATGGTACTTGTAAATTTTTTCCGCTAAGCTCAACATCAACAATTTAGCTGGCGGTCATTTCAGGCATTGAACTGATTTATTGAACGTTACAGACAATGAAAAATAAAATGTTTTTTTTTATTTTCATTGACATTCAAAATAACTGTTTTAACGTTCTGAAGAATTTGTATAATCAGATGATTCTTTTATTTCTGTTTCTTAAACAATTTCACAATTGTTTTCAAACGTTTAAAAACATCATTTTATTATATTATAAAGCCTCTCAATTGTTTTTAAAAACAAAACATCAATGAACACGAAACTTATTTTCTAACGATTGTTGTCAGGAGATAAGAATTTTTTTTTCAAAACAACAAATCTCTGAGAACACAAATTTATATACATCTTTCAAAAGATCATTTCGTTCTATTTTATTTGGGAGCATGTGCAAACTCGTGCATGCTAATTCATTTAATTGTTAAAAACACATATAAAAGTTAACCTTCTAAAAAACAACAACTATTTCACATCATAGAGCTTAATTACTTTCAACACGTCAGTCGCATCAAGAGAAAGAGCAATTCTTCTAATTCCTCAAAAAAACTGCAGATGGCAATAAATATTGTGATGTTTCAAATGTTTGTGTGTACAGCCAGATATATAGCTAATACTCATAGACACCTTATGTTAGGGACTCACCGCGCTTTTTAAATTTTTATAAACTTGGTTTTTCAAACATGGGTTCATAGCAAATCATAACTTAACTTGGCTTTGTGGCTTTAAAACAACTGAATTCTTTTTAAAAACTACGTTATATCAGGTAGAAATCTAACAGTGCGTGCGTTGAAGTCAATCTTGGTTTATAACATGAAACAGATCAAATTTGGATGAAGTCGTAGCAATAGTATGTGAGGTACTTAAATGTTATTGTACTGACTTTCTTATGCGACTCTAAATACCCGTAAAGTTATTTTTGATAGTTTTGAATTAGGTTTACTTTTTTATGATAATAGTTGTTGAAATGCGACGGAATAATAAAAGAGGAATCAATCAATCATGATCGTGTCAGCATCTGCTTGCCTTGCTGGCTGAGCATCGTTCTGTGAATTAAATGTTTGTATTGCTTGATTGCTTTCTATAAGATCTGCCAAACCTAACGACGATTCTGTAAACAAATTTATTTCTGTCAATAGCATTCATTATTGAACATTTGTAGACACTTATTTTGCAGTATTGGTGGTAACTCAAATCTCTATAAACCTAGAAAAAATATGATTCATTGGTAAACATATTTGTGGATCGAAACAAGTGAACCATTAAGATAAACAAGTTTATGTTACAAACGATTCCTCCACATGTTTCAATTGTATTTTTTTTTTATATTCATTTTTCTATTCGCTAAACTCATTGATAGTTTTAATGTTGAAAACCACTTATATTTTATAAGTAGAAACTACAAACTTGAGATAAATTCAAATAGGCAGACCTCATTAGAAGTGGAGTGAATACTCTGTTTTGAAGCAGTTAAAATTGAAAAATTAACTATATAAATAACTATGATTATACAAATTTTTAGCATTTATTTTCCGTTTTGAAACTAAAAAATGTGATCTAAACATCAAATTGCAATACACTAGTGCTGACGTTTTACGCTGCAAAAATGTTGAAATTAATAAAAGAATATTTTTTATAATATGTTTTAATATATAAATAATTTTCCAGTTGCGAAAACAACCCCGACCGAATAATCATAAAAGATGGTTTTGAACCAGCATCACCTGTGATAACTCAATTCTGCAACAGCAGCCACTTCCACGAAGTAACTTCTTCAGGGAGTAAGATGGCCGTAGAGTTTATATCAGACTTCCGCAAACAATTCCAAGGATTTGCCGCTTCCTACCGCTTCATATCACCAACGTTGTTACCACCTTCATCTTCTTCGTCATCATCATCTTCACAATCGTCTTCATCATCTTCATACTTAGTTCACCAGTCGTTAGTGCCAACAAACATTTCAAGAGTTAGCCCGGCAGATGATTCATCGAAGAACAACCACCTCCACCGAAACAACGAAAAAAATCGCAACGAACTCATCCTCAACAATAATATTATCACCAGCAAAATTACCGACAATTACACGAACAAAAACACTAATACGCACAAAAAATGGGATGTAATCGCTGGTGCTGAAAGCAACAGGATGAACAGTAACGTTGGTAGCTACGATGCAACGTTGCACAATAACATCAGCAGCAGCAGTGGAGTGAAAAGACACAACGACATTACATTTGGTTTGTTTTTGAATTGCAAACAATTCGATCTTTGTTTTCTGTCTCCTCTTCGTATTATATTTCAAATTATTTTGTTTCAATAGTAA
Source organism: Helobdella robusta (assembly GCF_000326865.2). Classification (NCBI taxonomy): domain Eukaryota; kingdom Metazoa; phylum Annelida; class Clitellata; order Rhynchobdellida; family Glossiphoniidae; genus Helobdella; species Helobdella robusta. The sequence continues at coordinate 3,272,936 of NW_008705254.1, forward strand.
TTTTTATATTAGTGTTTTCTTTCTTAATTTTTTTTTATAAATCGCATGTTCAACGTTACATTCATAATTATTTTACTCGAGTTTTGAAAAAAATAAATAAAGTAATTCATTGTTTCAACACAAACAAAACTTCCACAAGAAAAATCAAAGAAGAAAAAATATGTGGAGAATAACATTATTTAGCGTCACTTATTTAGATTTAGTGTTACTTCTTGCAAGTGTTATCCAACATGTTCTGCTTATTTATCAGCTGGCATTCCTTTGCTTTTTATGACATAACATGCTTTATAGACCACACAGACATTATTTATTTATTTATACGTTGTTGAAAATATTATAGATGTTAAAACATATATTAAAGGATGTTGTTATAAGGTGCTTCAAACTGTACCAAGAACTTATAAACAGTGGAAGAACGGATACATGCTATTTCTGAATTACCAAATCCAAAAATAATGAAATTTATGACAATGCATGGATATGTAGGCGATAGAAAAAGGAAGAATTTATTCTAAAGACATGCTAAAACGCTCGCACGTTAATGCATAAACAAGGTGAGCTATATATTATTTAAATACAGACAGCTCCTGCTGAAATTAATGCTAAAAAATAAAGATATATATATCTTCTACTTTAAGTTAGCGAGCAGGCACAGCTCTTATGATCTGACACAATAAAATTTATATGTTGATAACAAAATCAGAGAATTTAGAAATTATTAAAAAATTAATTAGTGGAGGTTTCATATATATTTCCTTACATATATATCAGCCTACGTATGAGACAATTTCAGAAATGTCAACCGATGTCTTGTAGCTGCATTAAATTTAGTTTTATAGCTGTTGATTTTAATTTTTTGATCTTAGAAAATTACTAAAAATTTTAATCACGATTTTTTTAGCTGACGCTAAACTTTATTTTCAATCAGTTTTAAGACAAAGCAAAACATTTTAAAATGTTTATATGACATCGCTTAACCAGTCGAAACATTCAAATTGAATGATTAAATAAAACAACTGTCAAAAAGCAGTAACAGTAGTTTTTGACTTTTACGTTTTGACAACGTGTCGGAATTTTAATCATTTTGAAAATACATCAATACCTACATTTTAAAGATTTGCTACAACTCAGTTAATCATTCAATGTTTTTGTTATTTTTACAAAAAATTTCCCATTTACTGGTAGGGGATTTTCACTGTAACTGCAATAGAGGTCAATAAAGGTCAATTACACTCTTCCAAAGTTCAGTGAACTGAACTGGTTTATATTTTCTGAATTAATTGTTTGTGGCGATAATAAAACTAACAAAATTGATGAACGAGCTATTTGTTTCAAAACATGACATAAAATCACAAAAATGAAATTCACGAAAATATGATTATTTGAAGATTGTCTTGTAGGTTATTTTTAGAAAATATCTCAAGACTGGGACTAATTATCTTGTCCTCTGGTGTAGCTACAAAAAAAAAAATGCTTGATAGCATGATGTATGATGCGCGTAATGCAATGGAGAGCAGGCCTCGTGAATTTCACATGCATGATCGATGAGATTCTGAAAGACGCGAAAAATTATAAAATTTAGTATGCTGGAATTATAAAAAAAAACATTGAAAGTGTTTGAAAACTATCAAATTAAGATTAAATATTAAGATGACATCAAAATAGTTGTGAAACTATTTTACTAAAAACTCAAATGTTTAAAGCCGCTTATAACCTTTGATTATTTCATTTAGATTCACGTTAAGTAAATAGTTACTGAATATTATTTGACTAAAGAGTCATTATTTACGAACGTTCGATTAGACGCACTCAAATGTTGTTTTGAGAATTTTCAAGAAAGTTGTCCAATAAATCAACAGACCAGAGGAGCATTGCTCCGAAGCATTTAGCGGATTGAGCAATAAATAGAACGCCGGAAAGATGAAAAAATAAACTTTCAGTTGAATAAATAAATTATTTATAGATGGATCACAAAAATGTTTGTGATCAGAGAATTGCAAAGTTATTTTTAGGCATATTAATGTTAATGAGATAAAAAATTTTTTATAGGATGTTTCAAAACTGCGCAAACTCTTTTGCCAGATGTCTTGGAAGGTTTTTTATTAATAATAAGTTAATTATTAATAATAGTATTGTGGTTTGCAATGGTCGGATTTGTTAGCTGCCATGCCAACCACACTCAGCGTACAAATACATATGCAATAATGAAATAGAAATCACAATGATGAAGGTACTATTATGACGACGATGAGGACGATGATGATGTTAATGATGATTAGGATAGTACTAATGATGATGATATTGTTGTGATGACGATGACGATGATGATGATAATGATAACGATGGTGCTGTTGATGTTGTTGATGACGATGATGATGATGTTGTTGATGATGGCTGATGATGATGATGATGACGATGGTTGCTATGATGATCAATGTATTGACCTCAATCTGGAAAACATTGATCGTGGCGTCATTTAATTTTTAACTAATTGGAAAAATCGGATTATGATGCTTAACGCCTCGTTGAGCTCAAAACAAAATTTATCATCAGTTTCATCTATCGTATCGTTCAGCATCTTCATCATCATCCTCATCATCTTCATCATCATCCTCATCATCTTCATCATCATCCTCATCATCTTCATCATCATCCTCATCACATTATTCGTATATCGTTCCCATATTCACAGTCATCGTCAATTTCATTTTTACATTCTTACCGTTATCACCATTACAATTCTCTTACAATTTTTTACATTTTTCTTTTTCAATGGTTTCGAGAAGTATCATTCAACACACATTCGAACATAGTCACTACACAATCAGTACCAGCATCTTTTAACTATTACACTATTGCCCCACCAATCATGTTGTAATGGAGACGATGATGATAATGACATGAAATGTTTCAAATACACCAATGATGGTAAGATATGTTATAACAATAAACAGAGTAATACATGAACATTGAAAATAATTATTGATAACGTGTTTTTGTGCAAATCGCATAAAAAATATTATCAAAAAGCTTGTTTCAGAAACTGTAACCAGATGAACAATTTTGAGTTTTTAGTTACAAAAAGATTGGCATTAAGTTTGTCATGTTTTAATTCATTTCTGACATGCATGGTTTTGAAAGATTACTGAGGGATCACGTACGTGTGAGTCTATTTTTATTACTTTATCCACTCAAATGTCTTTTACATGTCTGAACATTCAGATATTTGCATTTTTCAAACAAAATTATCACCAGCGATGCGCAAAAGCGTTCAAATAGTTCGTAAGATGGCAGAACATTTTTCTCAACTCGACGAAATGAGTTGAATAATGTATTTGAAAAATGTTAGTATATTTTCAAGCATGTTGACTTTTTTCTTATCATAGTTCAAAACCATTATCACTCGTGAACGTCAGTGTGTAAGAAAATGAAATGTTAAACTAGCAAGCAGCAAGTTTGATGGAAATTTAATTTCTAAACGATGGTTCGCTTGTTCATTTCGTAGCGACGTCTCATCTCTATCACAGTTTTTTAAATCAATGTTTCCCAAAATTTTATTTCTCAATATGATTAATTATCTTATGATACTTGAAAATTTGTTTCAGCATGTCATATTAACGTAAAATTTCAGTGAAACATCATGGAGACTCGTCAGTTGTTACGTCATCAGACGATGGTCATGTGTTAAAGAATCATCCAATCATATCACGTTAGTTGCGAATTCATTACTTTTTCATGTTATTGATTCGCCGAAACAGTTTTTCGATCTAGCAGTTGGGTTTTTAATTTTTGTATGTATGACCTATTGTACGCTTACCTTAATAATATTAATAAAACGCCCATCTTAATAATATTCGAATTGATCAGTTTGTTCAGTGAATTACATCGTTGCATGCTGTTTTGAAAGTTAAAAATGAGTTACATAACATTTTAAGAACAATTTTATTGAAATTAAACTTGTTAAGACATCCAATTTTTTAGTTCTTATGAGATTATTACGTAAAAACCGTTTAAACTTTAAGAGTTTCTTAAATATTTAAACCGTTTCGTTAAAATAATAAAATTGTTACTCGAAATTTATGCATTCAACCAATGAAACAGTAGCCAAGAGGTTTCCTCAAAACTTCTCTATATCATCACTCTCTATCGAATGAAATGTATTTTAAAATTCCCGAATTAATCGTGGAACAAATGAATGTTTAAAATTGATTGCATTTTCAAATATAACCAAAATTGTAAACTTCACTACCGTGTTGAAAATTATCGTCCAAATTTCCTAAAAATAAAATTTCGTGTGCGTGTTTAAACTATTTTTCCTCTGCAGCAAGTCAACACCCTTTGCAGCAAACACCTGCCCCCTTCTGAAATGCTTTCAATTTTCAAACTCGTGTTCATCTTCCTAAGCGGCTCATCCCGTTAAACACGCAAGTTTTTTCAATTATTCTCCAAAACAACAACGCCCTCTTAGGCTAAAACACGTTTTCAAGTTTAATTGATCTTTCTGTCTGTTTTTTTCTCTGCTCGTTACCTACTTGCATTCATGCTTATATTCATTTTATTTGCGATGCTGGCTTTTTGTTGATTGTGTCAACATTTATTAATTGGGTGAACATGAGCAACTACTGGGATTTATTTTTGGATGTTTATACGCAATAGTGAATATTTAATTTTAAAGAGGTTGTTAGCTCACTCTTTTTGCAACGTTCTAATAAACAAACTGATTTCTTCAAAAGAAATTCGAATGATGCTAACGGCATCAGCGTTTTGTTTTCCAGAGCAATTGAATCATCATCTTTTAAACAAAAAGCAACGTAGACACATAACGAAAACTTAACAGAGGCTCTTACGAATCTTCTTCGATAAAATTCATTTCAAAATAGGTCTACCAATAAAAATATAACATTCACTAGGATGATGTGAATTACAAAGTTAAAAGTTATATAAAATGTTTTATCGATCTGGCAAAGCCTCGAAGCCTCGAGATGATGTTATTGAGCAGGACCAAATCAGACAGAAAAAATTTGAGACGAAGTTTTTTCAGCGTAAATCAGCGGTATCAGATCAGATGTACAGCAAAAAAACGCGAGAATTTTCTTTTCAATTGGCTTTTATCTTGCGTTGTTGCGTATAAAATGTTTGTTTCAACAATTTTTTTTCTTGAATTTCAGCTCATACGCCAATAATTCTGTTTCGATTATTGCACTAATGATAAAATCGTAAATGAAAAAAATTCACATTAGATTGTAAATAATAAATAATAGTTGTTGCTTGAAGCTGTTTCATTTTATTTGCAGTAGCAGGTTTGTTCTCTTGCAGTTACTTAAGTTCAAATTTTAGTATCTAGAATTTCACAAGCCATAACTTTTCAAATTTCTTCTAATAAATCGATCATCTATATTATTTTTTAAAAATAAGATTTAAATTGACATCAACGAGCTTACTAACACTACATCTCGAAGGCGCTTAACTTTCTATAAACAAATTTTACTCAAATAAATGTTGAAAAATAATCTTTTTTGAATTATTCTGTAGACGAACTCAAGTCTACATAATAATAGTTTCTTTTTTTTATCAATACTTAAAGTCGTTTAAAAAAAAGAGCTTGAGTTATTGGAGCCATTAAAGAAAAATCTCCAAAGTTTTTCCTGGATGCCCATCAATGCACGTTATTGCTTTCTTAATGGAAACTGTCTCACCGGTCCAAAAACGGACCGACTCTGTTTTTTGAGTTTACGTTATTGGTACCAAAGAAATATTAATTTTTCATACTGTTGTCTTCTAAAACACTTCGTATTTTATGTTTTATTTTGTTTTTTTAAATTAAATTTATACATAATCTCAGTCGTCCTAGTTTCTTGTAAAAAACACTTTTATTTCACATAATTAAGTTATTAACGAGTTATTTAATTGGTTGATAAACTATTTAATTACTATTCAATGTTTTTCACATGAAAACTGATGCAACAGGCATTTTTTTCAAGAATTATTCCGACCCTAACATTCGAATTAAACAATGATTCCATTAAACAAATAACATCTTACGACAGGGTTAGGTTTTTATTCGTGTAGATTTGATGAATTGTAACAAAATATTGACGCTATTATTTGACAGATATTGATACTTTTAAGAAGACCTATTTACAACTTCATCTAATCTTTTCATTAGTTATAGGCTAAAACATACAGAAACATTGAATAACGTAAAATACGGTAAAAAAAACAACTACACAAACCCATGCGTTCTTCACAGAAAATCAACAATTTTTAAAAACTCACCGAAACATTTTAAAATTTTGATGAAAAATCATTTAGAAAATGGTCAAAACTATTGGCTGATCTAATGAAAGTTCCTTGACCGTTATATCATTATGGATGTAATCATCATCGTCATCAGCATCGCCGTCATCATCATCATCATCGTCGTCGTTTAGATTGTCGTTGACAATCTTATTTGGATGATGTAGCCATTGTGGATGATGCTATTGTGATCGTATTTAAAATCTTCAAAATTATCTTCATTATTTTTTTATCATCAATGTCACTATTTGATAACAGTGACGTCATAATATACATAACGCGTGTGAAAATGAAACAAAACGAAGTCATGATCATCTATGACATCATCATTGTTATTACATTTGTATTCGCAAATTTAGAAATAATGATGTAATCTTTGTAACATCTACTTGGTCGTCATTAAATTCATGATTATAAGTGAAGTTAATCAAGGAAATGACAGGTGATATTCTCTGGGAAAAAAGCTCGTTTCTCAAAAATCTTTTCATACGTTATTATTAATGAATGAAGTTTCATAACCTAATGCACAATAACGCTTGTGAAAATGAAACAAAAATGAAAATTTTTTTCAGATGAATTTTCCAGCTTCAGACTGAAAAATGTTTGATAAATACTCTCTATATATTATTAAATGGGAAATTTCATCTTAGAATGCTATTATCAAAATAATGTATAGAAATTTTGAGATGTTTTTTTCCGAATGTCATTTTAAACTTCTTTGAGAATAACATTGGATTTCGTTTGAAAGTTTTTTAAGTTTACTGCAGAAGACAGGCAGAAGATCTTTCATTGTGGAGAGAGTTAGGAGCTCTTTGATTTTTTTCTTAACGACGTCATTATGCGCCTTTGTTGTCTGGTACGTTGCTGCTTATGTATCTGTTAATATTGTTTTGTGGTTGATTTAAGTTTTGTCAGTGCTGTTGTTTCTCTAGCCATTGAGATATTTTACGTTGTGGGATTTGAAATATTTTATGTTTTCAATTTGATTTTGTTGGGATTTTTTAATTTTGGAAATGATTATATGATGTTAATGCTTTATATGAAATATTGTAGAAGTGGTTGATTTCGGAGGTATGTTTGTCGATATTTTTAGTTTATGTTAAAGTTGGCCAGTCAAGTCAATCAAAGTCTGTGCATTTGCAAATACTTCTTATCAGGTTTTTGTTGTTACTTTCTTTTTTCGTTATTTCTATTTTTTTAATTTCCTTCTTCGTTATTTTTATTTTATTTGTTTGTGCGTTCGTTCGTTTATATGAAAAACAAATATGATTTTTAAATAAAATTTTTTGAGTCTGCAAAAATACAATCTAGTTTTAAAAAGGATTTGAAGTATTGTGTGTGTGTGGAAATGAAACAATTTCCTTGTGAGATTTCCCATTGTACGATTTTGATTGAATATTTTGAAACTGTGAGTTGTCGTTAAATATTTTTTAGCTGATGGTATTCGAATATTTTTTAAAAATTTTCAATTTAAAAACTTTAAACTAAAAAATTAAAATTATTTAAATCTAAATTTGATTGGAAGGTTCTGCAAAAAAGAACACAGTTGAACGTCCAACAACAAACATTTCACTAACGTTTTTCAACATCCACAGCAAACATCAAATCCCATCAAGATTAATCCCAACAAAATATAACTACCATTTTTAAAACTGACGACAACTATTCTAAAATAAAACAATGATAATTCAGGATCAGACAGACAGACAGACAGTCAAACAGACAGTCAAACAGTCAGTCAAACAGACAGCCATACAAACATACTGTATGATGAACAGATAGACAGACGAATAGACAGTCTAACAAATATTATTATGTAAATGTTAATTAATGTTAGAAGTTATAAGTAAATATAGGTTGTATATAGATATATGTTCAAGTAAGTAATCAATTATAATGATAGGTAAGTTTAAAAAGTAGTTCACGATGAAACGGTAAATCAACAGACATAGAGCAGCTTAATATAAGATTATATAACGTATAATTAATCAGAGAATATAATACTTTGTATAATATAATTTAGGTGACATACAATAGGGACTGACTGGTTAGATGGAGTTAGACAACTGGTTATACTAGGTCTCCTAGTATAATAGGCGAGCACATAAGTTAAAGGGAGTTAAGTTAGAGTTATTTTTTAACACGCTTATAGCTCTTGAACAAGAAGACTACTTATATAAACTTTCACACATTATTATTTGCGTTACTTTTTTTATTTTATATTTAAATTCTCAGTTCTAAGTTTTTGTTATTTTACTTCAATAAAATATATTTAGTTGCAATCAAATATAAAAAAATAATAATTACAATAATGGGTGATTCGTTTCTCGTTCGATTTCGATTATTAAACTTTATAACATTTTAAACACTCAGCACACGTAAGTCGCTAGTTAAAGTCATCTCTCATTTTTTTTATGTACACGAACAATATCGAGTTATTTAACGTTGAGCGAGCGAGTTTACAGAAACAGAAAGAATTTCCCCAAGAACAAACTATGTTGTTCGTTCGGTAACCGTCGTAGAATGGTGAAGAGCGAACAACATAACAATATACAGACATACCGCAATCAGACAGAAAGATTGACAAGTAGGCAGTAAGACAGACGACCAGACAGACAAGAAATTTCGATCGCATGGACATCATTTCATGACTAGCAATTAGGAAAGTCAGCATTTCTTATTCATCCGTACGTGCCTGCATTCTAAACGTCGGTGATTAACATGGGAATCATATTTATGGCTGGCCGTCTCAAGATTTTAATTATTTCAAAGTATTGTTACTCTTCTTAGGATAATAAATTAAAAAAACTTTCTAAGTAATTGAGAAATATTTTAAACATTGCAAGTCAAAATTTTTTTGGGTTTTATTTTAATTTTGAGATTTTTAATAATTATTAAGTTTTTCATTTCAAGGAATTACGTGTTGAGAAAAAAATGAGAAAAAAAAATAAAATTTAAAAGTTTGACGTCTTTCGTTGAAGTTAAATTATAATATGTTAAATAAATAACACATCAGCTGAATTCAATTGGATATAAAAAAATAGCAGTAGATTAATATGAGAGCTGTGGTCGTGCAATCAATAGCTGCAGTCTCTTCTTATTGATCGAGTTGCCTTCGAAGTCCGTGCGTGCCTTTTTGAGTGGGCGTGTGTGTGTGTGTGTGTTTGTGCGTGTGTGTTTCTTCTTTCGTGTTTGTTTGTTTGTGTGTGTGCGTGTGCGTATTCGTGTTTCTTCGTTCGTGTGCGTGTGTGTGTGCGTGTGTAACTTTGTTAGTGCGTGCGTGTTAGTGCGTGTGGGTATCTGTAAGTATGCGTGTGTTTTTTCCTTTGAATGTTTATGTGTGTGTGTGTTTGCATGTGTGTGTATTTGAGTGTGCATGTGTCTTTGCGTGTTTCTGTTCAGTGCATATACATACATGTATGTGGGACAATTCATATCCGCATGACAACTCAGATGTTCAAAATTCATTGCTATTCAGCGTTTGGAGCAGCAGCAAGAAATATATTTTTCTTTTATTTTCATTTCATTGATGGAAACAAAATTCACCCCATTCTGATTCGAAGTTATTTAATCAGTATTCAAATCCGTTCGCATGCCGCAGATTCAACTGTTGCGGTGGAAAATAAGCACGGTCGCGAAGGAGTTGTGAATTTCAATAGAACACATGCTCGCGACTAAAAAAACATTCTTGAAACATGTTTTCAGCAAAGTTTTTCATTGCGTTTTTAATGTTGTGAAATTGTTCATTGATATTTCTGAAGGCTTTCAATAAATATTTTTATTATTTTTATTAACACTTTTTGTAGAAATAGGGCTCAAATGATGTTTCACTTCTTTTTGGTGTCCACGAAATATGATTTTGAAATATTTTTCGTTTTTAATCTGCTTGCACTCCATTAATATTATCTAGATGAAAAGACATCACTGATTATAACAACTGCGCATGACGTCTTTCTGGTAGGAAATGTTTCAAACCTCGACATGGCAAAACCATTCCACATTGTTAGGCATCTTATGAAAGCCGCAGGAGAAAAAGGGTTATAAATCGTTACATTACAACCTGTTCAATCACGATATAAATCATCAGCTGCTGGCAGTTTGTTATTTATCTTCTTCTTCCAGACACGTCTCAACAGTTTCGTTGTTCCTTTAGCTATTTTCTCATTTTTATATTATATCCAATTCTTTAAAATTTTTCAGTGATATAAAACTTCAATGTTATTTTTTTAAATGTTTTTCATTTGATTAATTAACAATCATTTGTAGTTGTTAATTGCATAAAAATAAAACATTTCATACAATTTGTATTCTGATCAAATGATTTTTTTCATATTGTTTTTTTATAAAATTCAAAAAAGTTATATAGAAAAACATTGTTTCATCTAAACTCTTTAAAAAAATCTTATAACAAAGAATAATTTTTCTTATTAAAACCATTCTAGTGCTTGTTTGATATAATTGCAGAAAGGCAGTATTTCTTGAGAACTTCAGCAGCAGTTGTTGCGTTTTCACGACACAGACTGTTTGTTGATAGCAGTAAAGAGTTTTTATTTAGAAAAAATTATTCAAAATTTCAGACAAACTTCCAGCATCAAAAACTCATAGAACATTTTTATCATTGATCGTGACACACATCAAAATAACTAGATTAGCTAGAAGAGTTTGAAAACTTAAATTTAAAAATGTCGTTCCCGTAAGATGTTATTTGGAAAAAATTTTCAAGAATTGTTCTTTTATTTAACACTAAGAAATTTTGCTTTTTCTAAAACATTTAAGCTTTGATTTTCTTATTTACTACTGAAAACAACATATATTAAAACATCTCTTAAACAATACTTTAAATGATTTGTCACAATACATCAGGCATTCGTTCTATTTGAAGTGTAACTTCGATTTAGCGCGATAGCGGACAGACAGCTTAATCATATTACGCATGATTGCCTATTTCGACAAGGGAGAGAATTTATATGCATCGGCCTGGCATTAAAATCAAATTTTTATTTGCAAGCACTCTGATGTTTGACTGGTGCGAAATCGAAGAACAATTTGGTGAGGAGATAAATTTCAGCCGAGCGTTCAAAGCTGTTGGTTCGTATTATATTTTTTATTATCGATTGTATCATATTGAATGGGTAAAGTTAAGTTTAAAATAATCAGATAAAAGGTAACCGAGCTAAAACCTTAAAATTAAAGAGATGAACTCATATTATTGGTTAGAAAGGAAAGAATGTAAAATTTAATACATTTTTGTTCACTGAGAAGTATAATCAATTCAAACCAATGCAAAGTAGCAGGAAGACATGATACACAATAGAAGGTTATATTATTTATGTTAAAAATTTTTATTTATGGGTTGTTGATATTATGCTTAGGATACATCATGATTTCAAGAATCGAAAACAACAATTAAATGTTGAAATGGTGTTTATCACATTCAACATTATTTTTACAGAAAAATTTATTACAAGAACAGATTTACAAATTACATTGAAATATAAGAACTCTACAAATCAATTTGTATTAAAACAGTAAAATTATTTGCAATTTCTCAAATCACGACTGAAAGATCTTTAAAGTAACAGAGTAAGAGAACGTGAAAGAACCACAAACACGTTTTTGTTCAATGAAAATGTCATGACGTCATCGTAATGACGGTTTCGTTTCAGTTTTTTTTTTGCAATTTATCTTTCAACATATTAAAGACTGGTGTTCCTTAGGTTCTGTCAGTTTCAGAAGAGATTAACATCAAAGAGACACTTAGAAATTGAAGAATTTCTGACATTTGAAATTGGAACGATCATTAGATAACAGAAATTTGGAAAAATTTAACAGACAATGATATCGAATAAATTAAAAAACAAACAAATTAAATGAAAATATACACAGCAACCAGCCAGTCAAACGTCTTTATCAGAAATACGTAAATGAATAAACAATGTGGAGATATTTTGAACTCTGAAACTAATGAACAAACAGTGGCATGAATGTATCAAATAAATTAAATTAACGGTGATCGATTTGGAAAACAATTTTTAAATAATCTTTCAGACAAACATATATAAATTAAAAACAAACAAACCAAGTGAATGAATGTTGAAATGAAAATGAGCAAATAATGGAATGATCAAGCTGGTTTAAAACAAACGATATAGAAAAAGCAATTGAACGAACGAAATGAACATATGTATGAGTATATCATCAGACAGATGTCTGAACACTAGAAAATTTAACTGAGTATCCAAATGAATGGAAGACTCAACTAATTGATGAAGAGTTAGATGTAATCATGTGGATCAGCTGACTGATGGATGAGAATGAGTATAAACTGTGCAACTATGACAGTTTTGAAGATTGAAAAAACTTTTTATTATTCTGGTTTGGGGTTAAATTTCTAAATTAAGTTTTTCCCAAATAATTGAATTATTATACCTAAAAAGTTTGTAAAATAAAAAATGCTTTGAATTATAATTAAAAGTCGGCTGTTGAACTTTTTAAAATTTAAAATGAAAAAGTCTTCATTTTAAAAAATACTGTTTTTAAGATGTTTGAAAATTAAATTGGAAGCTAAATACACATAATTCCAACTCGGGTCTTAAAAAACTCAAAATAAAGCAACTTTAAAAGTGGAAATGTATATATTATAATTAAATAAAACAAGATCGCATCTGCGAAAGAAACTTCTCAAATTTTTCATTCGCTTCTGTTACTGGCTCTCGAAGATTCTTCAGGCAACCTACTACATATCTTAATTAACTTTGCCGCACCTACTGCTACTACTACTGCTACTTATACTTCAACTACTATTACTGATAATAATAATATCATATTTTCAACTGCAACAATTACAAACATGTACGCTTAAATTTGTATTTTGTTCAGGATAATTTCATTAAAAAATCACTCAATTTTTTTCACAACGGTTAAAGAGGCAAGTTAGTGAAACGTGCTTTCCACTAATGATACTACTTATACAGACACACACAGATACTTAAACAGGCATATATACTGGCACACATACATACATACATACAAACATACATTCATACACAGACATACATATGTTGTACATGAATAGGTGGTTACATGTTTGATCTATTATAAATTACTCTTTTTTCAAAAAAGTAAATAAGAAAGGATGATATTAATGTGACGGTGCTATTGTTAATGGTGTCGTTAGTTACGGTGATGATGTCGGAAGTTCTAACCGGAAAGAAAGTAACATAAATGTGATGAATCTTTTGATGAAGATAATGATGAAGGTCAGTGGCGGATTTGGGCAACGGTTGGCAAGGGGCCGCAATTTTAAAAAAGTTAAAATTTTGAAATTAGACGGAGAGCCAAAATATTTACCAAATGTTTCTATCTTGCTTATCAAACCAATTTTTATTTGATTTTGTTCTTCAAAACGGTGTTTTCCTATCCAAAAAATGAGTTTTACTGAATTTTAGTAAAAACGCTGCTCACAACTGGAAAGGTCAGCCACTTAGATCCATCACAGATGAAGGTCACAGCAACACAAAAACGATTAGAGGATAAGAATGATGACAAAAATTCAAGGAAATACAATAAGATAGGTTATTGCAGCAGCATGCCGAGATGTCTGCTTGTTATCCAATCCCCCACGTCAATTACTCATTCATTTATTTGTCGCATTTGTTTACTAGTCATCCATTTTCATTTGAGGCCAGCCATGTTTTGTTTTATTTTAGCTTGTTTTTTCGGCTATTTGTTGTCAGTTTTTTAATATTATCGATTCATAATATGTTTATATTTCAGTATTTGACATTCGTTTTAGTATAACTGCTTTTTTGCGTTGTGAAATGTTGATTTAAATTTCCTTACAACCATAGCATTAATTTATTTTTTAAGTTTTTATAAATGAAATGAATTGTGCAATTTAGTCAAAATTATTTTCTGAATTTCAAACTTTTCATTTTGAAACAACTTTTTTATTTCAAAAGTCAAATGTTTTTGCAAACATTTAAAGCATTTAACATTATTAATGACGTTTCTTCATTATCATAAATAACCATCAATCAACCAACCAACCAAAGACATTTTTGCTGTTCACTGCTACATAGTAGACGCACACACACGCGCGCGCACACACGCACACTCACTCACACACACACGCACGCACACACACACACACAAAACGTACATTGCTGTTTCATCCACGTCGTTACTTATTTACATGCAGTAATTTACACCTCTATAAATAATTCTTTGATTTATGTGCGTGCCGGCGTGAATAATGTTGCTGAGAAGTTTGTCCTTGGAGCAAACTATATTGATGTTGGTGATAATGAGGCTAGGATGGTGATGCTGATGTTGATGGTGGTGGTTATGAAAATGAGATGGTGATGTTGGTGAAGAGGTCAAACCACATGGTGGCGTCTTTGTGAATTAAAACGCTGCTGAAATATGGATTGTGATGTCTACAAAATTAACTATCACACTAGTGACGATGATTGCAAGTCTGATTAAATTAATGGTGGTTATAACGTAAATGGAGTTAGCTGGTGATGTCGTTGTATGTTATTACGTTGGTGGGGATTGGAATTTAATGAATGTTAATAATAAACTAGTTGTACAAATTATTATAGAAATTGAGTTAAGAAAGATCGTCAGTAAAATTATAGAGTTCATGATAAAGAAATTTTTCAATTAAACAATACTAATGTATTCAAATTTACTTTAAATAAAATTATTTTGGAAAATTTTTTATTATAATAAAAGCAAAATCTATGAAGATTTTATTACATAAAACATGCAAACCAGCGAACGAAGTAACGTTTAATTTTGTTTTTTTTTTTTTTTTTTTTTTTTTAGTAAAAGTCATCATCACTTTTTTACCAAAAAAATTTCAATCTTGATGTTGATTACAGATAAAAACTTTTTCAAAATTACAAACAGCAATAGACCAGATAATAATTTCAGACAAAAGAACAAAAACTAAAAAAAATGGCTTTGTATTAATGCTAAGGTTATTTGTTCGTGCCTAATCAAATTTAATGAGACCTACTGTATGAATAATAAAATACCTTAAAATACCTTACAAGCTTATAATACTTTGCAATATAAAATGTATACAAGCTGTTTTGTTTGATTATTTCTACTAAGGATTATACTTTTATCTTCATCATAGAAATCATTCATAGAAGTTGCATCTCAGCGATAATTTTTTAACCATCTACCATCATTATTAACAACACTACAGAGTTTAATCATTTTAATTCTCATTTATAATCAAAAATGCACTGAACTTATCATCATCAGTCTTTCTTTGCTTACTTCATCATTAAACAGAAACGTGAAAATCATTGTAATCATCACATAATCATGCCCTTATCACCAAACCATTCTATTTAATTATTTAAATTAATATTGTTACAAATCATTCCCATCGTCATCATCATCATTCTTTTCTTCATCCCTCTTCTCATTATCATCATCATCAGCAGCAGGATTCTCATCTTTTATTTACAAGGACCGTTAACATTTTTATACTCTGACACGGTCTGTCATCATTATTGTACAATCTCTTTTTTTATCATCATCATCATCATCATTATCATCATCATCATAATCGTAAATCAACTAAATTATCATTATTATCATCATCATTGTCGTCATCATCATTTTCATAGCCACTATTCTATTCATCATTATCACCTTTTTCGTCATCATTATTCTTATCATCATGACAATCGGCATTATCCCTGATCATTTTGAATGTTATCCAAACTTCAATCATTCATTATACCCATCATTTTTAGAATTTTCACTCAATTTTCAACTTTGCTATTTATATTGTAAGTTTTGTTGAAAAGTTAGTTGATATCTCCTTAATACGTATCTCCTTAATACGTATCTCCTTAATACGTATCTCCTTAATACGTATCTCCTTAATACGTATCTCCTTAATACGTACCTTCTTAATACGTATCTTCAGTTAATTTTATATACTCATTAAATCATTGCCCATTTCATCATCCTCATCATCTTCCTTACACATATCTTCAACGTCTTTAGCATCATCGTCATCGTCTTCACCATAAGTGTCATCGTCATCATCTTCGTCATCATCATCGTCTTCATCAACGTCATTATTATCGCCATCTTCGTTAGAGTCATCATCACCCTTCCCTCCTATAATAGACCACCACCATCACCATCATCATCACCAATGACGTCATCGTCGTCGTCATTAAAGACCTGACATTCATCACTTTTTGCCAGCATCTTTCGTGGGGTCAAAAAAAATATATTATGTCCAAAGAAGAATCTATGGAAACCGGTCATCATCATCCAGTATCATCATCATCTTCATCATCTTCTTCATCATCATCATCCCCAATTTCCATCTTCAAACATCATTATCAAGGATTGTTATCATTAGTTAGTCATTCATTTGCTGGTTTCAACATGTTATCATTTCACTTATCTAAACTTATCGCATTTGTTGTACGGGACTTTCTTACATTCGAACGCAGTCGATGCAGCAGCAGAACCAGGAAACTTAACCACTACACCATGTTGCCGCCAAAGGTAAATATATACATAATTCATACATGAAGAAAGATTTCGTACTATAAGTTAGCAATTAGTGGTAAGAATTTTGAAATAAACTCTCAATGCTTTTATGAGGTATACAAGTATACACGCTTTAACATCTGCGTAGGCGCCATTAAAAATTTATAATTTAATCGTGTTTATTTAGGCTTATAAATGCATCTCCTAGTACTAACGTATTCCTTTCTCTGCGCATACATTCAAATACAAGCCAGTGTAGCGTCTTAGCATGTGAAATTAGCCAAAATATGTATGTAGGGATTAATATGTTTGAATATGGATATATGAAGATGTGTGGATGGGTATATTTGTTTAGATATGTCTAGATGGGTATATTTGTTTGGTATACCTAGATGGAGATGTTTGTATGGATAAGTTTGTATGGATATGTTTGTATGGATAAGTTTGTATGGATAAGTTTGTATGGATAAGTTTGTATGGATAAGTTTGTATGGATAAGTTTGTATGGATAAGTTTGTATGGATATGTTTGTATGGATATGTTTGTATGGATATGTTTGTATGGATATGTTTGTATGGATATGTTTGTATGGATATGTTTGTATGGATATGTTTGTATGGATATGTTTGTAGTATGGATATGTTTGTATGGACATGTTTGCGGATCTAATATAGACATGTATTGCACGCATTACCAAGCCAGTCATCGCTACGCTTTGATGAGACGTAAGCTGCGTTACATCCGTCTGTTGCCATTTCACGAGAACTGTTATGCTTCCATCACAGTGATGTTGTCTGGCTGGTTGGGGTTTAACAAACCAGTTGCAAACTAATTTCTACTCTGTATATTTATTATGATAATTTATTTTAAATTAGTGCTGAATTAGTGTACTTATTTTTTACCATCATCTGTTACTGGTTACTGTTACTTGTTAATGTTGATGGTTTTTATTTGTTACTAAATTTAATAATGAACCACTGAAGAGTTGTTTGAATTTGCTGGAATTTGAATGTTTTTGCTAGCTACGGTTTGAATTTTAAAGTTTCATCTCTATTAACATTCGTTCATCTAACTCAATTTGAAAATATTTCTAAAATCCTAAAAATTTGTATACAAATTAACTTGTATAAATTAACAAATTAACTTATATGTAAATAGTTGGGTTTTTATTGATAGCTGCACGGTTGTCTATACTTATTGGTATGCAGTTGGTTCCGTTAATCACACTTTTCTTGAATTTTGAATACAGTTTAACTGGATTTTTGACATCTTGTTAGTATCAATGTTATATAGATTCGTTTTGTGGCTCTGCTGTTGTTTTTGTTGTTGTTGTTTATGTTGTCGTTGTTGTTGTTTTCAATGTTGAGATTTTGTTAAATTTGTTGTCCACGTATTTTTCATCGTTTGAACTGTTCGAGATGTAGTTATCGATGTTGCTGGTTTGTTAGTACTAATGCTATTGACTGTTGGTAATGTTTTGTTGTAGTTGTCATTAATGTTTTTTTTAAATCTGGTGTTAAAAATTTTTCTAAATAATTTTATTTCGTATCAGTTGCTGTATTTGTATCTATTATAGTATCTACGAATGTATCTAGTGTATCTAAAAACGTTTTAATTTTATCTATCTTTCTGCTGATTAAGTTGTTCACGTTGATGAACTTGTGGTGGATAATATTCATGTTAGTAAGAGAAACGTTGAAAACACACCTCGCGGCAAAGTCTGCACTGCCGTTGGTCGTGTTATTTATGCTGTCTTCTAATGGGAGGCATTGCATAGTTTATGATGCGGCTGTTTATGATGTTCTGCTTGCGGCTGCTGTGGCTGTTGCAACTGCTTCTGCTATTGTTGGTGTTCCTTATTTTCACACATGCGTTTGTTGTTGTTGTTGTTCATGACGTTGTTGTATACGGTGTTGCTGTTTATGATGTTAAGGGGTGGCTGTTGTTTATGTTGTCATTGCTGCCTAGGATGTAGCTCATAAATGCTGCGGTCAACGACATAGCAAGTGATAATAATTGAAATAATGATTATACAATACGAGCGATGGTGGTGTGGCACGTGAGATGTTTCAGCTGTTTTATTTTTAGATGATGCTGTCTAAAATAAGAAAATTGTTAGGCGTATTTTGATTGTTTCAATTCTGTTCGTTTTTGTGTTTACCACCTCCTGCCACTCAATTGCGCAACATTGATTGCTTGAAATAATTTTATTAAAGTTTCGAGTAATTGTATTTTTTATTATACAATTATGACATCAGAAACTGCCTACATAACGATTGTTATTTATCGTTAATCTTCCTAGCCACAACGGCTGCAACATGCACACCACAAGACACACGACACACACCACACGACACACGACACACACGACACACACCACACGACACACACCACACGACACACATATACCTCTTGTACGCACGCGCAAAGCAACGAATAATACGCGCATGTTGTGTGACACATTGAGTCTCGGTCAGACAGTATTCGAACCAAGTTGCCGCTGAATAGCAACACCAGAAATAAAAATTCAACAGACTGAAATAACTGAACTAATTTGCCAGACGGTCTATGTTGATAGATTTTGCTAAGTTTAACTATAAATTTATGTATGAAATCAACTATGGGGCTATTATACAACTGTGAAGTTATAATTTGTATCTCAAACTATGAACCTGAAAAAATGATTTTGTGCAATATTTTTTGAGGCTGGCAATCTTCAAACTTTCAAGACATTTTCAATAAAATGAATGACTGATAGTTACGCAACTCAAGATGTATAAATTTATTAACATCATTGTTATCATTATAAATCAATCACTTCATTATCATCATCATCATCATCGTCGTCATTTTCACCAAATTTCTCCTTCTTCACATCATCTTCCTCTTCTTCATCAAAATCCTCATCAACATCATCGTCCTCATTGGCCAAAGCCTCGCATTCGTTCATTTACAAAGCACAATCATCCTAACTAATCCAGCTCTATCCGGCTACCAAAGTTACCGACCTCATCAATCGTCATCATCACTATCGTCATCATCGTCGTCATCATACTCGTCATCGTCGTTATCATTGGCATCGCGGTTCGATGAGGATGACGACCTGCCTAGTAACTACCAGAGCCCCATCCACAACCTGCAGCAGTCGACTTGCGACCAGCACATCACTAGCTCGCATCCAGAGCCTCATGAAATCACATCGCCCGGCTACCCGAACAGCTATCCCTCCACTCCAACCATGTGTCACTACGTCATCGAAGGTGAAAGTCGCCAGCGAATTCAACTGACATTCACTGAAATTGACCTCCATCCTAGCGATGACAAAATGCCAGCGGAAAACGAGTTGTAAGTTTTTTTTTATTATTTAGCCTGTAGTTTTCTGCTTTGTAATTTTCATCATTTTGTAAATGTATTCAAGATATAAAATCTTTTTTTATTGAATGAACATTCAGAGGCCGACAGCCCAACTGATATTGAAATGAATGATTGTTTGTTGATATACTTGAAGCTTAGATGGAACTGAATATATATTGTTTTAATTTAAATGAAATAAAATTTTAACGAAATGAAATTGGTTTGATTAAACGATTAACTTCTAATTATGAGAATTAGTCAAGCTAAACAAGATAACTAATCAAATTTAAACAACTTTTCTAAACGTTTCCCTTCAAAAAATTTGCATTATCATGCAAACATTGCACAAGCCTAGAAAATCGTTTGTTATATTTAAATAATAGTTTTTTGTTGTCTATTATAATTACCAAATGAATATTATATTGATAATTTAAAAATTTTATAAAACTTTTAAAGTCATGAATTGCAATTTCGTTTTCAAGTTTTTATAAAGGGTAGCAAAAAATATGTGCGACTTGGCGAAAAATAATGAGTTCAAAGAAGGTGAATTTGTAAGAACGAACATTAGTTTCATTTTAAAGTTTTTAGTGTTTTTTGTTTATTTCAGCAACGATTTGTTGACTGTTTTATAGCCCAATGTTTGTCCAAAAGCTTCAGTTTGGCTTTGGCCATTTTAATGTTAGAGTAGCTGAATATTACATAAACAAATTTATAAGCAACTTTAATGCAGATTCATTTTTCAATTTAAAATAAGAGATACTAAAAACTACATTAAAAAATGACAATAATTAAAAAATTAATTAAACCATAAATTATGACTCCAACGAACGGCCTCATGGGGTCCACACACATCACGCTGGGAATCTTCAGAAACCACGAGCTTGTTGTCTCCTCTTGCTTGCTCGGCCATTCACCGCATACCTTGTAAATGCCCGTCAGTCTGATTTTAAATGAATAAATGTTGTAAACTTTGTATATCATTGTTTATGTCCATGTAAAATTTTTTAAAATCGTTGTCGTATCCTTGTTGGATTTTTATTAAATATCACAAACATAGAGTCAAACAACATCCGCAACATCATAAACGTTTGTGGGTTGTTGAAAGTACGCTCAACGCCGGGCAGCAACATACAACAAATAATATTTGCCAAACAACATGCAACAAACAACATACAATAAGGAACATGCGACAAGTAGCATGCAACAAACAGCATGCGACACACAACAAACAACACACAACCTAAACTATGAAACATGCAACATACAAGGAACACGAAACAACATACAGCAGCAATATGCATCGTGCTTGGTTGTCGGTTGGCAGTTGTCTGTCTTGTTCCTCTTCAATTACAGAGCCTGATGGCGTGCGAAAGAATTTCTTTAGAATTTCGGTACGTGACATTCCGAGACGATATCGCCGATAATTTCAAAGCTGCATTGTTCATCTATCTGCTGCTGGAGAACAAAACTGAAGGTGGTTGACGTTTGATCGAAGTTGGACATTGATGTTGTGACTCCACCCATTCTTCTGCAAACTTTAAAATTGACGCACACACAAATAAAAACTGAGCCAATGAACCAAACACACAAAATCTGACAAAATTTATACACTAATAAATCTGAGTTTTTGTCGTGAGGGAAAATCATTCTGTATCATTGAATTCGCTGGCAAAAAATTTTTTAATAAAAATATAACATAAACAATGAACGGTACGAAATTTTTTCTAGCGCCACGAACGTTGATTAAGAAACACTCAGACTGAACATACAAAAAATACTAAACTTACTAAAACATAAAACAGACAAAACAAACAAAAACATACAAAAACATACAAAACATGTAAGAGCATAAAAGGGCATAAAAGAACATACAATGCTTTCATTAATGCATTTCTTCATCCTTCACAAATGCTGTGGTCTCACAACAATGCAATGCACATTTGCACAGTACGTTATGCTTAGTTAAACGCTGAATGTACAATATTTTTCAATATTAATCATCTTGCGTTTGAACCAGCTCCACACGTGATCGTTATGAGCAAGTTGCGTAGCAAATGACATTCATATCACATTAGCTATCTCGGTAACGAAATTGCTTTACTTAATATTTCAAAATAAATATTTTTCCGGTGACCTACGTACGTGGATGCGTCTTTTTTGGTAATACCATTTGTATGCTGATGATTCTATCGCGTGTTGCCGCGGAGTTTATATTTTTGGAAAAAATGTGAAAAATGTTTTATTTTTTTATTGTTTACAGTGAAACAAGTGAATAATACATAAATAATCCAAAATAGTTCATTTTTTTAAACTTTTCTATCAAATTTAGCGTAATGCGTTAAGACGTAATGAAATATTTACAATGGAGTAGATGAGAATATAAATACGAACAAATAAATATTACAAAAATGATAAATAACAAAATAATTTTATTTTAATTTATAGTAATTTTAGTGCAGGATTTTGTGATGTTTTAAAAGTTTTTAGGTAGTTTTTCAGTAAAAACAAAAAAGCAATACATGACCATTGTTCGTTAATGTTTCTATCATTTGATAAAATTAATTTTACAGTATTACACAGTTTCCGTCGTTAAAATTAAATTAAAAAATATTTTCATCATGAAATGTCATTTATTTATTTTCAGGGCCGGACTGCAGCTAAGTTAGCAATCAGCACAAAGTCTTTGTATAACCATATTTGTACCTCAGCAGTGGTTGACTGTCGACTGTCTGATGATTGGGGTAGTTTGCATGGAGATTGCATTTCAAATTAGAGCATATACATTTGATCAATGGTTGTAAAGCGAATGTTCAAATCAATCTTAAATGCGGTAACTGAACAAGAGTTTTTTAAAATAAAACTTATAAATTTACTATCTCTGAAATATTTTATTTTAAATTTTTAAAAATTAGCTTATACTTGTTTTAGAAGCTTGTGAAGGCTAAGTTTGTAAGTTCACTCTATTACTGCATTGCATATGCAAGTAATGTGTGTGTACGTGTTTATAAAAGATTAATATTATTCTATTAATGTAATTAGATATCACTTAGTTCTTTAGATAATTTTGAAAATTTCTCGTTTATGTATATCATCTTTTTTTCAATATTTAAGTGGATATGTGCATTTGGAAATTCAATTTATCTCAATTATTTGAAATTTCAGAAATAGGTTGTTTTTATTTTTTCATGAATTCATTTCTATTATTTTCTTGTTTACGCTGTAGCGTTGTGATAAATTATTTCCGATGAAGAAAGGGTTCTTATTAAATAAGTTTCAAATCTTATTTTGGCTTTCCTCCACATAATTTTGTCAATTTTTGAGTTAAAACTAATGGGTTGAAATTGCTTGTTAGATAACCTCCGGTAATGGTGATTTTTGTGCTTCTTAACTGTAATTAGTCTCGCTTTGGGAAAAAAAGGTTTTCCGTTTCATCTGCAAAAATCTGAAAGTCACGACCTGTAGATTGAAAAAAATTCACTTTCACGAGCCGACATGTTTTCAAAAAACGTTTGAAACATCATTTGTTTTAAAATTCTCGAGTGGAGCTGGTGCTTCTGAAGTTATTCACACATCCTAGGATACAATTACAGATACAGATTAGCCTTCTTGTAATAATTGAAATATGTCAACAGCATTTGTTTCATCACACTTCTGTTTTACATAAGTTCTTGTTTGAATACTCACGATTATGACCATGAAGAAATCGTGGCTTTTGCATGTAGTTCTCAATACGATAAACAACTTTTTGGCAAAAAAGATTTTCAAATGAAAAAAAAAAATTTTTGTCAAAATTAAATTTAAAAAATTTGAGTAAGTGAATGAGTAAATGCGTAAAAGTTAAAAATTTGAAAAAATAAACAACTGACAAAAACAGTAGAAAAAAAATATCCCAGACACAAAAGTATAAAGAAATAATAACGTGAGAGTGGAAAAACTACAGAAGCCCGTGGCATTGTAGAGCATCATTAGGTGTGACATCACGTTAATGCCTCTAACAATAAACAAGCTACATGCAATTGGCAAGAGCGAAAAAAATATAAAGGAATGTTTTAATAACAATCGTTACCGTTATCACCACGCTAATAAATTAATGTCATGAATACTGTTGCTGCTTGCTGTCTCAGCTCAGCCGATTAGATTTTTTTCTGCATATTTTCGTTCAGTTTTTGTAATTGTATCTTTGTCTGTTGTGAGTTTGTTAGTAAAAATTTCAACAGAAATGAAAAATATAACTTGTTATTTATAATTTTGTTAGAGCGATATAAACAAACCGGACAATGAGAACAACAAGTATAAAAAATTATCTCGAACAAGTTTAATACAACATGTAACTTGAAAGTTTCCTGAAACTCAAACTTTATTGTGCTTTGTTATTTACTGCCAATTCAAAAAGTAATTTTGTTAGAAAATAAGTATGGTAAAACAAGACAGTCGAGAAGAAACACTCACACAGACAAACTATCAAAGTATCAAAGAGCAACAAACAAAAAAGAACATGAAGCTATTTAACAATTTTTAGAATAACATCCCAAGCAAAAAAGAACATGTGAACGTTGGTGAGATATTGTACGATTTCTCTGTTTCCTTCAGGCTGAATCACATTAACCAATAAAGTGTAAACAAATCACATCAACATAATGTCCACAGTATTATGTTTGGGTCTTTTTTTATTTGCAGACAATTATCGGTTGTAGCAATTTTTTAAAAAATATAACGATAACAACCAAATTTGTTCTGACCGGTCATTTAAAACACGACCCTCAACTATGATACAACAAATTTGAGTTAGGTTGGTTAGATAGAGCATATATATCTAAGACCCAGGACGGATCTCCGATTTAACCGGCCTATTGCATATGTTGTCTGACCTATTTGAATTGTTTATGAATGAATATCTTTTAGAATGATAATAAATTCTTAACGTGCTAGAATATTGAATTGAGTTGCTATATAAAAGGTTTTGCATCAGTGTTTGTATTTATTTTCTGATTCAAAGGCGTGCGTTCAGTAGCGAATCTTTCCCTCCCCTCTCCGTTTTGAGCAGTTTTTTAATAAAAGTCTGCAAGAGGACCGTTTGATGTTTAAAAATCGATCGACTAATAATTGAATGTGATGAGCAAAAAAGGTTCGTAAACCACACCGACCTAAGCCACACTACTACAAATATTGCCCCCCCCCCTTAAAAATTTTGGCCCCACACGTGAACATTTTGAACCATCCCGTGAAAATTTTGCCCCCCCCCCTTCGTGAAGATTTTGCTCCCCCTGTGTAAATTTAAACATTTTTAAGAATTTTTATTTTAAAAGATTTTTATTTCATACATGATAAATAAATCTTAAATTGCGTATATCCGTGTTTCTGTTGGCTCATTTGTCTGTGCTGCTACTGTTGATGCTTATGACGTTGTAATCATCAATTTGTATGCAGATGCCACTGAAAATGTATGAAATAATGTGCGTGCTGCCTTTGTTTAATGCGCAAGAATAAAAAAAACCTCTTGTTACTTGCAAGCATTGAAATAAGGCAATTAATGAAAGTTAATTAATGTGAGATGCTTTCATACTCGCCAGACATTGTACACGATTGATTTATTAATATAATAAAATGAAATGTTTGCAGAACTTTCTATGAGGTTTTGAATCGTCGTTGTAAGAGTTAAAATAAAAATATATTGACTCTGACCAAAAAGAAGTGAGCGGCCTTGGAGACACACAAACATACAGGCACATACACAAACACACAGACTCATACACGCAGACGCATACAGACACACACACAGACACACAAAAACATACAGACACACACATGCTAACACACACACACAGACACACAAACAAACAAATAAACGTTAACTTTGACAACAGATGCGAGGAGACAGACATCGTAACTATCCATTCTTTCATCGACCACAGCAGTGAAGTTATGAAGACTTACTGCGGTAGGAAAAACTCGACGAAGGCCTTCATGAGCAGCAACAACAGGCTGGAGGTCGTATTCACAACGAGGCCTAGAGAATCGAACGAACTTATCAACTCCAGAGGGTTCAAAGCTACCTACGCTTTTGTTACAAGTCAGCAGTTTATGCAATTAATTGTTTTTTTTTCAACTTGATGGGTTTTATTTGAAAAATGTGGTAACTGCTGCATTTTCAATAAAAGTATTCATGATTTTTCTACTCATAGTAAAAATTTTTGTGTTAATTTATTATGTACCTGATGTCGCTCCTCTTACATGCAATGTAGACGGCGAATGTAAGATTATAATACGTCTCATTATCTACAACATTAACCACATCACCGTCACCCTCACTGTTTGTAAAAAAAACTAAGTATTACTAATTATTATCTAGCTAATGTGTAATACAATTTTTTTAGAAAGCATTTTATCACGTAAAAATTACCCGCAGAAGCACTAGATGACATATAGAAAAAAATTTTTGGCATTTGTTTTTAAGTACATTTTTATCCAACTTTTGAAGTCTGTCTGCTATTATTTTTATTTCATTCCCGCACGAGATTTCACATGTTTTGATTTTGCTTGTGTTCGTAGCAATTTTTATTTATACTGAGTAAATTATGTTAATGAGATTAAATTTTTTAATTTTTTTCATTTTGTAAGTGTGAAAAATAAAAATTTAAAAGTTTATTGTAGAGTTTTATATGTGAAAACATCATTTTATTTATTTGTTCTCTCTCGTAGTTTAATTTTTCCATTTCAACATGATGCTTAACTTAATTTTTGCAATTTTTCATCCAAAAAAACGCTCCAACGCATTTTTTGTAAAAAAAACAATATTTCAAAACAGACGGCAAACAACATAAAAAAATGCAGGAATTAGCATCGGAAAATATAAGTTTGGTTTTATAAGCTATTCATTCCATACCTATCCACATCACAGACAGCCATACGGTTTGATCTTAATTCGCTTTTTAATAGTTATACATACATGTGTGTGTGAGTTGTGTGTGTGTCTATGTGCGTGTGTGTGAGTGTATGTATGTGTGTGTCTTTGTGTGTAATGGTAGTTAGACTAGCCATTTCATATTAGGTGCATGAAGCCTACTGATGTTACTTCTAAATTATTTTGTCATTTTGAAAGGGAGGATAAGAATATTCCTAATTCAAATTTTAAACTCAACTTGCCATTTTGCAAAATTTTTTTCTGGGAAAAATACTCCAGAAAACTGTTGACGTTACAAAATACAAACACGAACGTGTGTATTTCTACGTGTTTGTACGGTCTCTGAACAATTGACAACCGGAACGAAAATTTAATTTTTCGGTACGGATTGTCAATTGGAAAATTCACAAAAGAAGGCAACACACTCTATTACACGCAAAAAACAAAATACACACACAAAAACACACACACAAACACACACACACACATAGAGACACAATTACATGCATTATTTTATCTCGTAGTTAACCAATAAAAAATAAATCATTGGATTTGAAAAAAATATATTAAGTTGACTCTTTAAAAGTAACAATGAAATTATTTGTGTGGAAAATTGATTGTTTGAACATCACATAAACAAAAAATTTAGCGAATTATAATGTATATTGTTCATTGCAGATGTTTTGAGAACAGTTTATATCATTTCTAGAAGGAATTGAAATGAGCTGTAAAAAATTTCAATAACTTTTAATTTATAATAATCTGTAATTATAAATATTAAAAATATGGAAAAATTTTCATAACTCATTTATAAAATTACTTATTTCCTTGATGATCGCTTATCGAGTTATTTTTCCAATCATTCACATTATTCATGGCTAGATTGTTTTGAAATTCAATTTTTTCCGAGATTTATGGAAGGTTTTATGAAACATTTTTTATAACTTTCAATTTAATTAACATTTAGATTTTTTTCTTTTGGAGATTCAGTGTTGGACAGCTGTTAACTTGTGTAACGTTTTCAAGCAAATGCCTCTGTGTCTAATGGCTTAAAAAACAAAATTTATAAAAACGTTTGTTCTTGGTTTATTATTTTGCATCATTTTGCTCTCATAGATGTTTCAGTAGAATTAAAATTTTGTTTTTGTAATCATTTCATGTAGTTTTGGTTCATTGGAAAACAATGTGCTGACTGCTTCAACCTTTCCCTATCAACTGAATAACGATGTTTGAATCTTTAAGGAATGTTGAAAGTTACAATGGTATCCCGCACAATGTATACTAAGTTTGATAGATACATGAGTTAAAAGTTGGGAATGATAATTGTCCATTTTCAATACTTTCCGTTTTGTACTGTTAAAACAACAAAACTTTTGATAGGTTTCTGTTCTAAAAATTTATATTTGAAAAATACTAAAGTTGCACGTGAATGCGATAGGAAGGAAATTGTTACTAAAACGAAGAGGACACTTGACTGACATGCTACAAACTTTTACGGTCGTCACTGGAGTAATCAATTCAAACAATGGAGACGACATTACCAAGCAATACTGCAAAATGAAAACAGAGCGTATGCTAAAGAAATGCAACCAAGATACACGTCCAATTTACATTTGTTCTGAGAATCATCTGGCAGTCCTCCGTGAAATACGCATAGACATAACACAAGAAACGAAAAAGAAGGAATAAATACTCTATATGTGCTGTGCAGTTTTTGTAACAATTTTTAATTAAGCTTAATAGTAAACACATACACCGCGAAAGATGTATCTATTATACTCAGTATAAGTGGAAATATCAGATGAACATCAACGGGGAACCTCTTTTAATATTCACATATGTAGTTTAAAAATTTGTAGCTAATGAGTAGTTAATTTGTAGTTTGTAGTTAACATTCATTTTAGAATGTTGAAACATCATATGTGTTCTAGAACGGTCAGCAAACAGAGCAGTCGGCTGTAAATCAATTCGTTTGCGTACAAGTTTATTATATTTACGTTATGAATCCTGAAGCAGAGGAATGTTGAAGAAAATGTGCGTCTATAATTTGCTTGTTACAGTGTTAATGATAATAAGTTTATGATCAATAATTTCGAATTCTTAATCGATTCAAATGCTAACCATTTTTGAAATCTAAAATTAACTTCTTAAAACAATATCAAACTTTTTATTAATAAATTTATAATTAATGAATAATTCTGTTTGCGATTCATAATTGTGAAAAAATTTTCAAATTTATTTTCGGCTTTAGTCCCTCACGCCAAGCTGTTTCAGATCAATATACATTTTTTATTATTATTCGACTTTTTATTGAACACAATTGGTTAAGAGTAATATATGCATTTGTGAGTCCATTTTGTTATAACTTTATGGCTGTTAAAGACCGCCTTCTTACATTTGTTATAGCAACAAACAATTCCATAGTTTATGATTATGATACCATCTGATTGCACGGCTCTTGTTATTTTTTTGTAGCCAGTATAAAAAAATTTACATTATTAACTAACTGTTATACGAAATCATTCCATTAAATTTTGAAATGCTTATTCTACATTGAAATGCATAGAAACAACACAGATAGCGTATTTGAACTGCCGTGATTCAGCGGATGTGACAAGCGAGAATTTTTTGTGTATCTCTAACTATCTCACCTCAAATTAAAACCTGACGCCTCTAACCATTACATCATAATTTTCACTTTTTGCGGTTTATACAATCGGCACCGTTAAGTAGATATTTATAAGTTATACATTGAAGTGTTTGAATGTATTGGCAGAATTCATTCATGCAACTGTTCGCAGTTGAATGCGATATAAATGTCACCTATCAGCCCCAGCAACTTTCATTTGCATGCGTGTGTGTCCGCCGACTTCGTTCAAAATTTATTGCACTAGAGAACAGCATCGTGAACCATGCATGTATGTTCAACCATAAAATTTAAATGATTGTATGCAGGTTGTAAGGGTCTTTCAGGTTGCATTGTCTAAACGTGAAAAGTGTATCATATGGTTGGGATTAAATTTATATTCTTATTTAGTTAAAGGTCAAAGGTTAATTACGCTCTTCCAATGTTCATTCATCACACTGCATGTGATACGCAAAGATCGTTTTGTTGTATTCGAACTTGGTCACTGCATAACAAGATTATGCAACCTAAACCACTAGACCATCGCGCCGTCCTTTATTATGTTAGACACACACACATACACACACATGCATATAAATATATATATATATATATATATATATTTACATATACAAACACACATGCAAAAAACAGTATCATCTGAGGCATAAGTGGATATTCAACTCTGTAAATATTTTCTGTACTGCTCTTTAGGGATTCAGCGCATTCTAGAGAACAACAGAAATAACCGTTGACATACATTATTCACTATACACTAGATTCACGGGAAAATTATTTCAAATTTATTAATTTATTCAGATAATTATTTTAATGTCATTTAAATTTTAAATGTTGTTAGTAAATAATTAAAAAAAAATTAAATTGACAAATTTTAAATGTTGTTAGTAAATAATTAAAAAAAATTAAATTGACAAATTTCAGATTACGGTATTCACTACGGAATACAAGAGAGAGACCTAAGTTAGTTCATGTTTGCGTTCGTTTAGGACGACAGTGAATGATGATTGGTGATGAATGACAAATGACATTAATAAAACTAATGTTATTAATGTCGCTTGTGAAGCGACGATGCAAATTTTGTACTTTTAATCTGTTTTTGCTACTGTTATTAATGATTGGTGGTAGCAGCCTAGTGGTGATGAGGATGACAACGACGATAATGTTGGTAACGATAATGAATAATGATGCGATGATAATAAATTAGATAAAGAGTTAGGATAGCCATAAAATATAACAACTGATTTTATTTTCATCAATTATATATTTTACTTTACATCGAAATATCATAACAGCAATCGCCACCATCACTGCAACCTTGCCCTACCACCACTGCCACACGCAGGTTGCTCCTTTTCCTACCACAGCGACATCAGCGCCACGGGCAACTTCACCTCTCCGAACTACCCAGGCCTCTATCCGCACATAACCGAATGCCACTTCCTTTTCTATGGCAGACAGCACGAAGTCATCCAGATCACCTTCGAAACTTTTGACGTAGAAGGCGTCCAAAATGAGTAAGTTCTTTAATGTTTTCTCTTTCTGTTCGGTGATTTTATTTTAATCTTGACATGCATTTTGTGTTATTTTTTTGAGGAAACAACATTTTTTTTTAATTTATTTTTTGATTTTTGATTTGTTTGTGAGTTTACATTTTAAAACATCAGTGCAAAATTTAGAACAGTAGAAAACTCAAATATAAATATTAAAATGTTTTATAGAAAATAAATATGAACTTTCTCAACAAAAATAAACAATTTCATTAATTTCGTTGAATGATGAAGTTAAACGACCAGCTTTAATGGGGTAGTTGAAAAATGTTTTTGTTATAAATATTTAACTAGAAGCTGTAAAGAAAATGAATCATGTTAATGCATTTTGCGCGTTAAAAGTTATATCTCAAGTAAATAAATTTTTATCAAAATGTAATCAACATTTATTTGTCTGTACATCTTGCAGAATTATTAGAAAATAAAACAAAATCTATGATTTTTTGTCGTACATACTTTATTGGATTCTATTTTTCAGTTTAATGTTCTAATAAATTTATTTAGCTAATCTGAAATTTCTTTTCAAAGAATAAAATTTATTTTCAAATAGTTATAAATTGGTTTTTCATGTTATTGCTCAATGGTGTTGCACGAGGTAGACGTTGAAATAAAATTAAGGAGTGTTTTGAATGGTAAACTTTTTCCTGTTCTTGACGCACCTTGTTATGATAGATGACGATGACAGTGTTGTTTAATGTCTTTGGTATCAATGATTGATGGCGTCATTGATGTAAAACTTGCAGATTGTAGATGGCGTTGTTGATATTAATGACGTAGATGGAAATGTCGTGTATGCGGCATAGGTGCCTGCCTCATTGAATTTGTTTCGTCAAAACTGTTTTTTCCAATTTTTTTTTGCTGGCCACCACCGAGATAATTTTACGGCCGTCATCAATCATAAGACCTAGGACATTTTCATTGTCGAAATTTTAATAACATTTCGCGTTTTTTTCTATTTACGGAAACTCGCAAATGCCGAATATTTTTTAGCAAATAGTTTTTTCAATTTTAGTAATTACATTTTTTGTATCCATTCAAGGAAACCTATCAAAACTTACCAGAATTCGTTTAGTTAATTTGAAAATAAGTGATTAATTTTGAAAAGCAGTTTGAGTTGAATTATTTTAACGTCACCAAATTGAATGAAGGATTTTTATAGAAATGCTGAAGTTGAAGAAATGAATTTAATGAAACACTTAAGCATTTTTTCTGTAATTTTGCTGATATAAAATTTCAATGCCTCTTATCAATTATTTCGCACAATTTTCATAGATGGATGTCTTGAAATATGAATGAATTTGTTCAGTATGGCTTAGTAGAGGTTATTGCAACTATTACAAAATTCTTATTTTAATCCTTGGCTGTTTTTGTGATACAATGCTTAACACATGAATGTTGTTGGTTGACTCAAGTTTAACGGCAAACATGAGTAAGTTTAATATATATTACAAAAAAATCACTATCATACAAACCACACTTGTGTTTCAGCTGTTGTCCTTTTAAAGAACAATTTCTGAGTTCTAGGAAAGACATTTGGTACGTAGTGTTTTAATGAATGTTTAGTAAGCGTTCGCTAGTTATATATAATGATTATGAATAAAATAAAAATATTTAAAATTTGTTTGGAATTTTTAAAGAAAGTAAATTTTTTTGTTTATTGAGAATAGCATCTAGTTAATTTTTTCTGTTCTATATGAAACGTTTGTAAGCAGAGTCTAACTCTTTCCACTACAAATTATGATACAATGATAGCTTTTCAAATCCAAATAGATTATATCTACGGAGTTCACACTGTCTACTTTTTCAGTATTGCTTTGGTTGTCCTTTAGTGGTCCAACCTTTGTGTTTCTTTTTTGTTATTCAATTGATGGACATGTTAACAGTAAAAGCTTTTACTGTCTTTTTTATGTTTTTATTCAGCTTTACCTCGTAACCCTTTATCGTCTTCTTGTTTATTTTCTTTGCCAAGTTCCTCTTTTTCACAAATTTTTATCTTGCTTTCTCAAGCTGACTCCCACACTTTGTTCCCAATAAGATTTGATCATTTTTGCGTATATTCTGCAATCTTTTCCATGTTCTACTTTTTGTTCTCCTGGCTTTTTGAACGTCCTTATTTACCCAAGGACATTTTTTGTTAGTTTTTCTGTAGGCTGGTATTGTTTGTAACTAAACTGAGTTAAAATGTTTCTTATAAAATAAGCTAGGGTTCAAGAAGACTTTACAACATAGCCATAGCGAAATAACGTACTTTAACATGAATCTTCAGAAGTTTCAGTTGTTTGAAATTTTTATTTTCTGATTTATTTTCACTAAAAAGATTATTATAATAAGTCAAAACTATCAACAATGAGTTTAATTAAAAAACTATAATGCTGTATTTATAAAAAAAAAGCGCTGTAGATTATTATTTTAATGAAATTCAAAATTTTAAAATTTAAGTTTTTACTTTATGAATTATAAAAACATTTCTTTGCAGTAATGTTTGCCGGTTTTCACATAATTCAATTCAACACGCTCATCCAAAAAATTTAGTCAACTGGGTTAATGGGTGGAACAAAAATTTAAATAGCAGAAATTTTCAATTGATGGACACGTTAACATTTGTTACGCTCCCTTGCTACTCTTAAGTTTAATAAGAGTCTGTCATGTTCAGTCGGGAGCAACTGATTCCAAACAAAAATCGGCCTGCCTATTTCAATGATACCTTGTTTGCAAATCATTGCTACCAATGTTTACACACTGTGTCATCAATATAAAAAGTACAACTGAAAGTTTTAGCAAATATTTTTCAGAGGAGAAAAAATTTCAAATTTTTTAAAAATTTTCTCTCAAAAAAAATCAAACTCCATTTGAAGGATATATAGTGGATTAATGCTAAGCTGAACAAAATGCTCTGTAGAAAATGTTCAACGTTTCAAACAATGCATGCAATCTGTCGCAAACAAAACCATGCTTTTTGTTTTTTGTTTTTTCATTCCATCATTTTTTCATCATTCCTTAGTTTCTACATTCTTTCGTTCCTACATTTTAACAAATCTTTAAACGTTATAATATCTAATCTTTTCTAATCCTTCGAAATCTTCTTGAAGCATTCCAAAAATGCAATAAATACGAAAATGCCTAGACCTCGCTGATTCATTATAACCGCAAACATGCTCTTCAAACGTATGCATTCATTTTGAGATGAATGGACAGATTTAATAATATTTTTATTTATTTGTTCTGCAAGCCGAAATTATGAATCTGCATGTTGGCAACGGGATTACATGAATAGAGAAGGCAATGCATGATGTATGTGATTCGCTACAGCAGAGACAGCATGCCATGCGTTCCTTCTTTCCTTCTTTCCTTCCTTCCTTTCTTCCTTCCTTCCTTCTTCCTTGCAAATGTCCTCAGAGCCATCATTCATCCAGGCGCGTTTGGCAGATGGGCATTGCTTAATATAAACATGCAATTATTTCCTCTGATTCGTTTGTTCTATCTTTGATTTTTCCTAAAAAACTGACTGATTTTTATTTTGCATTAGTTGTGTGAACAACTGAACATCAAATAAGATTAATGAATTATAATAATGATTTATTGATAGAATTTGTTTAAATGATTAAGCAACATTTTTTAATAGAAACAAACGTTTCAAATTATTTTCAATTACTTGAGATTGAAATCTGGAATCATAAAAAAAACTGAACGCAATGAATATTAGTTGGGTACGCAATGTTCATTTCCTCCATTAATAACAATTATTCTGGATTTTACTTTTCGGAAGAAAGTCCTAAATTTTTTTAGGAAATTTTCTCAGATTGATTAATACAAATTTTTGCCTTTGCAATAAAATCAACCTTTCTTACTTATTAACCCATTTATATAATGTCATTGCCGTAGTAGGTAATTTTTATTTTTTCGTAATTAGCATAGGCTAAAACAATTATGAACCGACCAGACTTTTTTAGTTGCTCAAATTTGGTACTGCCCTACCCAGTTTCAAATGCACTCTTAAAAGGAAGCATTTGCAAGAAATAATGAAGTGAATGATACTTAATTCGCAATAATGAATAACCTAAAATAATAATTGCTCCTTTGGCAAACTTCAGTTATTAACGCGGCATGCTAAATAAATAAATGTATGCACTTGACCATTTATAACATTTGAATTCCTTCAGCCATCAACTTATCATACACCACGTAAAACAAATAAAACTTGTAATCGACACAATAAATTTTTCACCAGAGCAATATAACTCTAGCATAATTTTACATCAGGGCCATCAGTATTACTATATTTATCTTAGTTATCGTCGTCATCGCGCTCACCATGGTGACGGTGTTATCCACGTCATATTGCTAATAACTTAGGGAATTACAGAAATTGATATCCCGCGCACTAATAACCAACATGCGTCTGCTGTCCGTCTTTGCACTGATAGATGCGTTTTTCTGAACTTCCTCCAAATCCGCACATAATTTGAAATATACTTATGAAAAAAAACTTGTTTAGTTTTATTTCTTAGTTTTGTTTATTTTTTTATTTTCTGAAAATGTACTGAATATCTTAAACACAATTTTTTTACGTTTATATTTTAGCATATTAGCAGACAAATGTAGAAATTCGATTTTATAGCTTTTTTTTGGGAACATTATTTTTATCGATGCAAATAAAAACTAGTTGCTATACAAAAAAAAATTAAAAAGTTATCTGGAATAAATAACTTCAGTATTTTTATTCCTTATGTCAACAGACAAACGTCAGCTTCATCTTTATCTTTCATTCCGGTTGGAGAGCTTTATTAAGAAAGGAACGACTTTTTTTATAAGTAAAAACATATATACTTTTTAAAATACTCATGGAGAAAAAAAGTTTTTTGAAACATTTCTTAGACATTGATTTAATAATAAGTATTACAATTACAATTACAATAACTACATTCATGTCACCTCTGGCCTATAAGTTAATAACAACTGCTAAACATTTCCTTCATATAAAGTTACATTAAAATTTATTTACCTATCAATAATTATAAAAATTAGTGACAGTAAGCAAGAAAGACTTTTTACAGACCTTTCACCAAAGTAGCAAATATAGCATGTATAGTTCAATTTCAATGATGTTGCTGCCCGCGACGTTGTCATCATGTTGAAATATTTTATTAGCGCGTTTGTAGGTTGGCAACATGTTGTCAGTTCATGTATGCACTCTGATTGTTTGTTGTTGTTGTTGTTGTTGTGTTGTTGTTGTAGTTGTTGTTACGTGGTTTCCAGTTTTTGGAAGGAAATATAATTCGCGGTGAATTGCTGGTTATTTTTTAATAAATTCAAGCAATTATATAATAGTGCAACGATTAATGTGAAAAAAATTATTAATTTTATTCAAAAAAAGCTTCAAATCATTTTATGAGCTATTAAATCATTTATTTATATAATGATTTATTTATTTTCAGCCGTTTATATAATTTTCAATCAGTTGTTATCTGAAGCCTTTTCAAAAGTTTTAGCTATGTGCTCATGAATATTTATGAAGAGATAATTGTATAATATTTCGTTTCACATTTCTTTATGTTACCGATGCTAAAAAAAAATAAATAAATTCTTTGAGAGTCAAAAGACATGATGAGCAAAAGGCCTAAAAAATAATTTGCAATCAATCGATGAGAATCATTCACGTGCGTACATCAATCACACGCCTGCTTCCAGCATTACCAAGGCACTAATGACGTATGGTCTACGTGTCAATTACATCTTCTACTCTTTCTTCCACCTTTCTATTTCATATTTTTGTTGTTAGTTTCACGCTCAATAGTTGTTTTTATAAATGTTATCATCAATTGAAGTATAACACCAAAGCATCAGCACGGCATGGCATAATTAAATAATGACTGAATAACAATTGAGCTATTGAGAATAGCAATTTAAAGGTTATATTAATATTTATATTTAAGTTTCACTTTGATTTATCATACTGTGCATTGCTTTACTGATTGATTTTTTGTGTTTTTAACATCCAAATTTAACTTTTGTTTAATACTTCTCAAGTTTCTTCAATAATTAGCGACAAAGGAATAATCACGTTGACATAACCTAACAGATGCAATGAATGAACTTTTACTAAATTTATACAATTGTTTCATCTCATTGAACTTGAACACATACCATCAACATTCAACACATAGATAGACCAGAAGTCAGTTCATTTTACTCAAACGTTTGTACACTATCTTGATGGCCTATCATTTGAGTTCACATATTCGAATTTTCGTACGGTAAGCTTTTAGTTAATAAGATAAATAAGTTGTTAGTTTAATAGTAAATAAGTTGAGATTGAAAATGCGGAGATTGTACAATAAAAATAACGTCTGATCGAGATTACATGTTCAATGAAGTATATATATCAAATAAGATATAATTCGCATTATGCTGAGCTCAAGTTTAAAAATACTTCAATATAAAAAAATTGAATGAAGTGCGTGTGGGGTCACTCAGTCATAAGACTTAAACGAATCATTCAGAAAAAAAGGTCTTAAAGAATAGTCAAATATTTAACCGAAAAGTTAAACTTTTTGTAATATTACTGAAAATAATTGTAATAATATATGATAATTTAGGAATTGATTTCAAATGAAATAATTTCTTATTTTGTGACAGTTGCAACGAAAAAACCCAGAGTGATTATGTTGAACTTTCAAACTTCAACGTTCAACTGATGGATAGGAAGATGAGTAGGTGGGTCCGGCTTATTTGATTGATTTGTTGAGATATTGATTGATTGAATGACTGACCGACCGACCGACCAATTGATTGATTGATTGATTGATTGATTGGTTGGTTGGTTGGTTGGTTGGTTGGTTGGCTGGCTGGTTGGTTGGCTGGTTGGTTGGCTGGTTGGTTGGCTGGTTTGTTGGCTGGTTGAATCGATGGATGGTTGGTTGGCTGGCTGGCTGGTTGGCTGGCTAGATGGCTGGCTGGTTGGTTGGATGGCTGGTGGACTGCAAAACAGTTCGTATGACTTGCTGCTAGTTTGGTTCTGGAATGAATGATCCATGAGTGAAAGGTTGAAACACACGAGATGATTGATGGATACTGCATGAATAATTTTTTAACAGTTGAATGCTGATTAGCTACTCCATTGGATAATATTATTTAAATTTTTTTTATTTTCATATAAAATAAATAAATAAATTTGAAAAAAATTATATTTATTCATTTATTAATTTGTTGATAATATTTTTAAAAAATGTGTAAAAATCTACCTAGCTGTTTTGGGAAAAAATTTATATAATTTTTTTCTACTTTTTGAAAATTGTAAAAAATTGCAAAAAGAAACAGCCTGAAAACATCGTAGAGGTTCACATTCGCATGAGCATTAGGCCGAAGTAACAACATTGAATTGTTATTCTCAAGGCAATTTGCATTGGAAAACACAAAAAATACAAAATTTTCAATTTTTCAAAATTTTATAAAATGTTATCAAATGTTTTAGATTTTTTTATATTCATGTAGAAACTATTTTTAATATTTGAAAATTGTTTTTCTACTTTGAAAATGGTTTCTCAGATTTTAAATTTTTTTTATAAAGAGGTTAAAAAGTGAACATTTCAACGTTAGCAGTAACTTCAGACAGCAGAATATTTTCAGTTCCCAGTTACATGTAGAAAGATTGAGAGCTTGTCAAACATTTGAATGTTGTCACTTGTCATATATATTTTATTAAAAAGAAATTATTAAAAAAACATTGCTATATAACTCATATTTTAAACGCATAAAGTTAAATAATAATAAGTAAGAATTGCTTAAAAAGTTGACGATTGTCACGAGGCTGAAGTATAAAATATTCTGAAGTTAAACTCAAACTTTCAGCGTTGTACGGCTGTTGATATTATCGTCATGATTTCATGAATAAAGCATATAAAATTCTAAAAAAAACTTCACCGAATGAAAGAAAAAAAATTACTCCTACAAATAGTTAGTTTTTTACTCAAGAGTAAAAGAAAAAGAAGAAGATGAAGAAAAAGAAAAAGAAGGAGAAGAAGACGGTGATAATGCTAACGATAGTGTTGATATTGATAATGATGATATTGTCTCGATGATGGTGGTGTGACGTCATTTATGATGTGATAACGTGGTTGATGACGAACGTGAAAAATTACATAACGACAGATTTTATTTAACAGGAAAATTTTTTATTTAAATCCACAAGTGATTAAATTTTTTGAGTTTTTGTCTAATATGACATTTGTCGAGTGGAATATAAATTTTGATCCGTCTCGATGTGTTTTAAACAGTCCTTAAAGATTTGATTGGATGACATAAAAAATTTTTCTCAGGTGCTCCTATCTACAAACATAAAACCATATTTTTAGATAGCATTCCATTCAATCATGCATTTATAACATTACTTAAGATAAAAGATATGAGCACAGGTTTTAATCAACCAAAGCTTACTAGCTTATTACTAAGATTGTTTAAAAAATGCAAAATAAAATAAAATTGTAAAAAAATTCAGTAAATCAATGAAGTTTTTATAATTTATAATTTTGTCTTCACTGAAGATTGTGCCACAAATTGCCAGAGAATCGGCGCGTGATCATCTCTGACAACAACTTCTTCCGTGTGACATTCAAATCAAACGATAGATTCGACTCAACAGGTTTCCTCGCCACGTACGAGTTCAAAAAAATTGAAGGTGGTTAGTCCAGTTGCTGTCTTCTACAGTTTTTTCTCTTTTAAGAATTTTTTTTCTTGCACGGGAGTTTTGTTTTGTGTGATAGATTCATTGTTGAATGATTTATGTGGAGTTTTTTTTTCACATTTTTTTTATGGTTTGCAATGTCAGTAGTTATTTTTAGTGTTTGGTCCTGCTGGGTTTTCCGTGTTCTAGTTTATTAAAATTAAGTTGTATAGCAGTTGTTTTTGTTGTGATTTTTCTTAAAAAATTAGGTTGATTAATTAATCCGTTCAGTTGCGCGGTACTTTTTGCAAAATCGTTTCAGTAAAATGTTTTGAATGGGTTGATCAAAATTTATATTCTGGTAATGTTCGCTGCAGCTTCACAAAGGTTCATCGTTTAGGCTTCGTTGATACTTTGTCGTTTAATGATTTTTTTTACACACGATTTGCTTCCATTTGTTTTTATTTCGTACTCTGTAATTAAGAGCCACGTTGAAAATTTTCAAATTTTAACCGGTGAATTTTAATTTTTCATCCAACTTTATGAATCAGTTATAAAATGATTAGCTATTTTCACGGCTTGTTTAACAAAAACAGTTCAAATAATTTTTATAATTGTTGTAAAAAATTTTACGATATTTTCACCTCATCAAAACAATTATTCAGACGGTAATTCTTTTGCTTTTTTCAATTTCAGCAGTAGCGAATATGTACGCGTTGTTTTATCACTTTCATCATTACAGATCTGTTTCCAACTATACTTCCTACTGGTCCCTGGGGCTTTATTCAATAATGATATAATATTTTTGTTAGCTGTGGTGTGCGTCACTTGTGTTGTGCACAGTTTTGTATGCGTTTGTAAATGTGTATGTATTTGAGAAAATATTTGGTCATTGTTTTTCGGTTTTTCTAAAGTTTCTTTTTACATCGCCATTTAAAACAACATTTCAACTATAATTTATAACTAAAGTTATTTCGGCAAGGAACAGTCGTCCGTGTTTTGTTCAGATAAAATATAAATAAATAGAAAGTGTAAATAAATATTTTCAAAATTTGATGCAGTAAAAAATTGCAAATTGAACATTTTATCACATATAACTACCGTATATATAACAACATTATATAACACATTTGTCAAGAGAAGAATCCATTTCATCTATTATTCAACAAAAAAATTACCTTAACGAGTGGTCTTAGTATACCATCAAAAAATATCAAAAATCCTCATATCGTCTTTTTACTCAAATTTTTACTGATGGGAATAACAGAGCCGAGGAAAATTTAAATTTTAAAGCACAAAATTAAATAGAAAGATAGTTTCATGAAAATTTGTTTTTGAGATGTTTTTATATATTGGGCGCATCCAGTTACGTTGCAGTAATAAAATTGAAATTTCAACAATAGTGTCAGTGGTGTTGGATGTTTAATGTTTATGACTGGCATGGCCAATCTCATTAAGTTGATGACATTTTTATGAATGCCGACTTAATAATTTTATGTATTGCTCTATATTTTTATACATTGCTCTATATTTTTATATATTGCTTTATATTTTTTTATAGGTTTTAAATGCTGTCAAGTAGAATTTTGCGATGTTTTCATGAATTCTTTATTGCCATGTTGTGTTGTCAGGGTGTGAGAAGTTGAGTTGTTCCTTACTGACTGTTAATGCGTCTGTTTGTTATAAAATGGTCGTTATTTTTTGTAGTTTTCAGAATCTAATTTGTCGTTTTAATTTAAAATAAAACTTGCACTTTACGGTACCTTGAGACGGTGCGTGTGCTATGGATACATAACCTCATTTTATTGTGCCTGCTTTTCTGTCTTATTAAAACTTATCAAACAAGTTTCAAATATATTTAAATTATTTCATCAAAACACTTAAACACTTAAATATCAGTTATTTAAATTTTTTTTAATGTTGTAAGATTTTTTTTTCTAAAAATTCAAAAAAAAGTATCTTTTAATTAACTTTCAACTCTTGACAGACAGCTTCCGTCCATGCGCTTGCAAATATTTATTTCAAGATTAATATTTAAAGTACTGACATCTTAACAACTCTATTAAACATGTAGCAGTGAAATTTGCATTGAATTATATGTGAATAAAATAAAAAAAATCCATATCAAGTTTGAACACGGTCAAAAATTCAGTTTTGATGATTTATGATAAGATATGACGTGATGCGGCATCGTGTTGTTGCTGTTGTTGTCGTTGTAGTGTTTTTATGATGCATGTCGTGTTGTTGCTGTGTTTTGATGATGTATGCTAATGTTGTTGTTTTTGCCGTTGTTTTTGTTGTTGTGGTGATGGTGGTGTTGTTGATAATGTTGTTGATGTCTTTGTTGTTGTTGTTGTTGCCGTATTTTTTGTTGCGCTCTTAATATTTCGTCGCCAGGCGTTGTGCTCCGCCGACTCCTGACATATTCAATTACAACTTCATTTCCAGCTGGTGGTGGAGGTGGAGATGAAAGAGATGACGACCGCGATGATGATGGCGTTGGTGTGATGGTGACGATTGTGAATGTGATGATGAAAGTGAAGAAGAAGATGATGATTGTGATGATGATAATGATGATGATGATGGTGATGATGATGATGATGATAAAAATGATGAAGATGATGGTGAGGATGAAACATGTAATTGTCGGTGATGATTAAAACGATCACAACAATAAAGGTAACGATGAAAATATTATCAATTATGATGATATTGAATCTTTAAACGGGTGATGAGAAACATGAGAAGATTTTAAATGTTTCCGCGAAACATGAGAGGATTTTAATGATGTAACTTCCTCTGATATGTTTTGCTTAATTGAAAAGAATAGATCTATACAGTTATTTGAAATCTGTCATGTTTGATGAGAACACAAAACATTCTTTAGTACAAAATTTTTATTGCTAGAAAATTTACCTCAAAAGTTAATTTGAAAAAATTGAATTGTTACACACATTTTGTAATTACAAAAAAAAATATAAATTGTGAATATAACAGCAAAATAGTCGGCAGCTTGAGTTTAAAACAGTTTTTAAAACTTTTTTTCAAGATCTTCAAGAAGGGATAGCGAGCATGATGGCAGTTTCTGCAACATAGGCAACACTAATTTTCACAAAACTGTTACGCAAATACTGCTTTAAAAAAAACAATTATTCAACTTATCGTGGAAAATACACTTAAATTTTGAAATAATTTTTATTTGATCATAACTTCAAATAAAATTTTCTTCAGATTTAAAAAAACCGAGTTTTAATTTGCCGTCTTGAATGTCAGCTATTTGATGTGGAATTTCAGAATTAAAAATTTTTATATGCGTCTTTTAAAGGATTCTTTTTAGACGAATAAATTTTTAATTGCCATCAAAAAAATCTCATAAAGTTCGAAGAAAATCGTTTTAATTGGTTTTGGATGAGAAATTTTCTGAAGTTTTCCTCATCAGCCATATTTTTTCTTGATTTTTTCACTACAAAAAATAACGTAAAATACTTTTTATGATTTATTTCTAAAGCTGTTTTGAAATTGAGAAAAATTGATGTTGTTAACTTCTTCGAATTAAAATGATGGCAAATTAACCTAACAGTAGCAGGGTTGTAACGCCTGGAAGGAGCTGAGCAATGAAATTGTTTCAGCGGTTTCAATCAACAACTTTAAAATCAAGCTATGGCATTTATTTAGTATTGGTTTCTTACAATTTACATTTTGAGAATGTTGTCACGTTATATTTCGTCAGAAAAATTAATTTAACGATTCAAACATCTAAATGTCATTATCATGACCTATATAAAGCCCAGAGCACCCAGAGCAAAATTTTTTTTTCGTTCTACTAACCAATTTTCATATCTGATCATATTATTTTTTGTCTATTCATTCACATTTTTGTCAATTTGTAAATAATAAAAAAGTTATTGCATATTGTTAACTTCATTATAATTATCATTGATAACGTCATGTTAACGTCGTAGAAATGTTTGATGAGCTTTTTTCTTGTCATGCCATTTCTGCATCCGTAACGCTCGAGTGTTGATATACTTTTGTCCGCTATTCGCGAAAAATCATGTCCCAAGTTTTGTGGTCAGCAATCTAATGGTCGGATCGGATGGATGATTTTTCATCTAGTACGCCTTGTAGATAACGCATTTATTATGTTTCAGTTTATTTGCGCGTGCGTCTCTTCATATCTCTGCATTTTATTTTCAGATTTTTGGTCTCTCGGTATTTTTTTCATTGGTCATTTTACTGCATGCATGCTAATTTGCATATTCAATTACTTGATAGGCGGTCTAATTTATCTGAACAACTCAGTTTGGGAAATGAGTATTTCTTCTACCAATGCGTTCGTAGATTTCTTGTATGAATTTGTTCTGTTTGAAATATATTCTTGTTGTGTTCTGTGACCAATGCATGTTTGTTATTCACTTTTGATAGTGGTCTTCTTTTACGCGTGCAGATGTTTGCTATTGGCTGCAGCAAAGTAGTCTTTCGGTGGTCATTTTGTGTTTTCATTTTGTTTCGCTCCTGGTCAAATCAATATGCTTGCCTGGCACGTCTGCACTAAGGTAATTGAAAATTTTCTGTTTGTTATTCCATATGCTGCGTACTG
This sequence comes from Helobdella robusta, assembly GCF_000326865.2. Classification (NCBI taxonomy): domain Eukaryota; kingdom Metazoa; phylum Annelida; class Clitellata; order Rhynchobdellida; family Glossiphoniidae; genus Helobdella; species Helobdella robusta. The sequence goes on from NW_008705254.1 coordinate 3,317,477, forward strand.
CCAGTGCTGAAATATGCCGGGCCGTGCCGTACCTTGAACAGGCTGTTTGTGATCGTTGAGGTACCTATTGGAGAAGCGTTTGGTAATATTTTCGTCGTTTTTGCTACTGTTGTTGTTGTTGATGTTGTTGTTACCTATTGTTGCAAACACGGTATGCTGTTTTTGTTGTTGTTAATGTTGTTGTTGTTGTTGATGCTGTCACCGATTGCTGTTGTTAGTGTTTCAGCTGATACGGCAAATGAAATTGCTTCTGGTTACGTGTTTGTTATTGACGTTTCATGCGTCATGCACTGATCACGTGATATCCTTGATGACGTCATTCATCTGCGAGTCAATCACGACTCAGTTGAACGCGTGTGCTGCATGATGGGAGGTCGGGCGGTTGCGTTCGTGCCGTTCCTTTGATGTCTGCATTTCCATAACAAATGAAATTTTGTGGCTTTTTTCTCGTTTTTTTTAATGCTGGATTTTATCAAAAAATAAACTTAATAAAATAAATTCTTTAGTTCGAAGACCATTTATTTTTTAAAATGTATTTATATACATATCTATCCAAAATTGTTTGATCAAACTTGTTTGACAGAAACATTCATAAATCAAAAATGTGTTGTTTTTTTGTGCCTTGTTATGATTTAAAATGTACTCGGCGTTGGTATTGTAGTATTTTCTATTTTGTCAACTTTCTGACATTTTCTTACATTTGTTTGTTGAAATTATTAAAAATTACGAATAAATAAATTAAAGTGTTTATAAAAATTAAGATTACATTAAAATAAACACAAAAATTTCAAATTTCAGACGGAAAGTCAGCTAAGAAGCACGCGAACCTGGCGTTTGGCGGGAAACAAACTGGCAGTTTACTCTTGTTCTACGCCATCTCTAGCAGTTTTTTCATCCACTATTTTTGAATCGATATATTTTTCCAATAAAAGAGTTATTAACACAAAAGACCATTTGGTTTTTTTTGCTGAATATAGAGAATATTTTTGATGTGTTATGACGATTTCTTGAGAAATTATTATCCGACAGATGAGTGTGTTAGCACACATGTGTTTGTCAACGGGTGTATGCGAATATATAACTATTAGGTCATAAATATGAATTATATGATTATATATATTTATATGAGTATATATAATTATTTAATTATTCACATTATTTTTAATTTCTCGAGAGCGTATTATTAATGAAAAATCGTCATGACAATAATAACATAAAATAAACCGTCTAAAATACCAGACTTTGAAAGAAAAGAAAATCATTTAATTTTTTTGACGAATCGTTGTGGAATCATTTGACCCTAACTTAAAATTTGACTGGCTCGGTCCATTGTTGATCCCTACGCATGATCTTGAAGAATTAAACTATAGTTTCACCTTATTATGTATTAGACGAGTTTTAAACCTTTTAAAAAATAGTTTAACCGGAGTTATTCCTGACCTAAAGTTTAATTTAACAAATTTGGATTATTTTAACATTCCAAGTAAATGAACAAAAGAACAAAAACACATAAACATCTGGTTGTTATAGTGTAAATAAATAATACCTTTACACAAATTATCCATTTTTATTTATATTTTATTATTAATTTTCTTTATTAATTTAATCACGGTAAAAGTTATAACTAGATGTTTTAAATAAAATTTAAATTTCGAAACATTACAAAGCCTTATTCTACAAATCTAGATATATGCGCATGTACATATGTATCTAAAATATCCACATACCTATAATGTTCATATACAATAATACGTTTATCATGATACGTATATCATGATATCAATATATCTTATGATAACCTCATTCAAACTGGTAACATGGCATTCCCTAAAATAGCAATCTATAACATTCATCTAACTAGAATGTCATTGATTAGTATCACTTTTTCACATATAAATAAAATACATATGCATGTGTTGTGTGTGCCTGCGTGTGGTATGTGTATGTATGTGTGTGTGTGTGTTTGTGGGTGGGGGGGTTTGCTTGTCGATCTAATGTTGTTTTTTATTGATATATAGATACAAGGTATCATTAAGAGGTTTTAACAATGTGTATCATTGAGACATGTTTTTAATTCAACATTACTTGAAAATTCATTTAAAAAGTTTAGTAAGTTCATTTTTAAATTATTTAAATCGTAGTTAACAATTTTTTTTAATATTTAATGATTAAAAACAGTATAAAAATCCTGTCATTATATAGAAGATAATTGCTTTCTGTTAAGAACCGTTAACTTTTTTACTAATTCGATTTGTAGAATAAAGTCATTGTAATTAAACATGTATTGACTCCAACCTCATTTTCGTCTCTGGTCTTGCGAATTTAGTGAAGTTTACATTTTATTATTTCTCGTTGATTGATTTAAAATTAGTTGCAATCTCGCATCACCATGATAAATTTCTTCTCGAAAACGAACATTGCTTCATAGTGGACATCTGGATTCGACATCATTCGTTTGATTTAACAAGTAAACAGCTTGAAACATCGTAGACATAAATTGTGATGCATTTACAAATCTCGCAGCTATCGTTCCACCGATCTAACCAATTGCCATACAACATCAAAAAATACAAATGCGAAAGAATGTTTTGAATTATTTTAAATCTATATGTATCATAAAAAAAATTTGATACATTTTGATTGCGAATTTTTTAGCCATATTACAAATAGCATATTAGTGTATGTATATAAAATACGAAATGCTAATCACGCATAAATACATAAACATTTATTTATTCAAGACAGTTGACATTATTATCATTCGAATGTTAAAGAGCAAACATTTTAGAAATATACGAATGATCGGACGAAATCTTCCCAAGCTTTATACCTAAATATCTGACTTTACAATCGTGAAACGTGGTATCTAGGCAGGCAGAGGTACTGAGATAATTTATATTTTAGCAAGGTGATTGTTCGTTTTCTGTTGCATTCTTAATGTTGAAGTTATATCATAAGACTGCATGTGCAAATTTTACAATGTTATTTTCTGTTAATCATCGATTGAATATTAAAGCGTTACTCCTTTTTTTTGTAATTGTTATAGTAATCGTTGATGTTATTTTTATGAAGTTCGTTGTTATTCTTGTTTTTTTTTACTAACAATAAAATATTGTACTATGTCTGTTGCGTACCACCACGGTCATTATTTTCAAAAAGACATTTGATAATGTCTAACCCTAACCCTAACCCACGTTTATTTATGACCAAATCATCCAACTGAACGGAAAATTTTGGAAAAAATTTTTCCATCTCCGTGTAAAGTTGGAGTCCTGTGATAGCGGTAACCACTTTCAGCCTTTGACAAAAAAAAGCAAAACCTGATTGGGTCTTGAAAAAAATCTTTCGTTGAAATTTTTCAAAACCACTGGAAAAAAAGAGAAAGTTTTTATTCAAATCTCAAAACTGCAGTTAAATATTATTCAATATGTTTTTTTGAATGTTTTGTTGTTGTTGAACGCGATTCTGTTCAAGCGAGTGTCCGGATTATTTGTGGCAGCCCCACGTTCATTCGAGAGTTGAATCAGAAAATTTTTTTCTTTTGTTTTTTATTGATTTGTTTGAAACTGCATATTATTTAAATTTATGGCCTAAGTCCTTTTTCTGAATGTTCAATGAAATAAACGATAAGCCACTCTTTGTTAAGTGCTTCAACTAGTTTCAACGAGCCATTCTAACTTTACTTGATGAAGGAAGGCACTGCAAACAATTTATAAAGCCAAAAAGCCTAGAGTGCAAAGCCGATAACAAAAGTTGTTAATTGCGTGAGTAGACAAATAAATTTGAAAATTTCGATCCCTCTAAAAATTTTGAGAAACAAATTTCAGTTTAGTCGTCAACGGTTTTTTGTTAAATATTTCATACTTGTCGTTCAGTGTACAATTTGTAAGTATTGATACAATGATAAAATATCCTATATATATCCTTTTTACAAAGAATTTAAAATTAACACTTTTATAATTTATAATTTTAATATTTTATAATTTTTCTTGGGGGGGGGGCAATTTCCCCCCTGCCTCCCCCCAAATGACGCCTCTGACAACGTACCAGTGTGACATTACTAACAGTGAATTATTATCGCACCAATCCGTGGTTGCATGGTTGCATACCCAAATTGTCCTTTGTGCCTGCCGACTAAACGCTCAGCAGCCAACTTTTAAGACACCAATTTGTAGAGATAATCATCCAAATGTAACAATCAAAGAAACGAAAGTTAACAAATCAAAACTATTTGGTGTTAATTAGATATTATTAGTGAATTTTTATTAATTTTATTATTGTAAAGTTTCTGCTAATTGTTATCATAAAAATTTTCATAAAACATCAACATTGAAAAAAATTTACATCAAACAACAACAACAACAACAAACAAGCGAAATGATAACAACTTGACCTAGATCTGTCAATCAAAACAACATTGTTACTAACTATACAAGCACATATATATATGCATATGCATATATATATGCATATACACATATACATATGCATATATGTATATATATATATTTATAAATATATATATATATATATATATACACGTACATGAGTCTACAATCTACAAGACTATGTTACTTATGTTTGTGTGGGTAACTTGTACGTTATATATTTGTGTGCGAATGCGTGTGTGTGTGCGTGTGTGTGTACGTGTATGCGTACAAGCTCGTGCTTACACACGTTTGCGTAAAGATTTCCGAATGTAGAGCAATCTAAAAATAGCTCTTGTTTTTAACGTACTCTCATACGATCTTCATCGTAATATGTTTATAAATAGATCCTGTTTGCGCGCTCTTACCACCCAAACTCCTTTCCTTTCATTTCTTAACGTCAAACTTTTCAAAGCACGAATATTATGAATGAATTGCGCGCGTATATATGTGTGCGTGCGTGTATGCGTGCGTATGAATAATAATTATCACACACTGTATTTGTGTATTTGTTTTAACATTTTTTTAGGAAATACTTTAACAATTTAATTTTAAAGACACCACATATAAATGACATTCAAAAAGTAATTTAGTTCATAAAACTTGATGTATGCATGAATTCTTCCCTAATGACGTAAAAAAAAGGTCAAAAATCGGTTACAATTTTCTGGCTTAGCAGATAACCGTTCAAAATTGCGCATACTAAAATTTTTGGTCCGAAGTTTAATCAAATGGTTCTTATAAGAATATTCAATTATAATAATATGCTAATAACGGCAAAAACGCCGATCGCTTAATAAAAATTGGGAAGTTTAACATCGGAGTTAGATGCACGTCAAATATAAATAAATCGATTGCCCTAATTTTAACTGTTCAGCTTGATCATTCGCTATTAATCAAACCACCAAACTGATGACTTTTTCTTCCAACTAGTTTTCTGGATATGGATAAATGTGAAATAAACGTGAAAATCATTCAGACAGGAAAATTCTGGATATTTTTTCAATACGAACTAAAAGTTTTTTTTAAATTTAGCGACGTTTCGTTAAAATTACATGACGACGACGACGACTTTTAGCGTGATTTATTAGTGACAGGTTGTTTTCAATTTTAGAGCAGGTTGAAACATAAATATATAGAGAATATATACTCTATAGATAAATATGGGTTGAAACATTCATCTGTCACCGTCAGACCAAAACCCCGCCCAAACTGTTTGAACAAATCATTGAATTAGCAGGAGCTACTTTTGAAGTTTGGTGACAAAAAATAAAGTTTTACAGAATTTAAAAATTGATCACACGTGTAAACAAACACATATCGACTAGAAAAACACACGTGGTGGTGTCATACAAACAGACGCGTTTGTGTAATTACCAAATGATTCTCAATAAATTTAGTTGTTTAGAGAAAATTATTTCACTAAAAATTGTCTTTCCGCTGTTACACTTTCAAATTTTTTTTCCACCAACATGAGTTATAAATTGTACTTATTTTTTTTTCTCTCAAGTACTTACATATTAATGTAAATCTATCTCAAGTAACACAATGCAACCCACGCACGCGCATACATTAACACAATAAAACAATCCAAATTGAATATAAAGATATTAAAATACAACATATAACATACATTGTGAAGAAGCACAGGCATGAATTCCGTATGTTCATGTGTATCTAGCGGCTTGACGAACAAAACAAAACAATAGGCAGCCGCAATAGAGAAGCTTATTCATAAAATCTGCGAAAATTATGAATGGATGAAGTACGAGTTTAATTGATATGTACATTTCGTATTGAGTTGTATCTTGTATGCTTGAGATAAGTTGAGATAATGTTAATGATGATGATGAAGATGATGATAAGGATGATGTTGGTAGTATTGATAGTGCTGACGCTGACGACGACGATGATGACGACGACGACGATGATGTAAATGAGGAGGAAGAGGAAGATGAGGAATACGATGATGGAAAAACAAGGTGAGAAAAATCAAGGACACAATACAGAAACACACACCCAATAGTTTTTGTTAATTCAAGCGATGGTGATGATGACGACGATGACTATGATGATGTTGTTGTTGTTGATGGTGATGATGATGATGATGTTGTTGTCGATGATAAAATTAGAATGGGATTTTTGTTTCATTAGGATTTCATATTTATGTAGCTGCGCCGAATTAAAGTAGACATCATTAAATATACACATGCAATAAAACATTCTTTGAATGCATTACGCACGTACCTACCCTTTAAACGCATCACTAACATTGCACTATCTCAACTTATCTCAGCCAAACACAGAAGCACGTACACCTAAACACAAACACATGCTAGCGCGCGCGCACACACACACACACGCACGCACGCACACATTTACACACAAACACTCACATATCAGCAGAACACAAATTTCATCTGCTGTATTATTTGTTTAATCAATCTCTTGCCCCCAAATGTTTTGTAATTTTATAGCATTATCATTATATTTTTAACTTGAGTATCTCGCTTCACCGTGATAATATATTTCTACCAAACATTAATAAACATGTTGATGATAATAATTGAAAAATTTGATAACAAGTAATCTTGGAGGGTTGTGGTTAAGTATAACTGATCAATAGCGACATTGAAAATTTAGAGCCTTTCATGTTTACAGTGTATCAAAAATTTGGTCGTCGTAGCGAGCCACGAACCACAAAATGATAAGTTATAAACCACATGCGTTATAAAATCATTCCACAACCAAAAAAAATCATTTCATAAAATTTCAGCCTATGTGCGTTAATGAAGAAGACGGTTTCACATAATTCATTCCTCATGCTAACCTACTTTTTGAATCACACATTCATCCACCTAGCTTTCTAGCTTACAAACATTCATTATGTCGGCCTAATCATACTTTGGTCGATGTTTTTATTTTTTGCAACAATAGTCTTTTTGTTTCGTTTTGTTTTCTTTATATTGTTTGTTTATATTTTCAGTATTTTTTCAATTTGTTTCTTTCCATTTGTTTATTGTTTTTCTCTTTTAATATCTTTAAAGTAGAAGCACTCGCTTTTTTAAATGGTTGCTGGCTGTTGGATGTCTTTGTAAAAGTATTTTTGTGAAATTTATTGAAACAACAGCTTTAACTAACAGCAATTTTAACTAACCACAGTAAAATTCTAGTCTGCTCTAATTGTCCGATCATACAGTCCCTGTTACATTACAAGCAATCACTGTGACCTGGAGCTTCTAACGTTAAATTCTTTTCGTTTTAGGAATAACATTTCCATTACAGTTATAAAAATTTAAAACGGGTCACAGGTTAGTTGTTTAGTTGTTAAACAAATTTGGGCATCTCACAACTTGCAGTAATTAAAAAATGTCTTGAAAAGAAGTATCTATGCACACAGCTAAAGTTGCGTCTCTGAAGTCGAAACCTCCAGATCCAGTGAAACCAAAAACGGTACGTTACAAGATGAATGAGTAGGTTACGAGTGATTGCTTTTAAAGTGACGCAAATGTTCCTCCATCAACTTAAAATTCAAGTGCTAGAGTTCAACTCTTCTGATGAAATCCCATAACATCCGTTTTTATGACTTGAGTTCTCTAGTGAGATGAATGTGTCTATTTTTTTTATATAATTTTGATAGAAATTGCAATGGTTCATTTATTTAATCTACCAAGCACTCATTTGAAGCATTGGTCGACATAAATTCCAATTAATGTCGTGCTAAAGTCAATCACATGATTATTCGATCGTTTGTATGTTCATTTATTCATTATTAATTGATATATTAGTTAATTTGTTTAATATTTTTATCCAATCAATCGTTTATACATTCATTCATTCATTCATTTTTTCGTTTGTACAATTAATCATTTGCTCATTCATTTATTCATTGATTGCTTGATTTTTTGCTTGATTGGTTGGTTGGTTGATTGATTGATTGATTGATTGATCGATCGATCGATCGATCGGTCGATTGATTGATTGATTGATTGATTGATTGATTGATCGATCGATCGATCAATCGGTCGATCGATATTTCGATCGATTGATTGATTGATTGATTGATTGATTGATTGATTGATTGATCGATCGATAGATCCATTCATTCATTCATTCAATCATTCATTCATTCATTCATTCATTCATTCATTCATTCATTCATTCATTCATTCATTCATTCATTCATTCATTCATTCATTCATTCATTCATTCATTCATTCATTCATTCATTCATTCATTCATTCATTCATTCATTCATTCATTCATTCATTCATTCATTCATTCATTATTGATTCATTCATTCATTACTCACAAGATAGCAATGTTGTTGTTTCTTTGTAAGACCTTGTAAACTCAACACACGTTCATTCACAAATCTGAATCTGCAAAGTTAGTAGCATATTAGAGAAAGAGAGAGAGAGAGAGAGAGAGAGAGAAAGAGAGAGGGAGAAAGAGAGAGAGAGAGTAGGAGCATGTTTTATGAATACGACTCTAACGAGCAAATATATCACAACTGGCGTCAACATCATTCTTCTCATCATTGTCGTCATAATTTTTATCATCCGTATCACCATCATTCATTGTCATATCATCATTACTGCCATTTTATCATGGTCATATATCATCCGTTTCATTCTTTTCATCCACGATATCATCATCATCTGTATCTTTCAACATACCATGTTTATCACAGTTTTCTTGGTGTCAGCGATAGCGATATATCATACTATCATCTGTATCATCATTATTGATATCATTTTTATCATCAGCTTGTATTATCTCTTACACTAATGTCATTTTATCATCTCTGCTACACTTCTATTAACACAATCAGATCATCATATGTGTTATTTCTTTCATCGTCATATCGTATCGTATCGTATCGTATCGTATCGTACCATATCATATCATGTCATGTCATATCATAACGTATCGTATCGAATCGAATTGTATCGTATCGAATCGTATTGTATCATATTATATCATATCATATCGTATCGTATCATATCATTTTTATTATCTTATATTAATACATTATCTAATTATTATTTTTTAATTATTATCCAACTATTATTATATTAGTTTTATGATCTATTTTGTTATTGGGATTTTATTGCTTCATTGTGTACATATTCAACGTTAATGTTAAAAATTACGTTGTACGCAAACCAGCGTTAAACAAGCTGCTTGCCCATTGTTACAGTCAAAAAATTCGTCATCACCGAATTGTTTGGCAATGTGAGTACAGTAGCAGTGACAATTTGATGTAATGATAAGTGAGTAAATGATTATTTTAATGTAATTATTACAATGTGATGTAATGACAATGTGAGTAACATCAACATTTGTAATGTAATGATATTGTAAATGACATAATGTTTGTTCTAATGTAAATATAACTCACTCAATCCAAAACAGTCGAAGTCAACTGCACATAGTACAAGCCATCCTTCAGATTTTACAGTGTCATGATCAACATCATCATCATAACATCATCATCATAATATCATCATTACCATCATCTTTACAGAACTACCACTATCATAGTATCATCATCGCCATCTTCATTAACATCATCGTCACCATCGTCATCATCACCTCATCATGTCACGCAATAAACGCTAATTAGCGCATTATTTTTATAATCATCTGTGCTCGTTATATCACTTTAATTTTATTTATTTATTCAATTTATTCAGGTAGAGCCAGGGGACCAGAAGCTTAACATAAGCTTGTATGGCCACCACCACAGACATACGAAGAATTATACAAAAACAATTAGAAAAACAAAATTGAACATCAAATAAATGATTCTGTAAACAGAATAGTAACATTAATGTATTAGATTAACGATGTAGAATTATTAATGACATAGAATAGTGACATTAATGTATTTAACTGTTCAATGAAATAATCAAAGACGCAAAACGTTTATAAATGGTGCAAGGTCTTGCTCGCAAAAGCAGTGGATTCCATATACGAAGCATGCCTGCAAGCAAGATACTATTGCGACAAACACTGGCTTTCGTTAATGGAAAATCAAATTCGCAACGATGTCTAAAATTGAACTTCTCATTATATCTATAAGTATCTGAGATAGACGAAGCATTTGGAAACACATTTTGAATACATAATTTATGAAAGAAAAAAGCGAGATAAATAAAAATTATAAAGCTTAGCAACTGAAATAATTTTAGATAAACTGAAATAATAACTTATATGATCAAATTTTCTTAAATTATAAAGTACTCCAATGTAACAATTTTGACATTTAATTAAAGGATTTAAGTGACTTAGAGGGCTATAGCCCCAGAGATGTAGACAGTAAATTAAGTATAGGAAAATCAAAGCATAATAAAGTATTAATGTAACATGAAAAGACTCAACAATGTCATGAGTCCGGCTTATTCAACCAGATCTAATGATTTATTGGGGTGAAAGCTTTTTTATAGTCAATGAAAACTCCAACTACATATCTCCTAGACTCCATATTCAAACCAATGTGGTGAACCATGTTCTGAACAGCAAGGTTAGTTGGTTAGTTAGTTTCAACCCTATTGAAATGGTGATAATATATGGTGACTATTCTAAAAATTAACCAAATAGAAGACCAGTCATAATTGGAGAAATATTTATTTAGAGCAGATAATGATACTTTTAATTGCGATATCGACGTTTTTATTATCTGCTATTTATTCTTGATCATTTTATTTTCATTATCATTAGCATCATCATTTAAAATTAATTTTTCTTCTTATCACATCAAATGCCCCTATTGATATTACAAAAATTCTGTTGAACTATCATTGCGTTGACATCAATCACTAAGTCATGTGCATAATGATCATCATCGTCAGCATCGTCAGCATCGTCATTGTCATCATCATAATTGTAACATCATAATCTCACTCAACATGAGAACTGTCATCAACGTCAATTGTTTCACTGTCATCATCATAGTCACCGTCACGTCATCCTCATAGTCATCGTCACTTCATAGCCACCATTCATTTATACTTTTTATCTTCGCATACACATTCATTCATAAAATATTTACAATTGAAGAATACTACCTCATTCATACATATTTATATCTGAAATTATATCTTTTATATAGTTATGGTATGCTATATCAAAATAAGTATATACTTGAGTAAAATATATATATATATATATATAATATAAGTTGGTAATAGACCATAATTCTGTAAATTAGACCATAATATTGTAAAAATATATAATATATAAATATAAGTTGGAAGGAGACCATATTTTATACAGTTTTGTATGAATTCTGCCGAATTGTTGGCATTAATCAATTTAATATTTGTCTTTTCAATTTTTCTTACTAGAAATTTCTAGAAATTGTTCCATTTGTTTAAAAATAGAATTATTCAAGTTCATCATAAAAATTTAATGAAACTCTTGTTATCCGAATTCATAATGCAGATAAAGCCTTATTTCCATTTTTCATAAATCATCTTCAGTGCAGGTTTGGTTCATATAGTTTCTTTAAACAAAGCAAAATTTTTTACCAAAATTTATTAGTTAGTTGGTGTCGTATTCTTCATCTTTGTTGTCTTCATTCATTTGTTCGTCATTGTTATTGGAGTTAGTATTAAGGCGTCGAGTTTGTAATGCTGTTAACATTCTTTGTTGTATGTTTATTTGGGATTTATTGATATCTAATAGAACACCTTCAGCAATTTTTAGATGTATTGTGTTGGTGTTTTGAAAAAATATTTTTGTGTTGTTGTCAAAAATTTGGCGGATTATTGGAGTTATTCGTGAGATTTGACGGCTCCTCTTTGTGTACGCTACGCATTGTGAGACGTCTTGATAGTGAAGTGGTCGTAACACCAATATACGAATGTTATTGACGCGCACAGTCGACAACAGGGCATTTAAATTTATATATTTCATCATGAGTGGGCAAACCTTTTGCTGTGAGGGCCGCATTGAAAAATATTTTATCTTTGGAGGGCCGCATATGGACTTAAATAGCAATTTTTTATTCATTTTTTATTGAATGTATAGATGAACAAAAGGGATTCTTAAATTTTTATTTCTCGCATAAATTTTGAACTTTTCCATTTTCTACAAAAGGGTCATCTAATTTTTTTTCTTTGAAATCACGGCGGAGTTTTTTTAAAATGTTGACGAACAGAATTTTTATCTTCTTCCCTCTCACACTTATAAATGGCGCCAATGTTTCTGTCTCTCTCTCTCTCTCTCTCTCTCTCTCTCTTTTTTCCTTTCTTTATTTAAATGTGTGTGTGTTGTGCAGTGCATGCATATATTATTAAATGTAAAAAAGATTTTTATTCTGCGTTGTGCAACTTAATTGATTTATCTTAGCTGCTTTTTGTCACAAATACTCGAGCTTTTTATTTCTCCAACTGATTCTTACTTAATGGACGCGATTATTGTGTAGTGAATTATTTTCTTGTTTCGTGGAGAATTGTTGAATTCACAAATCGAAAGGAAAAATTCAATAAATTTTATACATATTTCTACAAGTTACTGAAGAAACCATTACATAGTCACATGACACGCTTCCGCTAATTTATTCAAACTCTTAAAAATATTTTGAGAGCCGGCCGCGATAAGCTAGAATAGAAAAGAACAAAGTAGATAGATAATAAAAATAATATCTGCCTGACGTCTTTGTCCACATGTTAATTATGCATTGGGAACTGAGAAATCATTACGGACCCATCGTCTTTGATCGATTGCGTGTTAACCACCACTATTCATGCACCTTTTATAATTAAGTCGTCTGCTATTCAAATGCACGTACGTAGTGCTTCATACTACCGTCTGAGCGCGTATCATCTGTTATACTACAATAACATATATCATAATAACATTGTTTATAATATATATTTCGTTATTCAAACACACGCGCGCACACACACCACACACACACACACACACATGCAAACATGTAGTATACATATATACTAGATACGAGCGTGTGATTATGTACGTGAATATTATTTCATACCTATTTATCTATAATTTCTAGTCTTTGTTATGTTGTTATTATTATTCTTACTGCTACCATCACTTTTACAACTTTATGTTTGATTATTATTTTCAGCTTTATATCTAAATCATAAGCATTAATTATTACAGCGAGGCATTCAATTAAAAGAATTCGTCGAATCGTACGTTCAATGAACATTGTCAACATTCTGATGTCTCAATGCGACACTTAGTGACGTTTTACTGGAACATTTTTTATATATTGTTACGTGCTGTTTAAACAAATAGAAATGTCTTTGTGGTTTCACTTCAAAACTACTTAATTGTTAATCTGGTATCACACAAAAAATGATTATTTAGAATTTATATGAAAAATATGGATGTACAATCGTTAACCGATTAATTTTTTCTAAAAATCACTCATGAAGTGTTCAAATCATTCGATAAATAATTCAATGTAAATAAAAATAAACCACAAATTTGTTGAAGTTTATACTGTATTTCCTATGTACCACCAATTATATGAAGCAAAATCCATCAAAATCTAGTTGTAATCAAATTTAATTGTAATTAACAAAATTTAAACTGATTGAAATAAAATAATTTGGTGGAAAGAGATTAAACTTACATTGATTTTGAGCTTACGGCGTAGTTATCACGCAGTATCTCACACGCCTTGCCAAACTCTGAAACCAGCTACTCAATCATACGAACTCGTAAAAAAAAACTCTCTTCCCCTTCTTAATGTTCAAAAGTGATTTTAAAATATTTTAACGGCGTAAATAAATCAGAGCGTGTAAATAAACAAATAAATCCGAAACAAACTTTTCAAAAATTTTAGCTGCTATAAAAATGAAAATTAAATCCGGCTGATAAGTTTTGTGTTATAAATCAGATACTGTAAGGTCAGTAATCTTTGCGAGCATGGGATCTCATGTTTCATGATGCATGTTTCCATGCATAACCGTAACTTATAATGCGAGTTGTTTCGATTCTTTATTATTAACCCGGTCTATAAATCAAGCAGTATCAAAACAAAAATAAAAGTTCATGAAATTGAAAACCAGCTTCGAACGGCGCTCGCATTGCACATGCACAGTACAACGTTAAATAGAACGCAGTATATTATCAATGTAAACAAACATTGCCTAGATCGCTAGCTAAAATGTTTTTGGTAGGTAATCTAGAAATGCGTAGATAGCTTGAGTAATGCAATTTATTGAATCAATTATTCTCTGAAAATTGCTTGTATTCAGTGACCGCTCGTAATGCACTTCAATTGAGAAAAGAAGTTATAAAAACAATTTCCGATTAACTTTCGAAAACCTACATTTAGAAATTTTGTTACTAGATTGTGAAAAATTGTTCCAAATCTAATTGATCCTAATTTGAAATATTGAAGACTAAATTACATAACCAAGAGTAAGTAACTTAGCAAATTTCAAACTTGGTAACAAAGTAATTCAATATTTATTACAGTAGGAATTACACAAAATACTCCTTGTAAATATTACAAGAGGAATATTATGAAAATATTATAAATATCAATATCTTTTTGAGTTAGCCAGCAACTTCAATCATGAGAAACAATACGAGGAGCCAAATTATTAAGTAATTAAATTTGTTTAAATGGTGAAGTTATAAAAAACAATTTGTTGGTTATTTGCAACAATCAGCAAGTTACAACAAAAATGTAAAAATATTTAATTAATTAATTAATTAAAACAAATTCTGTATTTCGAGCAAAACAATGCGAATTAAGTCCGTTTCGACTCCACTGTTTTACATCCAGAGTTTGTCTTTTTCCAGTTCATTTTTATTTGGTGCAAAATTATCATGTTATCATATTATCATGAAATCATTATAAATAAAATTTAAACCCGGCGAATGAACGAACAATGACCAAATTAAATGGAAAGCGCATGGAATGATCATTTAGGTAGAGCGTGGAGAATGTTAAACATAGATTTTATTCTATTTGCATATTTTCCAAGAAACATGTCAATTATGGATCACTTCAAAACTAAGGTTGATAGTTAGAACGTTATAAATATTTCACAGGAGTACATACCGTTCAAAACTCCTCCTCCATCGAAAAGCATCAGTACCGCTGGATGGCACAGCATGGACGGACATCAATTGGCGAAACGAGAATTAAACTCAGATGACTGAAATTTGGTTTTCTTAAAAGAGAGGTTATCGCGACCATCTATTTTTACCAAACCTTTGAAAATATATTATAATAATATATATTGAAGTTTCATGACAAGCTATTTTTATGAAAAAGCTTGAACGCATTAGCAAGTGTTGTACCTTCTCGAAAGCTTTAGGAAACATGTATACTCTCTCGTCATCGCCATGCTCCACAGTTTTCATACAATTTGTATGCACATTCACAAACAAATTTGCACTCTTGTATGCATACCGACGGTGAACGTGCCAGCACTTGTTTTTTGTCTATTTTAAATAAATAAACTCATTCAGAGCAATTTCAATTTGACGGAGTAAAACTTGCAGCACCTTAAACAAAAGGGGTGCAATGGCGTTTTGCATTTTTGTGCGAAGTTATTGATGCAAATAAAAAGTTGCGAAACAAGGTGTACAAGCAAACCAATAACTAATTGAACAAAACACACTTGTACATCTAATGAATATGCAACGGCAACTCAACTACAAACACATCTATTGCACACATATTGTATGTAACCCATCATATTATAATGTGTGTTCGTTTGTCATATATGTGTGTATGAATGCCATACGTACAAACATGTATAAATCTTTAAATACTTGCTATGATCACCACACATATCCGCATTAATATAAAGCGTTTATATGTTGTATTTGTTTACGTTTTGTTTGTTTATTAATCTATATATGTGAGAGGTTAAGGGTTCGGAAATGGAATTACCAACTTTTAAAAAAATTCATTCTGGCGTTAAATGTTGATGATATTTGGCAATTGACGTTGTTCTAATCGATTTTCAGTATTTTGTTGAATTTTAAATCAAAATTTTGAATTTTACGAACGCATTTGGTTAGAACAGATTATTAATCAGTTTAGTAAACAAATCAAAATATTAAGTAAGAAAACTCATAAATTTAAAATTTATAGAAAAGGGTAGATAATAATACATTTAGGATTGATTAGAATATTTGATCGAAATTGTAATGGTGTTGTAATTTCGACATCTAAGATTTTTTCAACTACTTTTCATTCAAGTTATGTGACATAAAATAACGGTCCGAAATCAAAAAGCAGAATCAATAAATCTATTAATATGGCTGGGGGTAAGCGAACTTTGTTATCACTTAATTTTTTTTCCAATTAAAACAGAGCTTTTTGTTAGTTTTTATCTTTTATGACATCTGGTTCATTTTCAATTCATACTTAAAACGTAAAGGTAATGAATCTTTTATTATTTAAAATTTTAAAATTGCCGACAAAATGTTTTGTTTTTAATTTTTGTCGAATTAGTTTCCTAATAAAATTTTTTAACATCCTCTTGTTTTTTTTAGTTTTTGGTCACACAAGCTATATAAATAAAAACAAATTGACTAAAAACAAAACTAATTACTAATGTGAATCTAAACGCATGGATGCGATATTCTCATCATAATATTGGCATAATGGTAACAAACATTCATATTCATGCATTATAATCGTCTAATGCTAATTTTACAAACGAGTTCGAATATTGATGAATAAACCATATTTTATTAACTATGCGCATATAGAAAATCCAAACGACATTACCAAAAATATATGAAAATGTAACAAGTGGTTAGTGTTAGTCACTGCAGGCACATGTGCATGCTAATTGCTATGAATGAATGAGGCTCGTTAATTAGAGCCAAGTGAATTTGCTGAAGTTTGCTTTGCGTTATGTGGTTCATTATGATCGTTATAGCATTGCCTAAATGATAATATTCTTGAAGGGATCGTTCATATCTATACAATCCTCTAACATAATACTTTTGGTTTAGAATTTACCATTTCACTTTTTACATGTTTTTTTAGTAATTTGCCCTTTTTTCATTCCAAATTATTGGAACCTACATTTGTGAGAAGTTGCACGCACACGCGCATTTGTAAACGCAAGCCTTTATTTGAATTATTTAAATGTAAAAAAACACGTGTGCGTGTGTGCGAATCCATGCAGTGTGTGTACTATGTATGATGAGTGTGTTTTATATGTAAACAAGTGTATACGGAATGTATGTATGTGTGAATTTATTCAGAGTGTATATGTGTATTATGTATGCGGAGTGTATGCGTGTGTGTATTATGTATGCAGCATGTATTGCGAGCGAGTTATAGAAACCTGACTGTTCTGCACCAAGGTCCACTATTCTTCAGATAAACATGCACACGGGCAAACGTTCATTTGTTATGTGGGCATTTCTTGCTAAGTAACATGCTAGCGTATGTTTGTGTGTATGTGTGTGCGCGCGCTAGCTTGTGCGTTTGTGTGTGTGAGTGTGCATGTGTTTAATTTGTGCTTGTGCTTAGTTTATGCCTGTTAGCTTTTTCAGGTCAAGATTTATAGTACTTGAGTTACTCATTTTTTCTTATGGTTAGGTGGATATTGGTATGAAAGTATCTGTGAAAATTGACTTGAAGAATGCCAAAAATTTTTTTATACAAATCATTTGCTTATTTTGAAAAACATTTACAACATTACTGAAAACTTGTAAATTTTAAGCTCTCGGTAATTATTATCAAATTATGACTTGAGAAATCGAATAAGATAGAAATGAGTAAATGGTACCAACGGTGCGTGAATGTGTTTTGCGGGGCAGCGTATTTCTAAATGGGAAAAATTGTTTAAATATAAAACAAAAAGATATAAAACGCTGAAAAGTTTCAAAAGGATTTAAAGAATGAAGATTGATAGAGATAAAAAAGTCTACAAAAAGTGTGAAAGTATTTGTTCTCACCAAACAAAGTCCTTGAAAATAAACGAAGAAAATTGACGAACAATAAAACGACGGGCTTCTAACCGTGTTTAGCAGATTGCGTTCATACTAAAACAGCGGGTTTTATTGACTAAATAAAGTTTAGAGCAAGAAACATGGAATTTCAAGTGGAAGTTATTTTGTTGAAGAAATCGACTGAAACGCCACTAGAACAGATTTAGATTTGAAAATATGATTCGTTTATAGTAAGTATCAGTTCATGAAAAATGTTTTCCCGCACTGAACGTTGTGATTTGAAATGAGGACTGAAGTTTGATCGTTTCGATGATGATTGATCACGGCACCTACCTACCCTGCTGGAGCTATTGTTTTTCTTCCCTCTGGTTATATGTAATTCAACAATTTTATTTTGAATATCTAACGCCTTTGCCAATGTTTGACAAACAGGAAAATATAATTTCAAAAAATAAAACACTGTTCAGAAAATTTAAGTAAAAGTCATCAAGGTATAATTCTACATAAAATCAAATTTATATAAGACTTTAAAACAAAAATAATGAATGTAAAAGAACTTTAACAAAAATGAAAGCATCAAATTTTATCTTTAGAGCAAACATTTAACTTCCTGAAATAAAATAAAAAACGACAGATTTTTCAAAAATACAAAACTCTTGAAAAGTCACCAGAGATGGATGGGGAGATACGTGCTTTAGTTCCAAAAAATCATTCACAGGTGATCAAATGTGCTGCCAAGATATTCAGTTAGTAAGAAAACTTATTGTTTTTTTTTGAAGAAACTGTTATAATCAGTTTCTCGAAATTAAGGGAAATTGAAACTGTTTAAAATCGAAAAAAATATTCAGGTACAAATATTTAGATTTACATCACACTGGGTTGTGAAAGTATCTATGTTTGGTGTTTTTCTTAATCTCTTCTTATCAATACTTTTTTCAATCAACATTGCAATTATTTATCATTTAGTATGTTTTATTATGATATATCAAACCTCAAAGATTTTTACATCTAGACTTTTTTGATTGGCTGTGTTGAACTTTTTGTTTAAAAATATTTTCCCGCCCGGAATGTTTTTCTTTATAATGGAACAAAACTGCTGTCAAACGAGTTAAAGCGATTTTTTTGCAATGTTACAAAATATTTCTTTTATTTGAATTTATTTAGGATTTTTTTTTATAAATTCTGGTGTCTTGTAAATGTCACAAAATTTCACTACCAATTTTTGGAAGCCTCTTTACACACTAAGACCATTTGTTTCAACTTTTTTGTCCAATTTTTTTCTGAATATAACTTCAACACACACTTTTAATATTTTCATTATTGTAAGATTGTAAGTTGAGATGATAGATAAATGAACTTGTTGGAAAATGTTAAAAATTGGGACTTATAAGATGTCCCCACTATCCAATACGACCAGCTAACTAGTTGCTAGGAATTTACGACTAACGCAAAACGTGGTCTCTGTCTATTGCACGTGCAGTGTGTGTGTGTGTGTGTGTGTGTGTGTGTGTGAATGCGTTGATTCCAGTGTATTTATAACACAAGGCGTGTTTGTTATCAATTCTTCTGGGATATACCAAAAAGAGGATTAAAAATGAATTGTAATAAATAATTGAAAACTTTAGTTGCAAGTCTCGGGTAAACCGTCATCGAGTGGCTCTGCTGGGCAATGAATTCGTTTGTGTTTATATTATCTGGATTAGTTTAACAAACCTAAACTGTTTCAAATGCTTTTTTAAACATACATTAAATAGTGTTGAGTTCATGCTTCACACAAACGTGACATTTGCATGCAATGTTGTTAGTATTCAGATCCGTGCGATTAGGTGTTATTGCGATGTAACGTAACGCTTTAGGAATACCATGTTCAAATATATATCGAAAAGGCAATTGATTTTTATAATAGGAAATTAGTAATCCCATAAATGTTTTAACTTTATGAAATTATTTTGAATTGTAGATTTTGAAGCACAAAGTTTTTAAATTTAAAATTTTTACTGATCTCATCCGCGTATACAAAGATTTCAAATAAATGAATAAATGTGTGAATTTTTCAGCGGTCAACGTAGCAAGGGTTATTGTTCATTTTACAATAATTCACTTTATAACTGTTGGAATGATATTAGCACCACCCATTTCAGTGGTGGAAACAAATTTACCATTGCTTCCATTTATAATATTGTCCAAAAATATTCCAACATCTTATGGCACCTTAAAATTTTTCTATGCACATTCAAATGAATGCATTCGAGTGCTACGCTATTCACGTATGCATATATCCGCATTTAAATAGATGAATCTGCGTTTGGACATTGCATTAAAATAGTTGCACTGTTGCCGTTATCGTTGGTGGTGATGATGCCTGTGTGTGCTTGTGTGTGTGTGTCTGTGTGTGTGCCTGCGTGTGTGTGCGCGTGTTTGCTAGGACTAACAAAGCAGGTTTATTCCGCTTGTGTGGTGTGCTGCTATCCAGCTGACCATACACACTGTAGCTGCTCCCTATATGCTGGAGTTGTAAGCATGTGTTTGTTGTGCCGGTGTCTGTCTATACTGTGTCTATGTGTGCTGTGCGTGCTATTTCTGCAATTAAATAATATAATTTATTCGATATATATATATATATATATATATATATATATATATGCGTGTGTGTGTGCGTGTATGTGTGTGTATACAATATATTTATACAATATATTCTGTGTTTTAAGTGTATGTGTGAGCGTGTGAGCTTGAGACGTTCACTTGTTATTTGTATGTGTGTTATGTTATTTATTATTCATGTTTGTTCGTAGCTTTTCTATTTTATTTTTTTTTAGTTTTAAACAAATTTAAAATCAAATTTAAATTTTTCTTTTTATTTAAACATAAAGTCGCAGCTAATTTCAACAAAATATTTCAAAATTGCAAATTAATTGCGTTATATATGACGTTAGAAACGTCAACGAACGCCAAAGGTCCGTGCCCTACTGCAGGCAGTTGCGTACTTTTCGGGCCAACATTTGTTTGTGATTTCAATTTAATTGAATGACGATTGTGATTTGTTCCCAAATAAATTGATGTTATTAGTTAAAAATTAATTTCAAATGTTTCAGTCTTTCCATTGTCTACTTGTTGCGTGGGATATACTTACATTTTTTTTTATAATTTTGAATTATTTATTTTCAAAAACGAAACCTGAAAAATTAAGTTGTGATTATATAATGCAGAAAACTTATTCATATTTCCATAAATTTTTTTTTAAAAAAGCACAAACTTGAAAATAGCAAGGTTTCAAATGGTTGTTGTTGTTTTCGATGTAGTAGAAATAAATATTTATTCCCTGAACAATGATGTTCAGATGTTCAGTGAACATCTTTAAAAACATGCACCTTTGTTTTTTCTTCACTTTGAAAAATTTGTAAACATGAATGTGACGCTGTCAAAACATTGACTCTTTAAGTTACAACTGACAAGCAATCTTGCAATGAATCATTCACTTTCCCTGCTCTGAGTTTGTGGCCGCGTTTTTGTTGCTGGCATTGTATGTTAACGTAATTGAAATTTTACTTGAACTCCCTGACTGAAATTATGATAGTAAAAAATCTCTGCCTTGCTATTGCTGTAAGATAATATAATATAATCAAACCTGCTCGTCTATCTTATTTTGAAATTGTGAACGGAAATATAGATAAACAATGTATTTGTAGTTCAATATAAGTTAAGCTGATTCAGTTTAAAATTTTGTTTATTTCTAGTTCACGTGTCAGGGCACAGAACTTTTTTAATGTTCTTGTCGATAATCATTTGTTTCTTCTGTTATTTGCAGAAATCTTAATTTTTTTTAATTTTTTGTTTGTCAATTAACAACGTCATGTTCTAACAAAGTTTTGAAAATAATTTTTTATTGAAAGAACTGTTTATAGGAAATAAAAATAAAAATTACCTTGTGATCAACTAAGAAGGCTATGTTTTCAGCATTATTTTATTTAACAACCTCCAGCCAAACCAGAAAGGAAAAGTGGTCGATGCAAGTGGTTCAACGTCGTCAAGGGATACGGCTTCATCACCCCAGATGATGGCACTCCAGATGTTTTTCTCCACCAGGTAGCTAGCTCTCTTGCTGTTTCAAATAATTCTAATTTTATTAGAGATTATTTGAAAATTCAACATCATTTTTTCTTATTACTTTTAATGTATGGTCAGGTCATAGTAAGTAATTACATAACTAAGAGTCGAAAGATGTTATTAATTTTTATAAGGATTTTAATCTCAAAAATTTTCACTAATTTTTTTTGCCTTAACTATAATATTGAAACTTGCGAGTTATTGAGAGAGGATTTTGCAGTTGATACGTTTTGAGCAATTGAGTTTAAATAAACCGACAGATTGCTTACAAAATTTTTGAATTTTAATCTGTTGATAGATATCTTAAATTTTTGAAGAAAAATGTACTAAAGAATAAAGCAATTACATCACAAGTCTCACTCACTCAGTGTCATTATCTATTTTGCTACTATTTTACAAATTGAAATTTTAGATTTCATAGTTTTTGCAATCCAGAAAAAGAAATCTGTAAATTTTTCATGGGTTTTGCATTTGCAGTTGTTATTTAAAGTTGTTCAGTTTAATTGTTTTTCATTTCAAATCACAAAACGCACACGCCCTTGTTTCGTGGCAAAAACCACACCCACCACACACACACACACACACACACAAACCACACACACACACCACTAACACATACACACACCCACACACACGACCAATACGAAACGCAGACAGTCATACAGATGCCAGGCTTTCGAAGTCTTGCAGATGATGAAGAGGTTGAATTTGAGTGCAAGGAAACGGATAAAGGACTGGAAGCAACTTTTGTATGTGGACCCGAAGGAACCGACTGCAAAGGAAGTGAAAGAAGACCGGTCTCCAAAAAAAAATATAAAAAATTAAGGTTTTTTTTTAATTTTGAGTTGCCAAACTGTTTCTTACTTATACAACTGGCACTAAAATAATATCCTCCCCCCATGCAGATGTTACAACTGCGGCGACTTTTCTAACCACGTAGCAGCCAAATGTCCCAAAGGTCCAATGCCGAAACGATGTCACCTCTGCAAGTCGGACAACCATTTAGTTGCCGACTGCCCCAACCGAAAGGGCACAGAGGGCTGCTTAGTAACGGTGGCCAGCCCGGACAAACCCCATTCACATCAAGCCGAAGAATCTAATGGAAGTAGTAGTGGAGGTGGTGGGCGAACAGAACACTGATAGGACTGCGAGGTTTTGTAAATTTAGTTAAACGACAATGTTGATCATAAAATATTCTACTAAAAAACAGCGAAAATTTTTTGGTGATAGGAGAAAGTGTTTAGTTTGAAAAGAATGGAAAATTTGCTCTGACTGTCGTGTTATTGTTAATGTTATCATACTTTCTCTCACCACCAACTCATTGATGCAGAATTGAGTGTAATTGAAAAGTCATTGGTGGAAGGATTAATACGTCATTGATCATTTGAGTTCTCTGTTATTATGATTCATGTGCCTAAAAATTACATACAAAACTGTAGTATTGAACGTACGTTCATTTTTTTATACGTTTTAAATATTTATGCACTAAGAAGCATATTTCCAAGAGTTCATTTTGTAAAACTGTTATGTTTATTTTTTTTGTTTTAGTTTATTTACAACCATTTATAATATCTCTGGGAGTGGTGGTCATTTTAATGATATTAAATTTAATTGTTTTTATTACATTTTTGTAAGAGCTGTATTAATTTGTTTGTTAGCACAGGCAAGTTGTCACTTTTTTTTGGCCAGCACAAAATATTTGGATTTGAATGTGTTACTACAAATTTTGCGATTGTGTTTGTGGATCAACTAATTTGCTCAAACACAGATAAATTCGTCATTATGTGACGTAATTAGTGTGTAATTGTAAACCGGCTTAACAAAATTGAAACACTGAATACGAAAAAAATGGTAGAATAAGCCCAAAAATGTTGAAATATTTTGAATGGTCGCATAAACATATCATCACTGCAATATCATAGAATAGCAACATTACAATATCGTTACAAAATTAATCACGTTTTCAACAGGCTGGCCGTGTCTGTAAGTTACTATTAGATATCTTTATACTTTATACTGAACCTTATCTGTTTGAGTTAATCCGGTTTAGCGCCATAAAAATGAACATAAAAAAATGACACTAACTAATTTTAATAATGACAGTTGTGTGTGTACAAGATTTTGTGCTGGTGCAAACAAATTGAAGAATGATTGATGGACGAATTTCTAAGTGTTCTCAGTCATGTATAATTTTTCTGGTTTTTGCATCTTTTACATAAATTTAATCCGTGAGTCTTTTCATAGCGAGTCATTCATTATTTGTAATGTTTCGCTTAAACATGTCCACATGTGTGTTTGTGCTGCTTCTTGTTCAGTGTCAAGAATTTTTTTTAACATAAACATTTCCCTTAATTAACAAAATCAGTTATCAGTGCGTACAACACGAGGTCAAATATTATTGTAATATTACATACATTTGTTATCATTATTATTGTTATTGTTGCTGTTGTAATATATTTTGAAAGTAAATGCACTTCCTTAATTTAATTCTAATTTATTCAATTTAACTGGATACGACATCAATTTTTTTGACAATTCGTTGAGTTTTCAGGCTTCATATGATGAATAACGTTTAAAATGTAACACATCAATCGTACCATTTTGCAATAAAACGTTCTTATCATTCATATTATTAATTCATGTAATTTTAATGTAAATGTTGGTAATCCTGTGTATAATAGTGTATTTATTTTATCATTCAGACATGTTTACTCTTGCAACGACATCACTTTCGTTGACGTATGTCAAAATGATGTCACAATGACGTCACAAATCCGTGTCACTCATACTTCTGTCCGTCTGTACTCATTGCAACTTCTGACCAACCAACATTAACAATGAATTTCTCAATTTATTAATCACTCTTTTTAAAGGTATCTTGACGTACTGAAAGAATTTACGCATAACAATCCCTGTCATCTTACATATGATTTCTTCTTTTTCTTTTCTCTTTCTTTCTCCAACTCTCTCTCTCTCTTTCCTCTCTTTCTCTCTTTCTTTCTCTCTCTCTCTCTTTTCTCATCCTCTTTCTACATCTCCTTCATTTTTTGCCTTTCTCTTTATTGTTCTTCGTGCCTCTAGCTTTAATTTTCCCTAAATCTGATTTTAAAATAGTATGCATGGCAACATGGAAGCACAACACGTGTATGTGTGCCAATTATTTTTTAACTATTTTAACCAAATGAAAAAACTAATAAATAAAGTTCACACATTAACTACTAGCACAGTTTCTAGCACAGTTATAAAAATAAATAATTATCAATTATTTATATAACTCCTAAAGCACATCACACTCACACAAACACATACACACACATTTAGACATACAAAATCATTGTCAGTAAAATGTAGTAAATGTTTCCATATACAAAACTGCAACAACAAGTGTCCTAAAGAGCTCTCGTGTGTTCTTACATGCGTTATTAGGAAATTGCGCTTATTTTCAATAATTATCAAGATGAATTTTTTCTAATTTAAATCAACATAGTATGTATTTACATTTGTGTTATTTTTACAGCCCGTTATGTACGTACATTGGTAACATTGTATCATTGATTATAATAATATTATGTATTTTTTTATACTTTTTTGAAATTTAAAATATGGATAACAAGTTTTTTAAAACGAAGATGATGACAGCTTTTCAATTTAGGACAATATCACGTGAAACAGCATTTTTTGAACTAATAGTAATTACATCCATGTTTATATATGGTTGAATGAATAATTAAAAAGATGAATGAATGATTGAACGAACAAACGAACGAATGAATGAGTAATTGAATGAATGGATGAACTAATAAATTGTGGAGAAAATATTTTGTCGATGAACAAATGAGATTTGAGGTAAAATATGGCAAAAGAATTATAGAAGAAAGATGAAACAAATGGTTGAACATATAAGTTAAGCATATAAGAATGAATTGGTGAATGAACGAATGAATGAATGAATGAATAAATGAACGAATGAATGAATGAATGGATGAATGAATGATCTACCTCATCATCTACCTCTATCACCTCCGTGTACGTCGTGTTTTTGATACTTGTGTACATCGTTTGTACGATTTATACTGTACATTATATTCTCAGAGGTTATTTTTTTATACACACACACACTACAAACACACACACCACAAACACACACACCACAAACACACACACCACAAACGCACACACACACGCATATATATTACGTGCGTATGTTAATAAATACATATGTTTCTACGTACACATTTATGTTAATAGTTTATATTTTCTTGTCACGTTATTCCCCTTATTAAATTAAAAAATAATTCTTGATTATTATCATTTTAAATATCTCTCCATCAGTTTGATAATAAAATTTTAATATCATTAAGTTCGATTTAATTTTAGCTTGCAAACTGTTCCAATACTACCTCATACTGTATGTAAAATGCCTTTTATTTCGTGTCTCTATGTATATAAATGTTCATGTTATCTATATATGTTTTATATGCGTTGTATATATATATATATATATATATATATATATATATATATATATATATATATATATATATATATATATATATATATATATATATATATTATAATGTATGTCTGTATGCTTGTATACACATATACATAATCTAATATGTAATTTTAATTATTTAAAAAAAAATAATAAAAATTTTTTTTTAACTCTTCATTTATTTAACATTGTTATACAAAACTCAAAAAATATGACAATTATACGTTATAAAGTGTTTTGGTAATATTTTTGACCATCAAAAATATCAACTGTCTTGAAATTTCATAATTGCTACCGGTGGTCGATTACAAACCGTGACCGTAGATAGACGCTTGACCATGGTTATGGAATGAATGCACACACACACACACACACACACACACACACACACACACACACACACACACACACACACACACACACACACACACGAAAGAAAGGAACAATGATGTAGTTTAAGATTAATTGTTTGGTATAGTTAGTAACCAGTTGACAGCCGGAAGAACAAGAACAAGACAGAAGTCGAGAATCAGAAACGTAAATTAGTGAGATTCAATTCAATCGACTTATTATCAACATTCGACGTCAACTTATGTTTAATATTGCTTGTTCACTTTTAAATCTGAAAACATACAATAAAGATGAAACCGACCCAAGGTTTATGTGTATTTGACATTATTTTTTAATCTGATTAGCAGCAGTTTAACACAATCAATATTACATAGTGGGGAACAGGGGTAAGAAGGACAGTCGGAAGAACAAGAACAAGACAGAAGATAAACGAGACGATTGAAATAATTCGAAATAAATTTAGGGAGATTAAATAATTGGACATAAATAATAATAATAATTATTATAATATTATGCATAAAATATGAAAATAAAATGTGTAATAGTTGCATGGTGTTTGCCAAATCTTGGTGCTCCTGAAAGTTGTCCATAAAATGCTTCCCATTCAATACGCACGTGCACATTTTTCCATGGATGTAATTTGACCGTTTACATTCAAGAGCAGTGACAACCGCAAGGAAAATGAATAACGTTTAGAAAAAATCATAAAAAAATATTCTCCGTATGCCATGTCGATATTTTATTAAATATTTGAAAATTATATAAATATCGAATTGTGGAAAAATTTAAAGCTCAGCAATGAGAACAAATGAAGGAATTGAAAAATGTCTAGAATTGAAATATACGTTCAGAAAATAAATACAAAATATAGGATTAAAAGACATCGAGCCAGATCTTTAAATTAAGTTCCGATGAATATTTCTGTGATCTTAAAGTGCAAAACATTTAAAATTAATAACAAACCGACTAATGCCATTTTGAAATCCATCTTAATTATGAAATTTTTAACAGGAAATTCTACCTAGCCATGTCACGGTATGATTTTAATTCAATGTTTTAATACTTTATTTCAAGTTTTTAGATTTGGTTGAACAATAACATTCCTGTGTTGTTAGAATTGGGTTCACTCATAAATATTGAACTTGTCATTTAGACTCACCGATTATATAATATCTTTAAAGGCTTAATGTTATACGTTAAATCTTCAGAAATCTTCTAAAGAGTATTCACTAGCTTTCGTTGAAACAATTTATCATGAAGTTGCATCTAATCAAACACAGGAATATATAAAATTGAATGAAAGAAAGAAAAATCGAATCGAAAATATCATCATCACAATTTCATAACAACGGTCTTTCTTACGCACGTCATAATTATTATCATAACGACTTCTTCGTTATATAATGCATTGAATATCATTCACCGTCATCACTTTGTTCTCTTGACTCGTCTATACTTCCAAGATCAAACTTTCATCAATGAACTCGAATTTCATCATCATCATTCCACTTCCATCATCATTTACCCATCATCATTTTACAATCCTGATCATCTTCATCAGTTTCTCATTTCTTGAGACGGTGCCACATCGAGGTTTGCTTCCGCAGCGAGTTGAGCGTTTGATTCCAGTGCACGAGTTCCGTCCCACTGGCCTTTGAACCGACGGTCACGTGACCAACCTGGTACGTCGAACCGGGGTGTGTGGGTCCCACAGATGCCCCCGGAGACAAGTTGGCTATCACAGACACCCTCAACTGGAGGGACTAAATGAATGAATGAATGAATAAATGAATGAATGAATGAATGAATGAATGAATGAATGAATGAATGAATGAATGAATGAATGAATGAATGAATGAATGAATGAATGAATGAATGAATGAATGAATGAATGAATGAATGAATGAATGAATGAATGAATGAATGAATGAATGAATGAATGAATGAATGAATGAATGAATGAATGAATGAATGAATGAATGAATGAATGAATGAATGAATGAATGAATGAATGAATAAATGAATGAATGAATGAATGAATGAATGAATGAATGAATGAATGAATGAATGAAGAGATGAATGATTGAAAGCCCAAAAAACGACTAAATGAGTAATTGATTAAAGGATATTATTCGTTGTATGTGAAATCGAATGATACACTTGATTGTAACAGATTTAGCAAGTTGTTACTAAACCATGAAGAATGTTAAATTTTTTTTTGGCAAACCATGCTGATGTTCAGTTAAACCTTGAAAACAATTAACAAATAAGAAACCATTGTGATGATTAAGTCTGATCAACATTACTTATATAATGATTACAACATCATTCCAATTCACAGCAATTAACAATGTATGTGCTATGTTGCGGCGATTTTTAAAATAAACGCTAAAAAAATTAAACTTTAAAACGTTTTTATCATTGGCTAGTTAAAACCAAATGAACGAAAGATAAACAAACACAGCGTTCAAAAGCCTTTCATGAAAAGACTTCCAAAGTTGGAGACAGGATGGCAAACAAATTTGAAGATCGCCTCTGGTGAATATCGGTGCAGTTTCAAAAACCATTAAACAATCCCTAGAGAACGATTTATCATTCTACCACGGACAGACGGTTTGAATAGTTTTGTAAAAAAAAATGGCTTTGAAAGTTATATTTCCATTACATGTTTATTAGAGATTATTTATTTATTTATAATACGAACTAATGTCGTTGATGAATTGCAGTTGCAAAGAAATACTTATACGAATAAGGTTGGCTGCGGAATTCAAACAGATAGGGCTTAAAAGCGACAAAATAAATGTAAGCTTGGGATCAATTTTGAGAATACTGTTAATCTTTTGGGGGCTTTTTCTTTTATGTTGTGGATTCTTCATAGGTTGAAATTCTAACGCGGCAAATGCTTAAAAATTAAAACGTTTATTATCAATTATTTTTATCAACATTCATTTTGCAAAATTATGATTCGTGAGGCAAGGTTACGGTTAAGCAGATAGCAGATCTACGGTTTTGGAACTGGAATGATCTGCCAACTGAACCTAGAAACGGCCCATCATCGACTGTATCAAAATGAAGCTCAAAACAAACTTGTTTGTATCAATAGATGCTCTATCAGACTCAACTGAAGCAAGCATGCAACTGTCTCGTTACAAAATGCTCTATACTACTACTACTACTACTACTACTACTACTACTACTACTACTACTACTACTACTACTACTACTGCTGCTGCTGCTGCTACTACTACTACTACTACTACTAATACTACTACTACTACTACTATTACTACTACTGCTACTACTACTACTTCTAATATTACTATTAATACTATTACTTTTGCTACTGCTATGTTATTACTACTACTACTGACAACAATAACAATAATAATATTTTCATTTTTTTTAATATTATTATAAAAAATTTTATTGAAAAAATTTGTTTTGTTCTTCGTGTCAATGAAACTTTAAATGTTATAAAGTTATTAATGGATTTTCAGTTACTGCAAACTGTCTGGAAAGAGTTTTTAAATAAAAATGTAAATTAAAAATATTGGAGAGGCTGCAGTGATGGATGTATCTGAAAAGTAATAGGGAAACAGAATTGTGTACGAAAAAACTGAAGAAAATTTTTTAAAATAAAAAATTTAACGTGTTTTTAATGGGAAAATGTTTTTGAGACTGAACAAAAAATTCTAAGAAGACGAAAAATTTTCTTTCACAAGAATTGGAACGAGCTAAAAAAAGTTTATTCAAAGTCATTTCGTGCAAGCCTCTCAGAAATAAATTTAATCTCGAAAATGAAGAGCCAACAAAATTGTCGTTAACGAAATTTGCAACAAGACAACTCGACCACAAAACAAAGGAGCTAAATAACCTCCTAGAAGCAAGCCACCATCGGAACATCAACAACTAACCTGAAATAAAGTGTTGAACAATAACAACAAATAACAAAGATTATATAGACGAATTTATTGGGGAACGTACAGACATTCAACAGCCAAACAAACCACTAAAAATACATTAATATATACATATATAAACTTCAAAAAACCGCAAACAAAAATGAAGTAAGGAACACTGTTGCTGCATCTCTGTTTCTGCAACAGAAATGAAGATACCAACCGAGACATAAACAAAGAAAATAAATTGTACTACGCAAGCCTCGTCATTAAATTTGCAGCATCTGATTTCCTCCATCTTCTTGTAACGTCTGTGCACTTCGATGCTGGCTGGGACGTGTTTGTTTGATGTCAAGAAATTCACATGCACTCTAGGCATGTCGCAGTACGTGGCGCTAACGCACATACATTTGCGTTTACGTTACATTTACACAGATGGGTTTTAATCCTAAATTATAACTCATGCTTTGCACTGTCATAATAAATTCTTTCCTTTCGTTCATTCACACTTCATTATATTTTGCGCCATACATCGTCACGATCCACATCTGGTCGTTTGTCATGTCAGCATAATTTTTTATTATGTCTATTTCTACAGTTTTTCATATTTAGTTATAACATGACCACACTCCTTCCTTTGAATGAATTTAGCCTCAAATAAACATTCTTATGCTTATGAGCCGACAAAAATATGTAGGTATAAAATTTTTCATCAGTTCAGATAAAGGACCAAATCAGCTTATTTTCCTTCTAGTATATAACTTTTAGATGTTTTTATCAAAATTTTACTTAACACAGCCATGTTCAATGCGATTGCTTCACATTCAGAAGTTTGACAGCAAGCCCATGAACTAGATCGAAATCAAGTCTTTCCTTTATTTTCATTTTTTTTCTGCGAGCAATCATATTCACATGTTTACTCGCTGGCTCAAGTCGACTCATTCGCTTCACGTTATACCTTGCAGCCTTTGCGAGCCACTACATAGTATTAATCAGTCACATATTTGTTGGCATTTGCTCTCATGCTTATCTCTATTCACTTTACCAATAGTTTATATTCATTCTTTTTAATCAAATATTTACAATTAATAATTTGTCGGTGTTGAAACATTCACATTGTTTAACAAGTAACATGCGTTAAGTCGGTAGTTAGAGAAGAAACGTTATCCTATCATAAAGGAGACTGATGAAGATGTAGGTGCGCAAAAAATATGCAAGTTTCTATTTTTTGAGGAAAATTAAAAAAAATTATATTTCCAAAAAAAATAATAGGAATAAAGTTGAAAAAAGATTTTAAATTGAAACAAATAATTGGAAGGAAATAAATTTCTATGATTCAAATAAATAAAACCTGCTTTTTCATCATTTAAAAATTTTGGAATGGTTTTAAAATTACTAAAAGCATTTGTTCGTACATGTTCACATAGACTACTTTTAAAAATCTCTCTCTCTCTTGTTCATAAAGGCATGTTCATAAATACATATTTGTTCATAAAAAATTTTTGTAAATACATTTTCATGTATACACTCTTATGTATACTTCTCTATGTATAATCTCATGTTCACAGTATATGAAAAACATATTTTCATATTATGCTTTAATGTTCATACACATATCCACACATACACACACCACACACACACACACACGCACGCACGTACGCACACACTTCACACACACACACACAGAAAAAACAACACCGAGCTTCGGATTTTTAACGTGCACGTTTGATATTTGGCTCATAAAATGTCAGCTGAAAATGCGTCCACAAACAGAAGATAATGCAAAGGCAAGGCCACACAAATGACACGATAACAACAACAACAGCAAAAACAACATCAACATCAAAAAAACATCATCAACAACAACCACAACAGCAAAAACAACATCAACGACAATAACATCATCATCAACAACAACAACAGCAGCAAAAACAATCTCAACAACAACAACATCATCATCAACGACAACAACATCATCATCAACGACAACAACAGCAATAACAACAACAGCAAAAACATAATTGAAAAAACACTACTGCAACAAAAAATGCACGCTAACCATTATAATAATGTGACTATTTTTAATAATATTCTACTACTACTACTATTTCTACTACTACTACTACTACTATTTCTACTACTACTACTACTACTTCTACTACTACTTCTACTACTACTACTACTACTACAACTACTACTACTACAACTAAAACTACTACTACTACAACAACAACAACAACAACTACTACTACTACTAATAATAATAATAACAACAACAACAAATAATAATAATAACAAATAAAATGACAAAATGAAATGTAAATTGTATTAACAGTATCAGTATAAATAAAAATTGTACTTTTAGAACTTTGTAAAAATGTTATCCAGTTCGCAAATTCATTTTTTTTTCTTATTAACTTCATATATTGTATTTCTGATGAATGAACATTTGGCAAATTTGAAGAATTACCTTAGAGATATCTGAGGAATATCTGAAAAAATATCTGACAGATAATAATAATAATGATAAAAAGAAAATTAAAAAAAAATTTGATAGAGCATATCCAAACACGAACTAAGAAGTTTATCTCCACATTATAAGCAACAAAAACCCGGTCACCCACCAACCAAATAACAATACACTGTGACATTTAAGCCTTTTCACCAATCCTAAATAACTATTTAGAAATAAAAAAAAAGAGCAATTGTTATAAACAACAATAAGGATGAGAAATTTGAAATTCTACTTACTCCAAATAGCCATCATTTTAAAAATAATGTTCATTAGGTTGGTGATATTAAAAGAGTGAACTTCTGACTGGATGAGTCCTAGCGTGGGAAGTGCAACATACAGATGTATTCAACAAAATCTTGTTTTTGGTATCAAGATGATATCATGATATCATTTATACCGTGATATCAGGCATGTTTGAGGAAATTGACATATTGTAATGAATACAAAAACAACTAAAACTTTTAAAAAATAATAAAAAAAACTGAACATGCAAGACGGCAATAGTTATAACATATGTTGCGTGATATTGCGTGATAGAGGATTGGTGCTTAGCGTTTTCCCGACTTGAATTTTCGAACGTTTCCATGTTTGCTAATGTGTCTACCCTGCATTCTTTTTCCCCATGCATGCAAGAGATTGCCGCCTGCTTTTACTGATAAGTCTTGAAATGTGTGCTGACAGGCTTTTTTACCCATGAATTACTTCGTTTCAGCAAAGTTATATTTAACGAGTAGCAGCAAATTTCACAATTAATTTTTTTTTACATTAAACACGGTACGTCTAAATTGTTTTAAATTGAAAATTTCAAATTTTGTTAACGCCAAAATGATTGTAACCCAGACATAAATTAACAACCGTGAAATAAAAATTTGTCTTGCCAAAACATCAAAACAAGTTGTAGTATCGACCGCTGTAGTTCATTACCGACCACATGTTTGCAGACGTTAGCTTTTTGCGACTTTATGGCAGCCGCTTCTCTATAATTCTTTCTTTAATTTAACCATTTGTTAGTTACACATTAAATAGTTTCATTTTCCTTTTTAAAGTTTTCAAAGTAGAACTATAATAACCGAATAATATTCAAATTATTAATCAAAAACTATAAAATTGAAAATTTTAACCACAAAATCAACAAGAAATGCCTCAGAGAAGCAATCTCATGTAAGCCAGAATGTTCTTATAGCAAATTTGACACACACACAACTCGCTAATCCTGTCATACTACGCTTACCTCATTGAACAGAATGAAATGTCATCTGACTGAAATTTGTTCTTTGAAAAAACCAGATTTGTCAAGAGAATAAAATATAAGTTCCAATGCTGTAACATTGATAAATGTGGTTAAGATGAGAAGATGTAGATTTTCAAAATAATAAAAGATATCATTGTTGAAAACTTTACGATAATAATAGTTAATATTATTTGTGTTAACATCAGTTATAAGTGCTATTGAAAATGTCGTTGATAATACGGCATCTATGAATGGTTAAGTGGTAATCAATGTTAACAAAGATAATAAGAAAGATGATACATAAAATGATGATATAATGATGAAAATTATGAGAAAATGATGATGCTGATGATGCAAAAAATGTAGGTGATGATGATATGACTGCCATCATCGTGAACAAATGATGGAATGGAGCCACTATGCAGTATGCATGGAACATGATGAAAAGCATAACAACAGATGATGATGCCAAGGAAGATGATGATGACAAAGATGATGACGATAAAAACGAAGTTGATGACGACGAAGATGATGATGGTAGTAGAGTTGATGGTAAAGATGATGACGAAAAAGATGACAATGATAAAGGGGATGATGACGAAGACGATGGCGGCGACGAAAATGATGGTAACAAAGGGCAGCGGTGATAATGAAAGTTATGAAGACATGAATAAAGATGACGACGACGATGAGGATCTGCTGATGATGAAAGTAGTAAGTATGATAAGAGTGACGATGTAGATAACAATGGCGCTAACAAGGCAGTAGAAAAAGATTATTTTGAAAGTTACTGCAGTGAAATTGTGATAAAAATAAGAATGATAAGAATGATAAATGTTTCTTATGATAATGACTACAATGATGATGGTGGTGATTGCGGCCATTGATGTTGAAGACATGGTAAAAATAATGAGGATGGTGAAAATAATAAAGGTATGATTGATATTCATTGAAGTTAGCGTTAGGTTATGAACACGCCGACGACGAAGATGATGGGGAAATAATGATGACAGTGTTAACGAATGCGGTGAAGTTTCTGTATTAATTTTTCCCCATTGATTTTGTGAAGATGATGGAGTGCCTTGCGATAGAAAGAATAAAATTTTTATTCAATATTATGAAAATTTGAGAAATATTTCTCTGATAGAAACATGCTATTACGAATATTAAAAGGTCTGATGTTATGAAAGAGCCGGTTAATAAAACCACATCTGGACTTGCTAAAGAAGGTGGTCCAATTAAAAGGTGAGCTTCACACCCTGTAATTATTTTATAAAGATATAATTCCATGTTTCAAAGCAATAATTGAATGCGCTAGTTGTTATTGCTTAAAAAATAATTTAGCTAACAAAATTATTTGAACACCACATAAAAATATATGGACTAATGTACTCATTATCAAAGTTTAAAAAATGTTCAATTTTCATACAGACTCAACAACTTATAAACATAATCAAATATTGTAATGATATTTAATTTGTATATAAAAATGCGATCACTATGAATCACAAAGCACAAAGCCATACAGATAAATTAATAACGTAAAAAATGTCAAATTTTTTTCATAGATAATTCGTCAAACTAAGTCGCCTCACAACGTTCTGAATACAAGTTTGCTTTTTTGGCTAAGCAGTTGGGAGCATTGTTATTTTAGTTTGTTATTCCATGACATAGAAATGAACCTCAAAACTTTAATCAACATTACAAACAATTAACATTTCAATGTAAGAGGCTTTTAAATGTTTTTAATGAGAATGAATCCGTTGGTACATAATCTTATTTCTTAATGTTTTTCGTTTCTTAATTTCTTAATGTTTAATTTTTTGACTATAATGCATTTTTCACTTAATTATAATTTGAAAAATATTTTGTCAAAACATATATCTTGAAATCTGTTATAAACTAAGAAGTTTCGCCAGAAAGTATAAAGCAAAAATATATTTTGCGTTGGCCTGCAAACAGCGCTAAAATTAGTTCTAAAAAGATTACGTATTTTATTAGAAGCAAAGCACACAAATGCAAAGTGGCAAAAAGTTAATTTAAAAAATTAAAGATATGCAGCTAACACCGCTGTTCGAATTGTTTTATTAGATTTGCCACTGAATTTTAAAGCTCTCACTGGTCGACAAAGGCACGAGTTGGTATAGTTTTGCATTTATTTGTACACGTAGAAAGGTGCTCGTCTGTTTGCAGATATTAATTCTGTGTTTATTTTGAAAATTTCGACGACAAGAAAACCTCAAAAACCATTCGAACAAACAGAGGAGATATCTTTCAAGTGCAACTTTTCATGAAACAAAAGTATAATTTCCCTTGACGTACATCGTCAAGCAAACCTCATGCTTTAAAGATGAACAAAAGTTTAAAAAAAAAATAACTCTTTTTATATTTAAATATTCACATACACGTGTAATGTAATTATACAACTATAAATTTATAAAAAAATTAATTTTATAAACCGAAAAGTACAAAAGCACCTACTTCTACTTTTCTGAAAAAAAAATAGAAGTGAGAAATATTTCATAATTAATCTCAACCCTGATGAGTTTTATTGAGATGGCACCTAGCAGAAATTATCTTCACGTCTGAGCGGCAACAAACAATCAACCAAAGACAGCCTGCATGTCTCACGTGCCGCTTGTTCTTCTATCTTTATGTATGTAAAAATTGTATATGTAGGTACACATACGTGAAATGTCATTGTACATGTACATATAGGTACGCATACTTCAAATGATGCTATGCTTGTCTGCTGGGGTGGATATAGATGGGCCACCCGTTACGAGCATTACTTGTGTTGGAAGATGGTAAAAGTTGTTGTTTTAACGTGAAAAATAGTGTTTTGAAGGGAAAATGGACATTATAAGACCACCAGCAAAACGTTGTCTTACCCCGTGAGCACAGAATAATTTTTGAAATAAATTTGCGGAAAATGCTCCCACCGGGTGAGCAAGTTTCGATTAAATTGAAATTGCCACTTTATTTTGAAAATTTTTGTTAATTTTATTTTGAAAATTTTCTGAAAATTCTTCTCTCCCGGTCGACAAAATTTTTCTGAAAATGCATCGACTTTTTTGGGTCAGTCGTGTCAACTTTTTCTGAAAATTCCCCCTTCCGGTTGTCAAACATTTTTTAAAATCTAGGCCCCCGTCAAACTTGTTTAGATCCGCCACTGTTTGTTGATTCTTCTACACAAAATGGTGTTATTTATGTAGAATGCTGGTATGCAAACTTTAGACAATGTATGTCTTTGTACTTTAATGTACATACATTGCATTAAATCAACTAGCCTGCCATAAAAAAAAGTAAATTTGCTTCGTTAAAAATGGATAGGACATAAAAACCCACCATTATATAATAACCTAGACATATTTTGTTATTTTTTCTGATGAGCTATAACCACAATAAAAGTTATTTTAATGCACCACTTGCTTTCATTATCTAACTTTATGATATTAATTCATAACTAAAGTAGTTTATTATTATATACTAAATTATAATACTAATTTATAACTAAAATACATGAAAATTTCAAGTGGCTTACGGTTTCAAGATTAGATGAAAAATTAAAAAAAAACTCTTCTGATCTTTACTTAAGATAGAATAAAGTTAAGTAGATTTGACGTTTGATCTTCCGTTCCCCAGATGAACTATAAAACTAAAAATATTAAAAATTAAAACAAATTTATAGCATAAAGTTTATTTATCTAGTTTATTTATCTATGTTTTATTCTTTTTAAAAACAAAAATATAACTAGCAAAATGTCAAAAAATGCAATAAAAACTGCATGCATTATGCAAACAAACCAGATGTACGTATTTCTATGGGTCTTTGACATGATGCTGTTGGACAGTACAACATATCAAAACATGCAAAATAGTAAATTGGAAAAAAATGTCATTTACCTTGAAACTTAAAAAAGCTGTAAAATATACAAAAATAATTTAATGCGCCCGTTTTTTGGTTCAGAAAAAGTTTGTAAAATTTAGCAGCCACACGTTAACACGTTAATTTTTTTTGTTTTAAATATTGATTTTAAATTTTGTGTGACCAATAAGCATCAGCATGGTTAGTATCAGACTGTAAAATAAATAAATATTTGATAGACTATTTTCCATCTTGTCTAAAAATTGTTGAGAAAAAAAACTGGTTTACATTAATTTTTATTGTTGTGTTCGCATTTTGCTAAATTTTTTATTTACATACTTTTGGATAGTTCTGTATAAAAAAATGCAATTATGGTTTATTTATATCAAATCATGATATAGTTTCTTTATGAAAATTTTTACTAAAGTTAGAATTGTTGAAGTTTTCGAAACTTAAAGTGTTTAGTCAGCACATACCATTGCAAAAAACACTCCATAATCAATTTTTGAAAGAAACTTCTCGTGAAAACAAATTTAATTTTCCAAGAATTTCTATTATTAAAACTCATACAACACAAGATTATACAATGCAAACGTATGCAACACAAGCTCCTACGTTGTAGACGCATTCGATACAAATTTGTATGATGCGAACGAGCAAACAAACACATTCATGCCATAAAACTCATCATGCATATTAATTCTAGTGCAGCGGTCGACAGAAGCCAGACAAATACATATTTAATATTTACATATAATTATTACATGCATTCATAGTCGTGCAACCCTACAAACAAAATACAAACTAATATTTATTTATTGTATCGTTAGGGCTTGCATGTGCAAATAGCGACCACCGTAGTTGGAATATAAATTAAAATTATTTGCTCTGTTTTGAAATAGTGAAGCATGTATGCATGTATGTTTGTGAAGGG
Organism: Helobdella robusta; assembly: GCF_000326865.2. NCBI lineage: Eukaryota > Metazoa > Annelida > Clitellata > Rhynchobdellida > Glossiphoniidae > Helobdella > Helobdella robusta. The sequence continues at coordinate 3,357,227 of NW_008705254.1, forward strand.
GAAAAAATGATATAATGACATTTTACTGCAGATGTGAATATCATTTTGTAATGAATGTTCTTAAGCCTTTGAGTTATAATTCGTGTGAAAATAAACTTTCGCAACAAAAATTTAAAAAGTTTAATGTCATTTTTTACCTAGATCATTATAAAGACGACTGTAAAAGTTGAAATGAGCCAAAATAAGGTTGCGTTATATCCAAGTCTTTTAGAGAGAACCAATATCTGGCCACATCATCACAAAGTTTTAAAGCATCATACTCACAATTAATTTTTAAAATGTGAAATTATTTTATCATTTAATCTAATTTTGATAATTCAAAGATATTTTTAACTGAATAACGTTAGTTTTCATGAAGAAATACAAATATCACAGCATCAGCTGCGTTTTATTCTTAAGTTTTCATCTTTCATGTCTTCAATCGGTAAAGAAGTCGCAAATGATGAAAATTCTTCTTGCTAAGTGTAGAAAAAATAAAACAAATTATGAATTTCGAGAACCCATTCTAAACACTTTCATTTCAATAGGAAGTATAAAATGAGAGTTGTAGAAATATTATGGGCTCATCATTCAACACTTTTCATCTTGGGGTAGGCAGTTTTTTTTTTGGCTAAAATTTAAAACCCACTTTAAGTTTGTTTAAAGTTGTCACCGCTATTGACCATAAATTTTTCTAACAACGTTTAAAACAATTTTTCAGCAAAAGAAAAGACAAGGGGCGCCTCTAAAAAGGCACAAAAATAAAACTTGTATACGATGGCGTGTGTCTAATAAAGTGTACTATGTTTATGTCGGTATTTAATCACAATTAAAAATACAATGCTATGTTAAAATTTTCTGACGGTGACGGCAGACAGTTATTAACTTGTTTGGAAAATTAATTCACTCGCTGAGAGCCTTTTTACCTAAAATCAATAGCACCATTAACCGTTGTTAAATGTTGTATGTGTGCAAAACTCTGAAGCTAAACATAAGCTTCAAATATTGTTTGGCTGGTTGGATGTTCAGACTTTTCAACACAAATTATTTGCTAGGTTAGATGATAATAATGATTATAACAAAACCAAAAATTTTGTAAAACTAAATGTCAAGTTTATCAAAAAATTTTAAAAAACAAAAAGGAAATAAAATGCTAACAAAAAAATGTTGAGTTTTAAAAGAAATTCTTATTATTGGTAAATGAGCGGAGGCCTAGCTTGAAAGTATCGTAAACATTTACATTATTCGTGAAAAAAGTTGGTTACGTTTGATGTCTCAAGAAGATACTTATAGACTTTTACTTTTAATAACTCCCAAAGGCTGATAAGCATAACTCAATAAATAAATTATTTTTGTATCTTGGAGTGTTTAAAAGAAAATTTATGGCTATTCAACTTAAGCAATTCTTGAACTTGTGTTAAATAAAAAATTAACTTTAGCACATTACATGATTTTTTTATTTTTTATTATCTTCAATATTTTGCCAGTCAATTTAGGTAAACATCAGAAATTTGAGATTTTAGAAAAAAATTAAAGAGAGCAGAACATTTATTGTCAGATTACAGTCACATTCATTATATTTTTTGTCATTTTTCCAAAAATTGATATAGCCGGAAAAAACAATTATTCATAAAAAAGAATGTTGTCACAAATGTATAATAATTTCTAATTAAGACTGTTTGCCTGTTTGTGTGGTTAGTACGTTGTGACAGCTTATGAAAATATATGTGCTAGGGCCATTCATTTCATGTTAAATGTGCGGACTTTTATGAAACCGTTTATATTAATTTGAGTTGATACCAGAGCAGCTGACACAAACTACATCTATGAAGAAATGTAAATTTGCTCCATATAAATCATATACCAAGTAATGGATGTAGAAAATAATTTCATGGGAATGAAAAAACAACAAAAATGACAAAAATAAATTAAATATATACACATATATGGCCACTAAATTTTTTATTTAATTAATATTTAGGACTATTTAATCACTAATTAGCTGAAATTATATTCCAATATTCAGCTTAATTCAATTAATTCAGAAGTTATTTTAATGTATATAAAATTACTGTTGATTTGCCGTTGACTATGGCCTAATACTAAATTGGTTGTAATCGAACTATAGTCAAACCACATTTCGAACTAAATCTAACTTAATTCGAAATATTTGAACTGCTCGCTCTGCATCGATAGGAATTGAATCAACCGGTTATTCAGATCGGTTTGGCAGCCTCCGCCGATCGGTGGGGACGAAGCGGTCATCCAAACCCGTCTATCGCCTTATGCCCTAACTCTAATAAAAAAAAAGAAATTAAACCTCATCACAGTCATGACTATGAAAATAATTTTAAAATGTGCGCCGTTGTTTTGATGAATTGCCATTTTAGTTACTAGTAAAGGTTCGCAAGTATTGATGTTTTCATCAATATAAGTAGCTAGATTGAGAACTGCGTAAATGTCTACCTACGTTCTGAATAAAGTCAACACCCACAATTGTAAAATGTATTCATGTTACGTTTATTTACAACTAGAAATGTTAAAATTTCAAGCTACAATCATTATTCCAACACGGTGTTTGCTATGTTAAATTATGGATTTCAGGTTCTTGCGACTAGAATTAAAATTTCAAGAAGTTTTAATTATAGTAATAATAATTTGCTCTTCTTTCAAATACATATTAGCAGAACAATTTTTGAAATTATAAGTTCTCAAAAAGTTTTTTTTATATCACTCACGCACATATAACGTTTGGCATTTTTAGGCTGCCATTTAATTTGGTTCTCAATTAACACAGTGCTCACGAGTATATCCATAAAAATAAACTCGTAACTCCAGAAGTGTCGCAAGCTAGGAAGCAATCCTGAACTCTCCCTTCCATGTTTTTATTTCAGAATTAGTTGGAAACTCTGTATTGAAATCTATTTTGTTTTAATTTTTAAATTTGTACTGGTTTTTTTTATGGAGACAGTAATTCAATCAAATATTTATAAATTAATAATTCAGCTACTTTTCAATACTGGCCATATTTTAAATGAGGTATCTGTAAATAAATTCTTTCACAACAATATAATTACATATATAATTTCAACGAACTTGAAAATAATCTCAATTGTCGAGCAAATTACATCGTAGATATTACAAAACACATTATTTACTGGCTGCAACAAATAACATCCACAAAACATTCGGTCATGCATGAAAATAATTGGAATAGTTACTCCAGTGCCCACGTGTTCCATCCGTGCCACATTTGGGTTATGCGTTAGAACTTATCGAGATTAAATAAAGTTTTTTAACCGCTAACAATACGTGCATTTAAATTCAAATGAATAGCTGAAATAATTTTTTTATTTAGTTAAACCCTAAGCATCTTGAAATATCACTGGCTACAACATTGGTTGAAAATTTTACAAACATTTTATTTTTTTCTGGTTTATGTCTGGACCTCAATTAGTTTGAAAGTATTGAATAATTTTATAAAAAATGTTCACTTCTATTTATAAAAATGACGTTTTAATTTATATTCAGAACTTGAAATACAAATTTCTTTTCTAACACTGACAATACGACGAGGAGAATTCGTTCAAAATAACCAGCCGAGCAAACAATTACAAAACTTCGAGCAGATACTCAGAAGACAAAAAAACTGAATTGTTTGAAAGATGTAGAAGCATAAAAAGCAATTTGACGAACAAACACTTGAAGAGAATAAAAATCACTCGCAAAGAAGCAATAACAATAAATTTTTTTAATCACTGTCACACTGCATTGCTGTACTAGGTCTGCCTGCCTGCCTGCCTGTCTGTCTGCTTGCGTACGTGTCTCAGACGACTTTTCAAGATGCACTCATTACAGATACGTTAAGTTGATTTGAGATCTAGTTCGCAAATTGAAATGAAAATTTAAAATATAGAGTATGTGTTTCTATCTACCTTTAATGGAATGGGTTGAGCTTAGTGAAAACAAAAATTGAATAACCAATATTGTTGTTTTAATTTATACAAATCTGATATGAGAAAAAATCTGATAAACAAATCAGAACGTTTTGTTTGAAAAATTATAAAAATTTTAGTAAATGTTGTCCTCAAAAACATTATAACAAACTTGTAATTGTTTTCTATTTTTCAAAGCCTAATTACCAAAATACTTTAAATTTTTAATTCATGTTGAATTTGTTATCAAGCATTAATGCTTTACGTAGCCTACCTAAAAAAGCATTGCGAAATGCTACTTAGGAACAATCGTTGGAGGCGAAGCAACATGATTTAACGTAAGATACTTACTCATTTCTTCCATTATATTTTACGGGTATCACTGCTAACAAAAAATTTTTTCATTTCCCCCTATAAAAATGTTTGTATTCATCGAAGTGTAAAAAGATTTAAATTGAAAAAATAAAACAAAATTTTCGAAATACTAACTTATTTGTCACCAAAAAACTTAGAAAATAACAAATAAATGATAAGAAGGAAAATCTGATAAACCCGAAGTATTTGCAATGTCTGAAACGTGCCACGCACAAACAAATTGTGTCAATCCTTGTCTCTATCAAAAACTGACCTCTGACCTCCTCAACATCCACAGAAAGCAACATGAACGCAACAGTAAATCCTGGTCAATTGGTCCTTCAAAACTTTTTCAAAGGAGGAAAAATTTGTCACAAGATGATTTACTTTTCAAAATAAATTTCAGGCATTTTTATTTTAATAGCAAAAATAACTGTTGAACAGAAAAGTCTGCTTGTATTATTAATGAGCCTTCAACGAAGTGTTTCTTTGAAGTTTATGTTGCGCTGGTATATATTTTAACGTTTAGTTGAGGTTTTTTTTATTTCACTCGCTTATATTTAAAATAATATGTAAATTTTTTAAAAATGTCTTCCATATGATTCATGCTACATAAGTTTGTTATTATTACACGTCAAAAAAATTAACACTGCACGCATATTCACATACACACTAGGTACGTACACATCCACGTACACACATTCACGTACACACATCCACACATACACACACATCCACGTACACATTCCGGTCACAGGCAAGCAAGCGCAGTATCAATTCACATTTTTTGTTTGCGTTACCATTGAAAGACCATCAAGCGATCAACCCGCATGCAACATTAATCATACACAATGTCTCAGCAAGAAGTATACAAATGAAATGTATAAAATGTTTGTTGACAAGCATGTATATATATATATATATATATATATATATATATATATATATATATATATGCATACATATACATACACACATACATACATACATATACATATATAGTTTTAATTTATTTAATTTAATTTTTTTTTTAATTTAACACAATTTTATTAATGGAGACCTGAAGCAATGCTTGTATGGCCACCTCCAAAAAAAAAAATAAAAAAAAAAAACAAAAACCATAACGTAATATGATCAGAAATAGATACCTATGTATCTATGTAGGTATATATCATTACATACTTATATATATTTTATATAAGTAAATGAAAAAGTAGTATGTTCTAAAGACAATGCAATAGTATTTCTATATAAAAATTATTATGTATACAGACAAAAAGTTTAACATCCTTTAAACTGTTGATGATGGAAATTGTTTTGTGAACAATCATGTACAAAAATGCGTACATAAAAAAATTGGTACATAGAAACATGCAGTTTTTTTTCATGTACATGTACATACTAGACATACACCAATACATACACATACAACAATACGTACACAAACATACAAAATTCAAATTTATTGAATTTACACAGTATCAACGTAAATACAACTGTGTACTGCTACAACCACCCGACAATTAACATTTGTTGACACACTTTTGACTGATTAAAATTTTGGCGTTTGTATATTTGCAACTCAATTCTATCTATCATTGAATCATTGAAATATTTTAAATTGAAATGATCATGATCCTCTCTGTCATATTAAGATACTAAATAGATGTGGTATGAACTAACTTGGGATGAGTAATTATATCATTAATTGTAATAATTACTAATTAAATGATCATCTCGGATTACAATAAACAGACGCGGTATTATCTAACTTGCAAGGAGGTAGCTGGAACCATGAAGGTCATGGACTCGTTGAAGATCGGATGCCGTTCGTCTCGCTTGCACGAGGTTTTCTTCTTTTGAACTCTCTTGTTGTTTTGCATCAGGTGAACTTTCACGAAACATTCTGGAGTTGGTATAGATTAGACCATTTAAAATATTATCAACAACGCATATTACTTGCATTTTCCTATTAAATTATTGGAAACTTGATTCTTTATACCGGTAGTTAACGCAACAGACAACTAATCAGTAAGAACAAACACAGATTGAAAAGGAACAGTTACATAAAAAAAAATAGCAAACAGTAGCCAAAAACAAACAACTAACCAGTAACAACAATCTCCGCTGGCCACATAAGATCTCTGGCTTTAATGATGATGACAGTCAGTCGCTCAGCTGTCGGTAGGTAACTCATGGAGAACAAAATATCGCCACACTCTGGCAGTTTGTAGTTGGATTCGTGCAAGTTCAACCAGATTTTGAATGGCTGAGTGAGAGAGAGGAGGTCACCCAGCCGAAGTTCTGCTTCACCGAGTGTTTTTGTCGACGGAGTTTGCTGTAATGTTTTTGTGGTTGCATTGAGTGAGTCGTTCGTTGTGGCTGCTGCTACTGCTGCTGCTGAAGTTGTTGCCATGTTTGCAGACAGGACCTTCAATGTTGGTTATAAAAAAGCTAACACTCAACTTAAAAAAAAATATGAGTTCTTCAATTCACAGTAATATAATAAGTAGAAAAACATTTGTAAATAATCAGAAAATAAACGTCTGTAGAAAAAAACGCATTTGAAAAGGTTGTGTTTTTAACACGATCTTGAATTAGTGCAACGAGCTAAATTATTGTGCCCAAGGCAATAATTCAATCCAAAAATTTACGTCTTAAAGAATGAGATTTGACAATAGGAAAATTTCAAAAGTTGTTAAGTATGTTGCAGATTGCGATGACAGAACTTTGAAAAATGGAACGAGCGTATGTGAATATTAAAAAAAGCAGGTGGCGGCAAAAATTGAAACAACGTAAAAATGATGAAAATGTCAAAAAAATTAATGTTATAAAATAATGGTGAAAAACGCGATGGAAAAATGTTGCTAAAAATAAAGCTGTCATCAAAAAATTCATCTATCAACATATTTCATGATGGTGCTGCAAAATAAACAAAGAATAAGTTATATTTTATTGGAAAACTTATTTTAAAATGTAAAAAAAACGAATATTAATAGAAATTTTATAAAAAAAGTGCGGTCACCTCAATTTTAACTGTTTGTAGCTGGTACTCACACCCTGGCACTTTGAATGTAAACGTTTCCTGATACTTTGGACAGTTTGTATCTTTGTGGAACTGTTTTGTTAATTGATTGATCGTCAGTTGATTGATGGCTTGTTGGTTGATTGATGGTCAGTTGATTGATGGCTAGTTGGTTGATTGGTTGATTGATGGTCAGTTGGCTGATGGTTAGTTGGTTGATTGATTGATGGTCAGTTGGTTGATGGCTAGTTGATTGATTGGTTGATTGATGGTCAGTTGGCTGATTGGCTAAGTGGTGCTTGAATGAATGATTAGTTTATTAATTGGTCATTAAATTGATTGTCTGATTGGTTCATTGTTCAGTGCCATAACATCAATTAGCAATTCAAATATTTTCACAAACAAGTTCAACTTCTTTGGTTTGCATTTTAATATTTCATTAATTTGCTTTATTTCAAATAATATTCACTAGGAAAGAAACTGCAGAAAAAAATAAGTTGAGAGCAAATTTTGTCGACAAATATTTTTTAGAATTTTACCAAAATAAATAAGTCTTAAATATTTTTTTCTGTTTGGATTGTGGTGAACCAAATAAAATAACTTTGGGTTTAGATTCAATAAAACAATTTTTACAATTTTTCGTAATTAAACAGCCGATTGATTTTTTTTATAACAGCGTCGAAACATACGAAAATTCAACAAAGGAAAAAAATCGTTAGTATTTGGTTTTAAATGAACATGTCTGCAATGTTTGTAGCAGGGTCTTATATATTTTGGCATATTTTTTCATTTCCGTTCGCATGTGACGTGTGTATAGAATGTATAGAAATAAAAAAAAAACACTGAACTGAACGTGTTTAATTGAAAAAGTTTTTTTCAACTAGAAAGTGAGCGCCATCTGGTTTTCAAATAACGTGAATGGAAGTGATCCCTGTCTATGGTGGTTACCGTGATGCAAGCGAGCAATTTTCACAAAGATAAACTTATCTTTTTTACCCTATCTACCCCTATTTGCAACCAATTCATAATTGATTTTTTATTTTTATTAATTTATTTTTTATTTCCTAACTCATCATCATCTTCATTAACGTTTTTATATCATAAAAACCATGAAAAAATGTTTTGTTGTTGATGTTACAGTTGTCATGTCTGTACAATACTATCGAAAGTAGTAGTAATACTACTCGCAGCTGTAGTATTTCTTTTAAGTAACTACTGAAGTAGTAGTTATAAAAATTGTAGTTGTAGTTTTAGTATTGGTAGCAACTGTGGTAGTGGCTGAAGTAGCAGCTGTGCAGTGGTTGAAGTACATATTACAGTTATAGTTGTTTTAAAGTAATTGTAAATGTAATTGAAAAAGTAATTGAAGTAGTAGCATTAATAGTAGTAGTAGTATAAGTAGTAGTAGTAGTAGTAGTAGTAGTAGTAGTAGTTGTAGTAGTAGTAGTAGAAGTAGTAGCAGCAGCAGCAAAAACAGCTAAAGCGACGTAAGTAATGGCGACGTTTGTGTTGTTATTTCGGTATCGAACAAACCAATGAAAAGCAATATATTTATAATTTGTAAAAAAAAATCTCCATCTCAATTGCAAGAGCAATTTTTCAGCGGTTGACGTGCATGAAAAGCGTGGGACTGGAGCAGGTGAGAGAGAGAGAGAGAATAGGAGAGAGAGAGAGAGGAAGGAAAAGTGAGAGTAGGAAAGAAAAAGAGAGATGGAGAATTATAATTGACACAGCAGCCAACAAAACATCATGGCAATTAATGAATTAAATACTGATAATAATAAAACAACAATAATGATAATAATAGCAATAATAATAATAAAAATAATGTTGATGATAATGATAATATTGAAGTGATTTAATTAAATAACTATATAAATAAAAAACGAACAAATGGATGAACAAACAAACGAACAAGAACACAGAAAAACGAACAAGCATGCAAGCAAGCAAACAAACAAACAAACAAATAAATATCAATCAATCAAGTCAGCCAACCATCCAATGTTACCACAAAATAACAAACGATCAATCATTCTTATAAATGTTTGTTTTTGCATTTTAATTTTTGTTATTCAATACATTATTCATTGACCTGTGTGATATCTATAACGTTATTTCAATTCTAGTGATTTGTTTCAAATAAATTGTATGTATATAATTGATTGACGGTTCATTGATTATCATGCTGCAATATTGATATTTTTTTGGAAAAAAATTAATTTCACCTAAAAAGTTATTCAAATTTTTGTTTAAATCGTTTCACGGGACTAACAACATTTTTCAAAGTAACATAAGAAGTATTGTAACCAATGAAAAATTCACTTCCATAGTTTGAATATCTCACTGATCTTGGATATTCGTCATTTTAAATTTTGATGATTATTAATTTGAAATAATTAGTGTTAAAGTTTTTAACGTTTATAAACGTTTATTAAAATTTTTATTGAAATTTTCTCTGATATATGTTGCTAAGTTAGACGGACGATTTGTAGCTTCAGTTGAATTGAAAAATAGTTTTGTCACGCAACGCTTTCGAATGGAAAATCTTATGACGGCTAGAAATGCTAGACATGCATAAAGACAAACCAACTGAAATTATTCTAGAAAACAAAAATGAAAGAGCAATTTCTTAACCAAACGATTCTACAAAATTTATAACATATATTTTTGAAATTGATGTCTGCATTGGAATTCTTTGCGTCTATTAACACCATAGATTGCGTTATGTTTCATAAAAAATTATTTTCAAGGCAATAAAACCACCACAAGGAAATTAAGGAAGATACAAAATGTTATTACTATCAACCATTATTTACTAAAAAAAATGGACAATACAAATCTTGCGACAATTTTTTCATATTTTTCGTCAATAAGTGACAATACTTAGTAGTTGAACTGTGGAAAATGTTCACACATACACGAGATAGGAACAATCAGATGGAACAAAAATTTTCAAATATTATCACATATATTTCAATTGAATGAAAAAAATTGAACTGTTATTAAATTGAACTTTACAAGTGAATACTAAAAACAGACTAATGATTGATTTAAAATTCAAATTCAACAAACATTTAAAAAATTAATCACAGATATTATAAAATATAAACACAGCATCTCTCGTTAGAAATGAAAGATTGCCAGTACACTTGAAATAAAGCATCACCAATCCATCTTTCTCAAACATTATTCGTATATAAATTATTTCAGAGTTAATCATTCAGGACTAACAAAATAATTTTGTTTGCCAAATGGGTTCATTATTCTATTTTATAAATGTGTTTAGATTTCACAAAACTTAATTCAATTTACCAAACAAAAATTTTTAGTTTAAAACTTGATTATGATATGTGAATTCAACATTTCGATATGATTATTCAAAAGGCTATGAAAATTTGGTTACAAATTTTAATAAGAATTTTTCAAAACTAACAACGAGTTATTGGCATGGTCTAATGAACCACATCTAGTTTTTTTTATATAAATAAAATACTGATATAAATTTTTATTTTACATTCAATTCCAAGTGAGGGATATTATATTATTTTTAAAAAGCTGCTTTCCAACATAGTGAACGTGAACGAGGAAGCATATTTTACCGTGTTAGGCGGTCGGTGTCAACGCATGCCCGCTGTGGATAAATTAAAGTTCGATTTATTCATTATGTCTGACAAATTATATTTTCCAGCTTTTAAAAATTCAACAGTATCGTTTTAACGTCGATTGTATTGTCGCACGTGGTGCATGATATTTTTATCCATCGGCGTTCCATTGCATGCTGCTCAACGTACATTATTTTGTTTCGTAATTTGATGGATGAGTTTATGAGCGTTGTTTTTAAAATTGTTTTCAGAAACATAACTCCATAAAACTTCAAAATGTTTTCGAAAGATTATAATTATTGAAAATTTAAACAAAGTAGTAGCATTACGAAGGAGCACATGGAGGAGGTGACATGTAACATACAACATGTTGTTACATGTCACTTGTTACATGTCACTTGTAACATGTTACATGTAACATGTTAGCAAGCAGCACAGCAAACATTGTGAAACATATGAACAAATATTTAAACTCACTCAAACAAACATTAAAAAAAATATTAACATTTTCAAAAGAGCAGAAATGAACGTACTTTGGTGCAAAACTTTCCCTGGTTCCTGGGGCTAATGGACACCTGGACAAATGAATCTACACCACAATTAGCACCTCCCACGAAACTCACTCCCCCACCCCCACCACTTACACCACCAGCACTAAATAATCTGACGTCATCACGTTCAAGGTCACGTGCTTGAATGATTGTCAGAGACAGTTCGGATGTTTGTCTGGTCGTGAATGAATGAGAGAAAAAAGTTTAAGTAGATGGGTGCGATGCCTAGAAAGTGAAGTAATTAAAGAGGGCTGATGGATGGGTGGAGGGATAGACAAACATTTGAATGAAGAAATGAAAAAAATGGAGAAGACGAATGATGTTTTTTTTTATTTTTCGCAAAAGAAAATCTAGATAATGAAAACATCACTTGTATACAAGGAAATTAAAATAAAAATTAACATGACAATAAATAAAATTAAATTAAAGTGAAAATAGCAAAAGTTAGCAGCTCAAAAACAGTTAAAACTTAAAAAGAGTGTACAAAGGAAGCAAAACACAACGACAAATAAAATAAAAATAAATATATCATAAACAATATTAACATGGTAGAAACAATAAACTTCTTAAAAACTGTAAAAAAAATATGACTGAGAGTTCAAGCAGAGCTCCACAAATTTACAATACAATCTTCCAGAGGTATAATCTCCACACATCCAGCGGATCACGACCGTCTTTCAATATTTCACTTTTGATGGCTTTCCAGTTTTAATAACTTATATGACTGACGTTTTATTTCATTTCATTTTTTATTCTAAAATTTTTTTCATACAAAAACTTTCCGTTTGTGATAAAAAAGTTAACTCTCTCTTCATGTGAACGCATATGTGAATGGATTTGTAGGGCATACAAAATAGCGAAATGTTTTATGTGGATGTGTGCTTGAACGTTACTGCAAATAAGAGGATTTTGCAATTTATCCTATCATCGTCATTGAGGTGTAAATACTGTGGTAAGTTTTATACTGTTATTTTTTTTTAAATCAATGTTCAATACAATATGATATTTTTAATTACTTCAATTTATTTTACTCATACATTAAAATCGTTTTGAAGTTATTCACATTATCGCAAGATAACAATGAACTAGTCGAAATCATCACAGCATTTTAAGATAACAATGGCCTAGTTCAGAGATGGGCAAACATCATGATTATGACCACCAAAAAGAAGCCACAAACCACAAATCTTAAAAAAATTTTCCCCCGGGTCGAAAAAATTTATGATAATATGCGGCCCATCTCAGGTAAAATAGTTGCCTACCCCTGGACGAGTCGAAATCATCACATCATTGTGAGATAACGATGTCCTAGTTGAAATCATCACGTCAACGTATTGGATAACCTGTTATAATGCACTGATAGTTCGATCTGTCCCAACCTCACAGCCTCGGTGGTTGAGCCGTCTAGATCAGACAATATGCTATCACACGATATTGCCTTCTTGACCATAGGACGAATTTTTTCTAAAAGGTTGGCGATGGTGACGTTTTTCGGCAAGCAACTATCACATTATCAATAATCTATAAACATTTCTTATATGTTCTTAAAATTACTTTTTAAATTTAATTCATTCAATTTTAGATGATTGGAAAACTCTTGGTAGCGGTTTCCATTTTAAACAATTTTTTTTCTAAAATATCTTCAATGAACATTTTTAAACACATTTTCAAATAAAATTCATTAAAATAGAAAAAACAGAAACGGACCAGTGATGTCATCGATGACGTCAGCCGGGTCAGGATCTTGGCAGTCGTCAGCTGTGTCCTGTCTGAACTTCGACGGACGTCGTTGCTGGGTTGAGGTCAGTTTGAAATGGTCACTCTGCTGAAGAATAAATGAGTGTGCGCGCTTGTTTATTACACACACACACACATACACACCACACACATACACAAACACATGTACACACACCACAAACATGGCATACCTCATACTCCACACACATGTACACACACACACACACACACACATACACAAACACACACACATAAACACACCACACACAAGTGTGTATATTGTTATAAGTATCATTAGAGAAGCAAAAAATACTTTCATAAAGAAGTTTCAAAAGCGACGCATTCCAAAAAACTAGTCAGGGTGTAGTGGTTTGTCAAAATATGCGTTTACTATCACTTGAGTTTACTGCTGTAGTTGTCTTGTTTAAAAAAAGACGGTAGTAACTACTTATTAAAAAGTTACTTTTTATTAAAAAATACCCAGAGAAGTATCGCTCAAACGTCCTTCAATGCCAGAGTCAATATTTCAAAAGTTTAATTAAGCAAATACAGAATATTTTTTTTGATATGTTGGTTTAAAAAGATATACTAAAGCACAAATCAATGTCAAAAATGGATACAGGCTTCCAACAAAAAGTAAACAATTTCTCAGACAAATTACAAGCTCATGCTTATTGATGAAACACAATAAATTTTTCATCGTCTATATTGAAAACTACTTTCTATTTTTTGAAATATTATTTCCTAATTTTTAGTTTTCTGAACATTCAAATTAAAATAAACTGCGAAATGGCCTGAAGACTCAAGTTCTCAAGACAAAATAATAAATCATTTCAACTCACTGGCGACTTGACGATACATCAACCTGAAAATATAAATGGCTCTATTTCACATTCTCTGCTGTTGTTCATTTGTAATCGAGACAGAAAATAGTTTTGTGGATAAATGATTGGTTTTGTTCCTCACTGTGTAAAAAACATGAAAAAAAACACCAAATGAAAAACTCATCAAAACGATACGGCACGATGTAATTATTAGTTAGTATAAGACTAGGCAGGCAGTGAACTCGATAGAGAAAGATATGAATATAAATATATAATTATGCCTGGAAGATGAAGCATCGGCTCCTTTGTATTAGAATGCATTTTCTCTTTTGTTGTTTTTCATTTTATACTTTTTAATGCTGATTTGTTGCTGTTAAATCTGAACTGTTTCGTTATTTCTATAGCTGGAGAGTTGTTGCGACCAAACCCACTCACTGGTTCTAAAAAAAATGGCTGGCTTGAATCTGTTTTGTTGTGAGTTGTTTTCAAAAAGTTTAGAAAAATTTACAAAATTATTTATCGGCACTCATTAATTTTATTCACGAGCAATAAAGTTCAGTTTTTGTGTGTTTGGTGTTAGGTTGAGTACGTTCGGACTTCCACAACTTTACGTTTATAGTTTAATATTTGAAATAATTAAAGCTAGGGTATAATATTCCAAAACAATTTCTGTACGATGTTTCATATAAGTTCGATGTTTTAAATCATTATGAAAATATTTCCGTTAATTCTGCTAGTAGTTAAGATGGATTTGTTTGAAAGCGATCGAAAATTTAAACTGATTCTAAGCTGATTATCAATTCAATCAGCATGCGATTAGAGAACATGCGATTATTGCGTTAAACTCGCAACAGATTCGCAATCAAGAAAATTGTAAAAAAAAACAGCATCAAGCCTCCCCGTTAAATAACTTCGTTGCCCGCACGCTTTGGTTGTTATTTTTATCATTGTTGTGAGAGAAGTTATTTTTTATTTCCCGTTGGGCAGTTAAATAGCAGAGTTAAGACTGCTTGTCAAATACAGTGTCCTGTCCAAGTCTTCCACGAAGATTCACTGCTCTCCACCACTTTATCATTGCACTTGGAAGAAAATAATTGAAACAAAAACATTTTCAAACTTGCATTTACACCGTTAGCAAATTACAGTTTTGTTTTTGAATTCGTATTTGATGATTTGCATAGCGTTTCTTATGAAGAATGTCAGAGGGGTGTATGATAGCATAGCATTGTGCGATAATGAAATATTTCAAACGTTTCATGCATTCTTTTCGTCTTTTTTTTACTAAGTTACACTTTAGTCTTTAATCACAATTATACGTTTTGTTGCAACAAAGTTTGTAATACACACACATGACCCGTACACACACACACACATACACACACACACACACAAACAAACACTTGCTGATATGCGTAGCAGCACAAATCTCATAGGCACGCGATGTATGATCATAGAACTTTGTACCTAGTGGCGCATGAATCAGTGCCAACAACCCCAATTTGACTATCGAGAATTGAAATGCGAATAAATAAGATCAATTTATATACAACACACGCGGACTTTGAAATGATTTTAAAGGAATAGTGGCGATATTTGATGATAAAATACTAAAAACTCCACATGACTTCAACCGGATTTCAAATTTCCCCACTGAAAAATTTTTCTCAGCAGTAATATATCCTGTCAGGTTCATGCCCAGGTAGTTATATTGGGTTGTTACTTTTATTTTACTATTTGCTACTCTCTAGATTCTGCTACAAATTTTTTAAATAATTTTTCATAATGTTGATTTTTCCAAAAAGCAGTTTTTTCCAGAAAAAAGCATTAATGTTAATGTTACTTCAAAAGCTCAAAATAGAAAAATCAGAGTGTAAAAAATTGTTAAATAGCAGTGAAATAGACATTGATAATGCAATATGTAAAACAATCCGGACGCAAACCACACACAAAAATTAAGACGAATGTTTAGATTTCAAAGATGAGTCATTAAAAACTTAAATACGGTAAACTAACGGAAGCAAATGTGGAAAATTTAATAAAATATTTATTCATTATCTTAAATAAAACGGATAAAAATATGCTCAGTAATTGATAATATTCCTATTTGTTAATCTAAATGTCTCAAAAAATGAACATTTATCTATGAATTATTAAAACGAGTTATATTTTACTATTGAACCATTTTAAAATATCGTAAAATATGTTTACAAAATTACTCGAATTAACGACTCAAAATATTTCATTTCGATGTAAAAAAAAACATTTCAAATCATAGAATAAGCAGCTGATTTTGAGATGAATTAGCAAGCAAGAAAAAACCACACATTCATAAATGAAATTGATGATATGTAAATGATAATTTAGGCTAGGAGGTGTGAGTAAATATGGGTTGTATATGGATATATGCTAAAGTAAATAAGTAATTATATTATAGCTGAGTTATAAAAGTAGTTCAGTTATAAAAGTAGTAAAGAGATAACTCTAACTAAGATCACTCTCAACTCTCTTTAATTTATATGCTCGCCTCTTATATACTAGGAGACCTTGCTCCCTAGAGCTTAACTAGTTTTCTAACTCTTTCTAACCAGTCACTAGAAGTATTTTATGTTCTGATTAATTATAGGTTATATAATCTTATATTAAGCTACTATATGTCTGTAAATTTGCTGTCTAGTCGTGAACTACATTTTAAAATTAAATATTATAATTGCTTCCTTACTTTAACATATACCTATACACAACCTATATTAACTTATTTCTCCTAACCTAAATTATCATCTACATATTAATATGCACCTGGATTAGAAGTTTCGTTGTCATTCTTTCCATTGTTAAGCAGAGGCAAAAACGTATCGTTGAAAAGTGAATAATGTAAAAATATGGATCGTAGTATTGTGAAAAATAGCTTTGTAATGGAAATTATTTCTCCACTAGCATAATATGAAAAGATGTCACGTTGAAATTTATACTGAATGGCTTGTCGTGTGCAACAATCAATGTTTTTAGTACATTTCCCTGGTAAAAATTTTTTTGGCATAAAACAGTAAAATTATTTATTTTATAGAGAAATGATGTCACTAAATAATAATGATGAAAATAATGAAAAAAAAACAAAAATACGAAAAATAAAAAAAAACAAATGCGCCATTATTTGCGGCAAAAACGAATTAGTATTCAAAAACACGGACAGTACTGCCTGTTTTGCGGCGTTCAATTAGAAATTTCATTTTGAAAGCAAATAAAAATTTCATCAAGTTATTTTTAGCGTTTGTGTGCTTGTCGTTTTGGCGGCCAAAAAAGCTGCGACGTGAAAATTTTCTAATTTTACGCTTCAACATTAGTTCCATCATCTATTTTCAATCGTAGCCGCTGAAAAATCAAGCAAAAAATTCCTCATTTCACTAATATTCCAAACAACTGAAACGAATTTATTAACACGACACAATAGTTTGTAACAATCACAATGTAAATGAGATTAGTGCGTCATGTGTTGGTACAGAAGGACCGTGGGGTAACTCCACTCTTCCAGAGAATCATAATTGTTTAAGTTATAATTAATTCATCTATTTTTAAGTTTAATATGTAATCATTACATAATAATTCATTTAATCACGAACTTTATAAATTTAACCCTCTTCCATATAGGGATGACTAACCTAATCTCCTAAGATTTATGGTGTATTTTTTCCTCAAATAATTAATATAATTTTCTGATATAATAATTTACAAATAGTTCAAAATAATAAAATTATATGAAATTATTCGAAAAGTTTTGCCACTAAGAAATCATTCAATGTTTGCTTTGTCACTATCTTCGTCAATATTAACGCTGCAATTAAAACATTAAAAACATCAACAACTTCGAGATCACCGGCAACATTGAAAACATCAAAAACAAAATCAACAACATTAATATCATCTACAGCATTAGAAGCATCTATAACATTGAAGTCACCAGACATAAACAGACTATTCCTTATTACCTGACCTACTAACTGAATTAAAAATCTAAATAAATAACATTGTATTGAACAAAAAACCAGCAACAACCTCAATTTTCTGATCTACTTTATTCTATAACATAATTATAAAAACACTAACCTAACACTAATTATAACAAGATAATTATAAACCGCATTAACAACAACATAAAAAAATACAACAAATAACAATAACATCAAAATAACACGCCTTCAACATCAAAAACATCAACCACACGTCAACAACATCAAAATCACACATCAACAACATCAACTAAACAGCAACAATATCAAAAACATCAACTACACATTACACTTGTACTCCAGACATTAAGAAGGACAAAAAAATACATCTCCGGCTGTGAAGCGTGAATAACACATGATGATTGCAACAAAAGTCATCAACTCTCAAGTCACCGTCAGGCAAAAAAAAGTACATTAAAACGACAACGCCATTAAATTAAGCAAAACAACAACAACAACCACTACTACTACTACTATTACTACTACTACTACTACTACTACTACTACTACTCCTACTCCTACTACTACTACTACTACTACTCCTACTACTACTCCTACTACTACTACTACTATTACTACTACTACTACTACAACTATTATTACTACTACCACAACAACAACAACTACTACTACTACTACTACCACAACTACTACAACAATGATAATAACAACAACAATAGTAATGTTTGCTGCAATTGTTTAACTTTCAAGATATCGTTGTAAGTTATATTGTTGTCATCGTAATGTATTACAAACTTATATTTCAGGAGCAATATAGTTCATAAACAAGAATATTTATTTTCAATAATTAAACTTTTGTAGGATGAACGGTTTTGTTTGTCACATATATGTTTCAAATTAACCAAAAATTGTTGTCTATGAAATGTATATTTTATATTGAAACATGTGAGACAAACACATGTTTAAGGCAAACGTAGATGGCTAAATTTGTTAATTGAAATTTAGAAAAAAATGTATAATAAAAAATTTTATTTTTTCAATAAAATGTATGTTATTCAATACAATATATATCAATACCAGTATGAAACATCATAAACGAGGCAATTTTTACGTTAAACTTTGTCTGACGATATTGAAACAAAATGCTGTAAAGCCCCTCTTAACTTGGTCTGCCACACAAATATAATCTCCTGAACACTAAAAAAATAAAATATCAAAATAGAATTTATTAAAATTTATTTTTATCAGAACTCAATGAACACAACTTAAAAAAAGCCCAAAAAAATTAACAAACGACAAACAAGGCAAGTAAGTCGAATGTTATTTTAATTGCTGGCTACTCTAAAAAAATAAACAATATCTTTAACACATCAATTGTTCAATGACGATTTACATTCACATGAATTAACTGATCAAAAAAGTTTATGAAACTTACTTCTATTTTGTTGTTCATTCATCGGGATGGTAAAATATTTTATCATTCATCACCATCATTGTCATAATGATCATCCTTATAATCAACATATTCATCATCTTCCTCATCATCCTCTCCATCATCATCGCGTATCTTTGCTCCTTCCATGGAGACAGCATAAAGCAACTCATTCAAACCTGTTCATATTTCCCCGAAGGATTTCAACCTAGCATACAATCATGAGTCTGTCTGAGTATGAATTATGCTGCGGCTGTTGCGGCAACTGCTGCTGCAACTGCTGCTGCATCTGCTGCTGCGACCACTACTACATCAACATTGCTAGCCAATGACATTAATCGTATCCACTGAATAAATACATGACATGAACCACATAATCACATTAAATAACATCAGCTACTACAAGCTACCAGCTATCAATTAAATTCCATCATACACATGGAAATAATCAAGAGTAACTACACAAACATTAATAACATCAACAACCCTCGTGACATCAACAGCAGTAAAAAAATTCTTACAACAGCAACAACACTGATGTCATCATTATCATCATTACAAATGTAATCACTACAATTATCACCGACAGCCAGCATTGTCAACCAGCATTGCTCTTCATCAAACGTATAATTAAGATGAATAAAGCCGTACATCAACATCAATAATTTGTCAAGTCAAGTTTCAATAACATTAACATTAAAAAAACATCCTATGTTTCTACCTGATATTGACAAAATTTCATGGTTTCAGCAGCATTAAGAGGATAAAACAACAGCATAAACACGCCCTCGCACATTGGGCTTCTATGTGGCTTATCTCGTCATTATCTTCGTCGTCATCCGGAAAAAACCACAACACACACTCAACACACTGATTAGTTTTTACAACAAAAACAAAAAAACATCATACAAACAGTAGACAAACCACAAATAAAAACGAAGAACAGTAAACAACAACATGCAAACAACAAAACAACCACCCATCCACCAACAACAACAAAACACACTGACCCTTGTTGTGACGTCATGAGTAGCACCGCCACAAACACCGCCGCCATCGTCGTTGTGGTTGCTGCTGTTATAATTATCACCTGGCAAACACACGGACAGAAGTTTTGAAGTTTGTTTTTGTGATGAAAATGATGTACGGCTGGTGATTAAAAGTTGTTGTCATTATCATTAACGTCTTTCAGTCATCATCAACTGTATAATCATTAACATCATCCATATCGTCACATCATCAACATCGTCATTATCATCGTAGTCACTACCTCCACTATCATTAAAATCATCCTCGTCATCATCATTTCTAGCGCCACCTTGGCATCCACAACAGATTACAATAATCATTCTCTGAATCCAGTTCATTCAATCTTTCATTAATAATTCAAACGTCCACCATGACTCAATTCAATATACTCAACTCGTCTGATCCGCAAATGACGTCATCGTCTTGGTGTCCTGGCAGCCATTGTTGAGATCACGTGATGACGATGACTTTTCATTATTGCGCTGCTTGTTTCTTGTGCTGCTGCAACTGTTGCTTGTGTTTTTGTCGTCGTCAGGTTGTTGTTTGATGCTGTTTGAGAGGAGGAGATTATTCGACAGGTGATCCCTTTTCGTGTTGATGTCTGTTACTTGGCGTGCAGGATGTGGTTCTTGGTGGTGCAGCTGATGTTGGAAATGTTGTTGTTGTTGTTGTTGTTGCTGTTGCTGCTGCTGAACATTTGCTGGCACGTAAATTGCGGTTTTGTTTTGTTGCTTCGTCGAACAGGCAAACCTTCCAAGTAGAATGTGTTTGACGATGATGATGACAATGATGAAAAGGATGCAGGCGGCCATGAGAGATGAAATGATGATGATGTCTTCCAGCCAACTCATTCTGCAGCTTTTTCTCTCTCTCACTATGTGCGCGTGCGTGTGTGTCTATGTTTGTAGTTGTGTGTGTGGGTGTGTATGTATATGTATGTCTTATGTGTGTGTGTGTGTGTGTGTGTGTGTGTGTGTGTGTGTGTGTGTGTGTGCCTACCTTCAAATCTGCTTCTGCCCCACCAGAGTTCCTACAAATATATTTTTGCATAGTATATTTTCATCTTCATTATTAGATGTTTGATACTGCATACATGTGAATTATAAATTATTAATACTGCAATTATCTGTTAAGAAATTACATTTTAATTTAATTTTTTAATCATAATATTAAGAAATGTTTAAATTATTATGTAAGAAAAAAATCTTAGTTTACACGCTAAACTGATATATACATCCATTTTATATTTTATACTGTTTTTCAAAATCACAATTTTACTTAAGAGCTGTCATGATTACTTTAAAATCTGCCCAGACGTTAACACAATCGACGGAAATTTTTGATACTTTCACATCATAACAACAGTCACTTTCAACATTCAAGAAATTTATGTTATTCAAAATGCCTGCCTGACTGACTGCCCAATTGTTGTTTCAATTGATTTCGTGTTTAAGTTGCGGTTGCTGTTTCGAGTTGTGCAGCATTGAGTCGAGTTGTGGTTTTTCTATGCGTCCTCTTGTTTGGTTTTATTATTTGTGGTTACTCACTCGACTTAATTACTACAAATGTAGCCATAAAATACGTGAGGTAAGATTTCAGCACTTGAGTCAAAAACGCTTTTGCCACTGCACTTCTCCCCAAAATCTCAACACAAAGAACCTCAATTGAAACAACTGAGATAGAAATTTTAGTTAATTATTAACTTCTGCTCAAACACACAAAAAACTGAAAAAATCAAAAAAACATTTGTGAACCTTGTCAACAAGAAGCGAAAACACGGACCCGCAATAATCTAAATGAAGAAAAAATTATCGCAGCGGTCATGATGCACGCATTTACAACGCGCATGTTGGTGCTGTACATACACGAAGCTACGTGCAGAGCTGACAACAAACAAACAAACATACAAACGTACAAAAGAAGATACATAGCAAGATAGAAAAAAAGCTGCATATACTTATTCAGATGCTATGTTGTGCGTGTGTACATGTACGCACACAAAACGCATACAAAATAGGGATACAGAGCAGCACACACTTTTTAGATCCATATTGTATGTGTATGTGTATACGTATCGTACACGGGAGCTTAACGTAATTTCTTTGAGCTTCAAAAGCGTGTATGGTGTACAGGGATGCAAGCTTTCAAAACATGCACAATGTATACATTTGAGTTGTACATGTAGCCTTCTGTACGCTTGTACATATTGGTTGTACATGTACACTGTATCCAAGAGATTGTTAGTTATACTTTATAATGTATACAATTTGTGTTTGATCTTTTTTTTAAGTGCAACTTGAAAATTTGTGAATTACTCTTACCCACCCTAGCCGAGGTTCAAAAGTAATTGGAAGAGAAGCAAACAGAGCAATCTTCCGTCAGCAAATATATATTAAATCGTTAAAAATATAAAATATTCAAATTATCGCAGTTGATGGTGGCAGTATAATGAGCGAAGGCAGAAATAAATTTATAAGTTTGGAAATTTTTATATCAACAATTTTTTCAAATTCAATTAACAGATTATTTGCTACGCTAATTAGTGTTAATTATGTTATATTAATATGATTTTGTTTGAAGCAACTAAAATAAAATTGATTTATTCAAAAATACTTGCATTCTCAATTTTATTCAATTTATTCTATAACTTTTTGACAAACGCTTCAACTTAATAATATTTTAAAGTAAAATTTGCATATTAAACTGAAATATTCAATCACGCCAAACTGTAAAAAAAACGCCAAACTCCACTAAGATGTCTTCGTAGTCTAGCAAAAATTAAAATTTTTAAGAACATGAAAATATTTTACAGTAGAAAAAGGTAGAATTAGTAGAAACATGAAAAGTCAATTTGAAGGGCAACGTCTTAATAACGTCAGTCCCATGGTACTAATCGATTAATCATCACCAACTGTTCTCATCATTAAAAGCATCCGTTATTAACATCATTATATCATTTTCGTCATCAATATATCGCCAAACCATCATCATTTACAACTTTACATAATCGTTGTGATAAGACGATGATAGCATCATTAATAAAATCACGATGACGTCATCATTAACAAGATCGCGATAGCATTAATAACATGATGACGTCATCATTAACAAGATCGCGATAGCATTAATAACATGATGACGTCATCATTAACAAGATCGCGATAGCATTAATAACATGATGACGTCATCATTAACAAGATCGCGATAGCATTAATAACATGATGACGTCATCATTAACAAGATCGCGATAGCATTAATAACATGATGACGTCATCATTAACAAGATCGCGATAGCATTAAAAACATGATGACGTCATCATTAACAAGATCGCGATAGCATTAATAACATGATGACGTCATCATTAACAAGATCGCGATAGCATTAATAACATGATGACGTCATCATTAACAAGATCGCGATAGCATTAATAACATGATGACGTCATCATTAACAAGATCGCGATAGCATTAATAACATGATGACGTCATCATTAACAAGATCGCGATAGCATTAAAAACATGATGACGTCATCATTAACAAGATCGCGATAGCATTAATAACATGATGACGTCATCATTAACAAGATCGCGATAGCATTAATAACATGATGACGTCATCATTAACAAGATCGCGATAGCATTAAAAACATGATGACGTCATCATTAACAAGATCGCCATAACAATGCGGTTATGGAGAACTGCAGATGCTGATGATGAAATCATAGCGTATGATGGATGGGCGCGGGTAGGTCGGCGAATCAACAATACTGTCTAAAACGCTGCATATGTCCTATTGTATAATTATTTCATAATATCAACATAAATAGCATTAAAAACGTTGTTAACATTTTGTAAATATATATTTATATATTAACGTTGATGTGGCATTATTATTATTATAAACAGCATTAGGAGCTGAGTCCCATTTGAGAGTCTGAAAGCCCTAGGGCAAAAAAGAAGGTCCTTAATTATTTAATTATTTTCAATATAAACAAATTTTTTGATGAAAAATAAAACTCACAATGTACCGAAAATTCAATAGTTTTCCATCACCAAAAACATTTTTATATTAAAAATACTCTTAAACACGATCGTTATCGCCATTTCTATCGTAAATATCTTTTCAAAAGAATTTTTTATTAGAATTCCACGCAATAACAATGTAAATTGAACATCCAATAATAATAATGAAGAAAAAGAACCAAACATGGGAAGAAGAAAGACAATTGCAGAGAAGGAAGCAATATAAGCATTTTGAATGTTCTACCTAAATCAACATGGACAACAACAATACTGCAACAAACGGTTTGCAACGCCGACGACATCAGCAACAGTCTCAACAACAACGAAATAACAACATCGGCAACTACAAAAACAGACTATAATGTAGCAATGGCTCAGCAACAAAAACAGTCTCAGCAATAAAAATAGTTTCAGCAACAAAAACAGTCTTAGCAACAAAAACAGTCTTAGCAACATAAACGAACACAACAACAAAAACAGTCAAAACAGCAACAACAACAAAAATGAAAGTTACAACAACAAAAACATCATCAACAACTGCAGTTGAAACAATTTGAAGACTTGGTCCCACCATGCTTGCACCAGTTTTATTGATCATGGTACTGTTTGCAAAATTGATAGAATAGCATTAGTATTTATTATCCAGAACAGGAAACATTTTTACAGAGTTTTTTATTAATTATAAGGCCTCATTAAATAAATATAAAAATCATTCTTTCAAACAAAAATTTTGAAAAATGTTTTGAATTGAAAACACGAAAATTTTAAGATGTGAAAGAAAGAAATTTTAAATTTAAATGCCTTGTTATACAAAATTGACTTTGTATTGAAATAGTTTTTATGAACTGTTTAAAATTAATCTGAATGTTTCAAATATAACAAAATTGATGTATGGTTAAAACGACAACTATAGCAGGAATAACAGAAGAATTTGAATATAAATGCAAATAACATTTGAAAAAAATTTAAACCCATCGTGAGTGTGAAATTAAATGCCATCTGCATATTGCAGAGAAAAAAACAGCCAAACATCAAAATCGCCTTTTGATGAACGCATAAGGCAAACCTTTTTTAATAGCAGTAAGGTAAAACAAATTTATTTTGATGTAGCTTTTGGTGGCATTGCGTGGCTGGCGACAGAAGCGTTCGAACCGGCGTCTTTTCATCTTCTGCATGATGATCGCATTCCTAATGTTTGAAACGAACAAGATTCGGTGGAGGATTCATTGATGTCTGACGCCCAACGATAGCGTGACATATAAATATCATTCTGAATCAGAGTGGGGCCGATAACGCAATACATTTAAACTTTATATCATAGGATGGATGTCACAGCTGAAAAAGACACTTGTTTCAGATGTTGTACTGAATAAAAATGAACTAAAAGTGCAAGTCCTTTTTGAGTCCTTCGTACGTTCAATAGCGTTATATCAAGATCAACAACAGGCACTTAACGTAACGAAGTTTTAACAACAAGATTGATATAGGAAGGATAACAGAGAAAATAAGCACTGACCCAATGACCTGGTCATATTTTGTCTCTCAATGATTTAGAGTTAGGAAAACTCGTGTCGTGTTTTTTGCGTGGTTAATATTTG
Source organism: Helobdella robusta (assembly GCF_000326865.2). Taxonomy (NCBI): domain Eukaryota; kingdom Metazoa; phylum Annelida; class Clitellata; order Rhynchobdellida; family Glossiphoniidae; genus Helobdella; species Helobdella robusta. The sequence goes on from NW_008705254.1 coordinate 3,383,285, forward strand.
GCCAAAATTTTAACTAACGTTGGCTTCATCTTTCTCTACAGCAGAAATTTTTAGACATTGATCCTTTGTTATGTTTTCAACACTTTCAATTTTCTAAAACAATACAAATATAACAAAAGACAAGAAGAATGGACCGAAATGTGACTTTCCCATTAAAGTAACACTCCAGTCCCACTGTTACTTTATAATGTCCCTCTTTTATGAATCTACGCCAAAATTTGTTACAATAAAAAGTAGAACGCAAATTAATGAGTCAATATGTTGTTTGTGGCTTTTAATAAATGCAAATAATTTGCACACTCAATTAAATTCATTAAATCGAAATGAATTACGCTCATAATCTTAATAATTTTTTTATGATTTAGAAATAACGAAGCATTGCCGATAAAATATTTCATCCATCCAATAAACTTGACGTTAAATTAAAATAAAATAAACGTTGGAAAGAAAGGAAAGGACGACGTTTGGCTGATGGATGTTGTCTGCAAGGAAAAATGATCATCAGCCGCCGATGTTCGATAGGAATAATTCATTCAAAATAAGGTCTCTTAGAAAGGAACATTTTTCATGAATACAGCGGAATTTAATACTAAGTATGTTATCCATTGTTGTAATGTTTTAGAAATGATTCTAATGTATAGCCTACATAAAAATTACAAACAAATTATACATCTGAAAAATGAATGCTGCCTATTCCTGCTATGTCACGTAACATACGTGCATGTAAGTTCATTAACAATCTTATTTCAATTCCTCACAGCTGAAAGCATTGGTGACAAATTGAATCAAATTCTACTTGACATATTTTGACACAAATTTTTAACTTCTTTTGAGCAATTGCATCACCAGAGGCAATAATATTTTTCATCCATTAATTTAATTTTTTAAAGGGCATTTCAAAAATTTTAACGAAAAAAAATTACTACGTGTTATCAAACGTTGGTTATTATGTTTAAAAAGATTAAATGTAATGATCACCAAATAACGTAACTTTGCCAACTTTACCATTCAAAAGTGAAACTTGGTAGAAACATATACAGTATGCAAGTGTAAAACATAAAAAAATTTTAAATAAAAAAAACTAACTTGTGAATATATTCCTCGTTTACTTGTCGTGAAATTTTTCTTTAAATTTCAAATACAGCAGTATCCAATGATTTTCCAATTTACTCACAACAAAAAATGTTTCTACACAATTTTAAATAGCTGTGTCAATCGAAACGTCAAATTTTTCTACAAATTTTCAGTTGACGATCGTGAGATCAATTTTTTTGGTAAGATGTTTTACTAAAAAAGTGTTAATTTACATGAAAAATAATAGGTATTACAGCTATGTTCACAAACAAGTGATTGAAACTCTCTCACTGAACCACAACAAAATCACTAATGGAAAATTGGAAAATGTCATTCCATGTCTTCCAGCATTAATATCTCCACAATTTTAACATCATTAATTTTCTGACGCTCCTTTATACAACACACAATTTACATCTTTATATAGCTATAGTTTTATATACATACTCCTACATATTAGATGTATATATATATACAAATGAACACATACCTCGATGTGTGTAAATACTGTATATGTGAGTATTGTATATACGAACGCCGGCAAGCAGTCATTCCACACACATGGAGAAAGAAGACTCGAATGAGACGTTACTTTATAGAACATGCATGTACGTACGTACGTACGTATGCATGCATGTTCACAAGTACCAATTTTACGACGTTAATATGCAGTTGTACATAGAAGCACAAATGTACAACACACACACGTACATGCATGCATGCATTCATCTTTAACTGCTATTGTTCCTGCTTTAAATTGAAGAACATCGATCAATACAAAACGAAAATTTTCTGTCAAATAGTTTACTACTGTAATTGCCTCGACTGGAGTTGTAATTCTAGGTTTTTCTTCTTTTCAGGATGTGAGTTAACTTTAATTTTGAGTTTCAACTGAAATGATATCCTGGTTTGTCTCTAATAACTATCACGGTTATTAAATTCATACGTTTGTACGCCTGTAGTAATATAGGCGTTTGAAGCGTGGAACAGTTTAAATTCAATTTTTAAAAGTTCCTAATATAATTATGTTAAGACACGTTCCTTGCTAATTCTATAATTCTTTCCACGTTTTTATGAAATTTTTTTTGGCTTAAAATATGTTTGAAAAATATTTATATTCTGAAAGGTTTGCTACTAGATATTAGAAAAATAATTTTACTTGATTGAAGTTCAAAATAAAAACGATGATTAAAAATCTCAAAAATTTTAAATTGAATACTACAGATGATAAAAAATGTTAATAACATCGGTAGAGTTTTCGTGACTGGTCCTTATAAGCCGCACACCGTTATACGCACTGGAAAGGAGCAAATTAAAACTGCCGAGCGTTGGACAAAACTCTAAATAAGTCAGTATGATACACATCCAGCACTCACTATATTGAAATTATTGCATAACTTGAAGAAATTTTGATGTATTTTATGTGCCATAAAAATCCAAATCTCTGACAAAAAGTGGCAATTTCATTAAGCATCAAACATTTCATTTCATTGTGGAATTCTCTAAACATAATCAAGCAATCGAATGTTTTTTGGTTCATTAAATAATAGAAACCAAATAAAACAAAAATTATAAAAAAAACTCAGAGAAGACAGACAGCAGGCTAAATTTTAAGAGTTTTAACACAAGGGACACTGCAAACCAGAAACAAATGAAGTAAAATCATACGCGGGTGGCTACGCGGCAGAAACTCACTGACATAATATCTGGCATACATCATTGAACAATTTTCACAAATTATGGGCGCGATTGTACGTATTCATTTTCAAATAAATTGTCATCAAACCACAGACATTTTTTTAAATAATTTACATGCATACAGTTGCAAAAATGATTCTAGTTAAAAATGAATTAAATAAAGTGTTAACAAAAATATAGAGTACGTTTGCAGTAATAATTTTTCAAAAAACATTCAAGGTCCTTCTGTTACTCTGTGTTTTTAATATTTCTAGATTTTAATAGGTGTTCATCTTTTTTTTAAATGAAAACATTATAAAATCCAATAGACAGCTATAAAAAGATTAGTTAAACTCACCAATCTCCTGTCTCATACATAACTTATCAGATATCCAAATATTTATCCAGTAAAAACTTCCAATAATGGCAATTTTTGTATTTTTCTTCCTTTTTATCCCTACATCTGTCCTATGAAAATAATTCTTTTCATGTTTCGCACACATGCTTGCCAGATCATTAACTTTTTCCTGGCGGATCGTATAATTCAGCACTAATGTGCCACGTTCTCATTTATAAACAGTGCTTGCTCTCTGCCTCTGAGACTTTTTTAGTGTCCTATTTTTGCTAAGCTTGCTTTAAAGTTATTAGTTATTTTTGCGCATATTATTTCATCATCCAGTTTGTTCCACTCGTTGAAAACTCTGCAGCTGAAAAATTTTTGCTTTATCGATCCTGATCATTTTTTTAAAAGATCTTATATTTATGCCCCTTTGTTTTACTGTTCATCTTTAGTTCATAAAACGTCACTGTTTCCAAATTCTCCTTCATAGTGATAATATTGTATGCCTGAATCAAATCTTCTCTTGTTCTTCTTTTTTCTAAGGTTGTCGAACCACAAACTTTTAATCTGTCTTCATATGGCATACCACGACATTCTTTTATCATTCTCGTTGCTCTCCTTTGAATACTCTCAAGTAAACCTCTGTTCTTTTGTTAATCTGGATTTAAAAGCTCAACACAGAACTCCAACTTAGGTCGAATCAATGCTTTATATAGGTTTAATATGACGATTATATCTCTGCTTTTTATTGTCATTTTTATCATACCCAGAATACTGCTTGCACTTTTAGCTCTAGTTCATAATTATCATCTTTGCATAAAAACAGCATCAAGAAGATTAACTTATTAATTTTGTTGTTGCATGTCAAAATAGTATTTTATCACGAACAATTTTGGACCAAAAACACCAGAATACAAATTGTTTATCTTTTTATTACAAAAACCTTCTTTATTGAAATGATAAAAATCAGATTTTAGGGCTTAAACGATAAAATTTTTCAAGCGAGAGATTTAAGACACAATTGATGTTGTTGGGTAGTGGGTGGGCAGATACACTAACTATAGAGCCATGTATACATACGTCTCTACCACTTTATAATGAGTCGTCATTTCTTTTATTTTTTTTATTTGGGACTGGTACAGCGTCTCAATTTAGTTTCGTTCTACTATTCTGAAGTTATTTTATATTCAGAAGATAAAATCCACGAGGTTCATTACGCACTTCATTGTTTATGTAAGATAATTTTAATTTTTTACTTCCTTCTACTTCATTTCCTCTGCGGTGAAAGTGTTCATTTGCTGAACAATTGCAGACTGATGAGTGGATGATGGTGATTGGGCGATGATGATGATGATGATGATGATGATGGCGTAGTGGTAGTGATGATGATGAAAAGGATATGATGATGATGGTGGCGTGGTGGTGATGATGATGAGAACGATATGATGATGATGATGATGATGATGATGATAATAATGGCGTGGTGGTGGGAATAATGATGACAACAACATGATGATGATGGTGATGGTGATTAGAAGAAGAATGGTAATCATGTGGTAAAAGTTGGCCTAATAAATGATAAAAAAGTAGCACCGGATGTTTATGAGTTTGATATTGAAATTGATATTGAAATATTTTTCAGAAATTGTTTGAATTGGACTCTGCATATTTCATTCACCTACGTGTATGATATAAATGCAATCAATGTTAAAAAACTTCCTTGAAACTTATGCTTCAAAACGTTGCGTGGTTTTGAATGTTGCAGGATGTTAATTAGTACCTACGTAAAAACTGAGCTAGCTGTTGCAACGATTGCTCTATTGAGTATCACCTCCGAATTTATTACCAAATTTTTATGCTTGCTGTGGAAATGTATTAATTGTCCAAAATTGTTGATCGCTATTCCATCGGAGTCCTGCTGATGTATTGCCAACATTTATAGGATCGATACTCTTTTGTTCTAATACAAATTACCAATTTTTTTTTACATTTTTTCCTGTCCCTGTGTGTGTGTGTTTGTGTGTGTGTTTGTGTCTGCGGCATGTCTTTTGTGCATGTGTGTGCGTGTCTGTATTTATTTATATATTTATATTATATATTTGTATATGTGTGTATGCGCAATTTGACATAGTAACTTTCCATGAACTAAAAAATTTTCAGCATACTACGAATTAAAAAATTATACATATAAAACATTTGAAAAATATATTTGGACATGCTAAATTTTTTCAACACTAACTAATCAACATAACTCAGGCCAGAATATTTCTATAAAATTTTTATTCAAGTTAGGCATGGTTATGAGGTTTGTATGATTTTTTCGTATTCTGCGAATAACGGCACGAGACTCAACTTCTACAGTCACACGGCAGATGTACGTACGCATTCAAATCCGCAGAATGGATCATTCGAATATTACTGAAACAAACGAATTAAAATAAAATGCTGATAGGAATGGCAAACCTCTGGGCAAAACTTCTAATTATATATATATAAACCATAATCACAAATATAAAGCAAATATTCCATTGTGTCATGTTAAATCGTGAAAAATCTATTAAAAACATCAGAAAAAATGATATTTTTCATGTAGGGGAAATGAGCGCTACATAATTAATTTCTTCCACTCGGTTTACATCGCCGTTCATCTCCATCGCTACATTATTTAATCACCCAGTCGTGCTTAGAATGGCCAAACAAAATTTTAACAACTTCTCCATGAAAACCTCATCTTAGTATCTTCAGTCTCAACCGTTTTCGTCACTTTGCCACCATCTTCATCATCATTCATCATCATCGTCATCATTCATCATTCATTCATTTCTAATTATCATTATTATTTATCATTATTTTAAAAATTATATGTTGCGTGTATTTGAACTTTTTTTCAAGTTTGTTTATTTTTTATTACCCGAATATGATTTGACTAAATTGTCTGAAAATGTCATTATCACTAGAATTTTTATCATCATCCATGAAATTGTCATAATTTTCACCATTTAAATTATCATCGTAACCATCCTTTTAAAATCATTATCTTCTCTAAATGATTAAATTTATCACCACTTTTAAAATTAAAGCTTCTTAATTTTGTCAAAAACTACCATCATCACCATCATCTCTAGAGTTATCACCATCATCACCATCATCTTTAGAGTTATCACCATCATCACCATCATCTCTAGAGTTATCACCATTATCACCATCATTTTCGTTATCATCGACCCACTAACCACCACTGCTAGCTTGTCATCTTCTATCTGCTTAATACTCAGCAGCCCACTACTAAATTGGAAATTCTTCGATGAAAAGATGTTTGCTGTTTTGTTGTTGTGTGTTCTCTGAGTGCATGTGTATGTGTGTGTGTGGATTGTGTGTGTGGCGATTGTGTGTGTTGTTGTTTATGTGAAATGTGCTGTTGTTGTGTTGTTTTGTGTTTCGTTTCGTTATGTTGTCGTTGCTATGTTTTCTTTTATCATGTCGTTGTGTTGTTTGTTGTTGTCGTGTGTCAGTTATGTGTGTTGTGGTGATTTGATGTGTGTTGATGTTTTTTTTCATGATGCCAAAAAATTTGGCAATGACGATGATGACGAGAATAATTATACTGATGGTGACCTCCCATCCAGCGGTTGATGCAATTAATGTGATGACGAGTTAATCGTGTCAAAACAACTCGTCTGCTCTGATTAATGATGCGAATCGGTGTGGCGATAGTGTTATGCTATCCATGCCAAGCCTACTTCCATAACCACACCTGTACCTATAATGAACATTTAATGTATATGACCAGCTGGTTAGTTTGATTTATGACCAGTATGGCCAGTTACATATGACCAGTTTGGCCAATTTGTTACATATGACCAGTTTGGCCAATTTGTTACATATGACCAATTACTTAGTTTAACTGTCCTGTCACTAAGCGCTCGATTTCAATTAATTTAGAGATTGACGCTTAGATATTTTACACAATTTTACATTGATAATTGCTTAATCTTAATTATTTTAATATTAATTTAATTTTAAAATAACAAAATTTTTATGTTACAACGATTTTGGTTTGGAGATTGAAAGAGTTGTAATAATGTAATGTAATAAAATGTAATTAATTAAGAAGTATGGGATTAAAAACTGCACATCTCACTCAAGTGAAATTGTAAGAATATCTTTTTTGTAACAGAGCGCTATTTGAACATTTGAAAAAAATTAAACAACTGGAAGAAGTAAAAAATCAAAGAAGAAGTGAAGATAAATGATAATTAATTAGTTGATCAGAAGTGACGACGATGAAGGCTGCTGAACTCCTCAAGTTCGATAATGCGGAACACACATGCACGCTGCAATGAATGATGGCATTTAAAAGCATCCTCGGTACATCGTTAGAGCCGAGCTGTCAAAACATTCACAACACTTTCAACCAACATAATCTCATGAGACACCTTCTTTTTACATGCTAAAAATTTCTAGCGTTCCCTTCTGATGTAACATTTCAGTCCATTTACCTGTGCTTTGTTCAATGCAGTGCGAGCAAATATGCAATATTTAATTAAAAAAAGAGTTTTTAATTATTATTATTCTGATTAACGAACCGGTAATTGTTAGTGTTACCAAACAACAACAATAACACACGTTTAGACGACATTTTCCCCGAGATCGGGGGTTGCCGTTTGGCTACCTATGATGAAACCGAAATACCCCTCGACGCTATTCTACCGGATACTGAGGGTCATTGTCACTTCTGTCATCATAAGTAATTTATTTGGCTAATTTTTACGCAGGACGCCCTTCCTTACGCAACCACAGTTATAAGCGGTGGGCCTAACCTTTGATGATCCAACATCACTCACAAGGCAGTGAGGGTCAGTTTAATGTCATAACCAGGACAGTGTCATAACCAGGACAGTGTTAGTGTTACCAAAGTATTTGAAAAATGAAGCAGCAGAATTTTATTAGATATTTCAGCGAGTATAATAGCCTAACTACCTAGCATCGTGGTACCTGATATAAAACGAATAATTTTTCGTTCCATTCATTGGAAGTCGTTGGTGAAGTGCTAACTTACATGCAACGCCAGTTGTTGCTGTTGTTCATAATTATTATGGAATAACGGAATACGTGTATTTATTTTATGCATGTGTCGTTGTTCAACGTTAAAATAATGTGAATAGTTTGCTTATTATTGTTGTTGCTGCTTTCAAATGTTTTTCAATATTCCGTCCCATATAAGCAAATTGTTTTTACATAAAATTTTCTCATCGACGAAGTAAAACAAAAACAATTGTAGAGCACACTTGTTCTTGCTAAATTACAATTCAGACGATGTTTTGCCTAAAGCAAATATTCAGTGGCCAGTTTCTACATCCCGAGCAAACTCTTTTTGATGTGAGAAGGAGCCACGCATATTTAGAAGCGATCAACTTCAAGTGCCATCGTCTGCAGTCCCAGTCAGACACGTTCGTCCTCTTTCTATTTCAACTTTTCTTGTGTCGGTATAGCTTATCTGGGGTTGGTTTTGCTCAATTATTTCTTGAGTTTTTAAATATATCAGAATCCTATATTGAATATTTTTTATTTTGTGAAAAAACTATTTGCATAAAATTATTTATTTGGATCAGATCATTTTCTAAATTAAAATTTAAGATTTGAAAATCAACCTTCATTATAGTTCAAATTTCGCTACTTAACAGCCAAAATTAAATCAACCAATGTAGTTTTCCCAGATTCTTCGTTGGCAAACACTGTTTAGCATGTGAACAAATTAAATGAACTTAAAAACTGAAGACCATTTCACCTAACTAACAAACTAAGCACGAATTCGCTCAACATTTCTCTTCATTTTTAAGAAAATTAACAGAAAAATAGATTTTATTATTTTTATAAAATTAAAATCAAAACGGTGTGAATGTGGTGGAAAAAGTTGTTAAGGAACGATGAACGTGCTATTGTAGAACGAGTGTATAAAGACGCTCGCAATAGACAATATACACAGAGCATTCAATATTTATTAAATAAATTCGGTTCGCAAATATAATAATCAAAAATAATTTACATTTATTACAAACGATGACAAATCAACACACGCTACATACACACGTAACGGAAGAACGGCACGAAACCAATGTACAACAGCTTACATACATGTACCTGTGAAATGAATAATAAATAGCCTACAATACGATGCGACAATAGACAGACAATAGACAGAACTCAGCGTTAGGTAGAAACATCTGAAACGCGCAATGTTTTTGATAGATGTTACACCGTCTGCCGACAATTTCCTACTCTGGACTGAACACGGAAAAAGTCAGAATCACTAGACATTTACAGAAAAACAAATCCTTCCTAATACGACAGCTGTTTAAGTCACCCATTGCACACAACACACACACACACATACACACACACTGTCCCCATCATTATTTCTCCTGTACAAAAACAGTTTCCATAGGAAAGAGACCGGCTTCCTTGAGAGTTCGCTGACGGGGGTCGGACACATCAACGACTCGTTTCGGGAAGTTGGTGACGATTTCGTGATCCTCAATGTTGTAGCCGTGTTCGGATATGTAGGACAGCAAGGCCTGGGTCATTATCATAATTTACATATTGTTAACTATACACCCACACAGTAACCACAATCACCAAATCATCATCATAATTATCATAATCACGTAATCATCAAAATCACGTAATCATCATCATAATCACGTAATCATCATCACCATCATCATCATACCTGTATCTTGGATGTGCACGGCCATTTGATTTGTTTGCGATCGCCATCTGGGAGCCTCACTATCAAGGAGCTGACCGGATCTGCGTGGATCACGATGGTGACGATGATGATGATAGTGATGATCATGATGGTGATGATGATGATGATAGCAACGATGATGATGACGATGACGGCGATGGTTATATTGTTGAAGCTGGTGGTAATTGTGATAATGATGATCGTGTTGTCGTGTATTGGATTGGTTGTTATAAACCATTGGAACATCGTTACGAATACAAAATGATAATTACCTCGTAAGATGTTTTCTGCGATGAGCATTATTACATAAATGATTTCGTAAAAAATTCAAAAATTATTAAGATTTTGAAACTGGCAAGCAACATAACATGGTAATAAAATGCTACTCTATCTGAAAAAAAATAAATAAAACATGAAGCACTGACCACTAGGCAATCCCAGGAACTGTTGATGTGAAATCTGTTCAGCTGTGGCCGCCACATCGACGTCTGGCTCCTGCTGGCAGCATGCATTCCACGGAATGTCCTTCGGTGCAGAGGCAGAACTGGTCGAAGGGGACAGCGGAGACGATGCGGAGAATGAGGTAGCTTGCGTTGGTGACGAGATTGAAGAAGTGGATAAGGATTGCCTGTCGGAACTAAGTAGGGTAGATAACATTTTAAATATTTTTTTAACTCAATTGTTTCATCATATTCACAGGCTTCAAACAAATACAGATGTAAACACGACAAAAAAATCAATAGCAGTAAAAGTAACGGATGAACAATGAAAAAGTTTAGAAACCTGTTAGCAGGTTTGTTGCTCGCCGGCTCTGAATCTATGTAGCCGTCTTCATCACTATCTTCATCGTCGTCACTGCTGTCGGAATCGAACTCAACGACGTGTCGTTTGGCAGGTCTGGTAGGAGTAGGTGTCATCGTCGTCGATTTGTTGTATCGTATGGACGCTTCAATGGCTGCCCTCATCTGGCTGTCCTCGCTGGCGTCGATTAGGCTGTCCTGTGGTTAGTTACGATGTTAAGTTATTCCTGTTGAGTTGTTGCATTCGCGGAGCGTATGCCGTGCTGAGCTGTGTTAAATTTATAGAATGGAACAGCCCAAACAACTATTGTTCCAAACAATTATGTACAACAAGTCAAACTGTTCAACAAAATTGAAACAAACAAAAAATAAAAAAAGAGAACAAGAATGTACAATTAGATGCTAACACTCTTTTTGCTCTTCTTGGCTGGTGGTGAATCGTCGCATGGGTGGTTGTGGATCTCTAGGAACTCGTTCGCTAATGAATTTTCAATTGTATATTTATTTATTTATTACAACTAATTAACATCATTTATTCATTTTTTATTGTTAATTAACATAAGTAAAATAATCTTTTATATATGTAAAAACACAAGCTGAATGGAGCAAAATTGAAATAACATTATCAGGAAATTACCAGATCTCATAGCACAACTATTGAATAACCAGTGCCAAATGACAAATTCAATAACAATAAATAATTTTAAAATAATAAATTAAGAAAAAAAAACAGAACTAGAAACAAACCATGACTAATGAACGTAGAGGCATCGACCTGGTTGCATTGGAAGAGCAACTCCCCTGTTAATGAAATGGTTAGAGCAAAAAATATAAAATTAAGCCCATAGAAGTGCAATATTTCACATCTTCGTACCAAGATTAATTATATTATACAGTTATATATTAAATTATAGTTATATATTTTAAAATATGTAGTTATAAATTATAGTTATATTATATAGTTCAAATGCATCAGTTTTTATGCTATGAATTAATAATTTTATCCATCAAAAATATTAATTTTCAACCAAAAATGACATCATTATAACCACCATGGTCACAATGATCACCAAAATCATCACCTTCACCACTAAAACAATCAATACTCATCATCTACAGACCTGTCCTAGGGTCAAGGAATGCGAGGTAAGGCCAGTCGAGGACCCTGTAGAACTGCATGTACTTCATGCCCTCCAAGCCATCAGAATACACCTGCAAGTGCGTTTATTATTATTACCGTTATTATTATTATTATTACAATAGTGATAATTATTAAAATTATTATTATCATTATTTTGTTTAGACCGATAGCAGTTGAAAAACATGTATTTACATTTGCTTGCATGCAATCAAACAAAATGGAAATCTACTAAAAGTAGCCTAATCATTTTATCAACATTTCAAGCCTGCATACTAGTATTCATAAGCATGGTATTTATAACAAAAGGAGAGCCCTACAAACCTGCCAGAAGATGAAGTTGTTCTTAACAATGTCCTTCACATCGACCGAACTCCAAACATCTCTGTTGAGCACCTGGCACGGAAACTCCCTGACGTTGTGCACGTTCACCAGCAGCCACTTGTTCTCACTCACTCCTCGCTCTTTTGCCTTTTAAAATATTTTTGAAAGGTTCAATTGCTTAAATAAAAATTTGTATTTTTAAATTCATTTGTAGGTATAGAAATTGTACAGCTTTATAATTGTGAGAGAGAGAGAGGGGGGGGGAGAGACGAGAGGGAGCAGAAAACAAAAAACAAACAGCAGTGAATGTTCCCTTGAAGATGAGATCAAGAGGAGGTCTGAAGAGTTCGTCGAGTGTCTGCCTCCTGTTCTGGTAAGACGATGGTCCCGGTATGGCATCCCAGTTCTCTTGTGATTCAGGTATCGTCGGATGGGCGGGTTCTTCCACGTGGTGCCCTTCAAACATTTCAATGACTAAATGCATGATCAACAACGTGATTGTTGAGCAGAAGTAAACAAAAAGTTGGTGTGAATTAATTATGTCAATATATCATTATTTAATTATTTAGTTATTTTATGAAAAATTAATTCTAAAAAATTAAATAATTAGAAATGAAATTAATTAAAAAAACAAGACATAAATAAACAAAAAGTTGATGTGAATAAATAAGTCCACTATAATATTGTATAGTTATTTTATGAAAATTAAAATCCAAAAAAATATGATAAAAAATAAAAATTTGATGAATTAAAATGAACAAGAGAAGAAAACATACGTGACTCCTCGGAAAAATTTCTCATCGGGTCAAAAACTGATGAGGCCAGTCGTCTTCTGTCCATTCGAGAAGCTGATAAATATGCTTTTTTAAATCAGAAGTTTCAGTTATTTAGTTAGGCTCTCGGTGAAGTAATTAAATATTTGTTTAATAATTTTATAAAATAGCATTAGAAGCAAATGAATAAGCATACCCATATTGTCCTCCTCGTCAACCAAAGTCTCGCTCCTTGCTGGAATCGGAGCCCTCACCTCATCATCTCCACTGTCAAACAATCATTCAAAATTAATTTACATTTAGTATTATTGTATAAAATATTTCAATTAATAAATAAAAAATACATTTTAAATAAAAAAATAATTTTTATTCCAATAAATTATTACACAAATTTTTCAAGGCAAATAAGAAAAACAAACTTCAAGCTGCTTCTGTTATTGCCATTGACATTTTCCGAGTCGTCGTTGTGGTTGCTGTGAATGGGCGGTCGAGCATAGTTGCCACCGTTGGAAAAAGTTCTGGGTGCCGGTTGACCGCCATCCAGGTACATTCCAACGGCCGCTTCCAGGTTATTTCCACATGCATCGAGGAAATGGGTTGCCTCTTCTAGAGTTGCGCCTATTGAATCATTAAAATAGTTTCTCTTAGAGCTATAATAACTCAATTTATTAAGGTTTTTATTGAAGCCATTTAAAAAATTTAACATTCTAAAACATTTTAAAAGTAAAATTACTTTAAATTAAATTTATAGGTATATTAGTTGTTCTTAGCCAGATGTATGAAAACTAATATACCAGCCTATCAATTTTTATAACAAAGTAGTCAAGAAAATGAGAATTTGCCTACATAAATTGCTTTAATTAAAACTGTTGCAGTATACATTATAAAAAATTTCAGAGTAGCGAACCAAGCTTAATTTTTATACAAAGTATTTAAGAAATGGGAAATTATTTACGAATATGCTTATTTATAATTTTAAAACATTTTCAATATTTTTTTAATATCATGAATAAGTACTATAATGAATAAATAAATTCATTGTTGATTTTTGATTGAAAAAAAAACTAATCATTCATTCATTTGTGTTGTAATTATTAAAATGTATGAATGAAGTAACAATATCAATAATAATAGTTGGTAGTTGGTCAAAAATTAGCATCAGAAAAAATTTGATTTCTGTTCAGTTCAAATTGAATTCATTCAAACAACTTTTCATCTTCATAAACATAATCATTTTTCATGTCAAAATAATTTATGTTAGGGTCTGAATAAACCATGAAGCGAAGTTTACAAATTGCATGGTAAAAAAAATTTAATTGATTAAATTAGAAATGTTTTCATAGATTGAATACGCAAGTAAAACAATGGAATCAGCCATTATGAGCACTGATACTACCATACTGGAGAAGAGTAAAATTAAATCTATTACAAAAATTAATCATTAATGATAATAAATCTACTAACCCGTAACCATGCAGAAACGACTTGCAACGTTTTCTTCCGAATTTTCAATTTCCGAAAACGACGCCATTAAAACTTTAATTCGCTAATTAAATTTCAATGAATTAGAAAATAAAACCCACTTTTTCACTGATTCAACAAAACAGTTTTAGATTCCGAATGCGTTCACTTTTCAAAAATAAATAAGCTATCAAAGACTACGTATAGCAAGACTTGATCGATGTAGACTCCTGTGGAGAATGTCGAGCAAGGTTGTGAACGAGTGCAAGGACTCGTTTATTTATACCCAACCGGACAAAGATTTTACAAGCTGTACGAATATTAAAGATCAAAAACATATGAATAAATTATATTTAATGGCGTTGTAAACTTTTCTGTCTATGGTTCCATAATATACATGGATATATATAATTATATATATATAATTATATTATATATATATAATAATAAATAATATTAATAATAATAATAAATATAAATATAATTATAAATATGGATATAATTATATCCATGATCATATATCTTTATAGTAAAGCGTAGACACTATAACAAATTTTTTTTAATTATTTTTATGAAATAAGTTTGCCGATTGCTTTTTTGTAACATGAAAGCCAAAATTAGTTTGGCGGCCAAGACCTTATACAATATTACGGTGTATATTTTGTATATTTGTGTAAAAGCTTAAGATAGATGCGGTTTAACATATTTATATTTTAATTTAAGCTCAACGTAATTATACTATCATGTACACTTATATCTAATTAGTTTAATAGTTCAAATTAATTTGAAATGAATTTATTTTTACAATCATGATCGGAACATGAATGTGCTCTTTTGAATTGGTCGTATTTTTCGATATCTTTAGTTAATTTACGACGTTAATATTTAAGGACATCTGCTATAAAAAAAAACCCATTATAATAAGTTGTTGGGTCAGTGATGCTGTAGAACAATCCAACTGTCGTTTCATGATTTCTGTAATAATGTCGATAAGAATTGAGCTGACGGGTTTTCGAAGTCTGTCGAATATGTGGCGGGTGGTTTTGAGTGCAAGTCAAACTGGTGACCAGCGAGGTGCTCTTCATACTGATGACCAGATAGCTGTTTCATATACAAATCAAACTGATGACCAGATAATTAGTTCTCTTCCAAATCAGACTGATGACCAGCTAATTTCTTTACGTGCAAATCAAACTGATGACCAGAAAACTATGACGCATGCAAATCCAACTGATGACCAGTTAGCTACTACACAAGTCAATCAAACTGATGATTTGCTAATTATTTCACGTGCAAATCAGTAATCATCAATTAACCGCTAATTAAACTGATGACCAGGAAACAACGGGTAATGATCGTCAAGCGGTTACATTTAAAGGGCAAAATGTTTAGACAAGCCAAATGCAACAGTAACGAGTGCAAATAATGCTATATTTTTATTATATCTTTTAATCTTGCATTAAATGACTGCCAAAAATTTTGAGTTTACGATTTTATTTTCTTCATCTTATTGAATAAAGTTGTTTGAAACTATTTTAAATTCAGTGTCTTATATTCAAATACAATCTCGATAGCTAACATTCGGTTATAATATTATGGATCTCGATGAAGTAGAGTTCGAATGTCGTGTGGGATTGATTTGAGGAGGTCATTCAAAATTCATAGTGTCATCAGTATAAACAGTTGTTAATTTATTCACGAATTAACAACAAACTATCATTAATTTAGCATAGTTTCAAACTTCGTATTGTAATTTTTAAAATGGATTTTTTAAAAAACCAAGTGAATATTATGTTATCGTGAGTCAAGATGCACAGCTTCATGATCATTAAAAACCATCGAGACGGGCTGATTGAAACGTCCATGGCCCATCAGTTTGACCACCTCCTATAATAGGGTAGTGGATGAGTAGATGAATAGATAGATACTAAGATGGATAGTTAGATGGATAGATAGGCAGGTAGATAGCTGTTTCTCATCACTGAACTGTCTTTTAATCGTTTATCTTAACAGAACATTCCTGGCTCTTTTTGTCTCGCTTGATAGGAAGAAGATGTAAATCATGTTAAATTTTTTAAGATTATTGTTACTATAAAGACTTTTCGTTTAATCATGTTTTAAAATGATACAATCAATAAATTTACTTAATTTAAAAAATGTTACTACTGTGAATTCAGTTTCTAATAACTTTTTTGAAAGTTTTATTAAATATTTTTCTTATTTTCAAAGCTGTTTAAGGATTATAATAAATGAACTTGTAAAATAATTTATTTTCCACATTTTATATGAATTTTCTTCCATATTCTCCATGTTAAAATTTGAATTTGATGAAATCCCTAAATTTTCATCAATTAATTAAACGCAGTTTTTATTAACTATGTTACGAAGTAAAATTGTTAGTCATATGTACATTAAATGCTACAAATTTTATTTGTTTCAATAATTTAAACGTTCAATATACTTATAATTGTTTTAAAAATTAAAATTTTTCAACTGTTCATTGGAGTGAATTTTTCCATCTAATTATAAAATATAATACACTACATTTAGGTATAGAGGAATCATATTTTAAAAATATAATTGTTTGAGTAATAATCTTTTAACATACAAAACACATAACATTCAATTGCATAAAAATCGATCTTCAAACTATGGAAGATGAAGAGTATTAAAATTTAAATGAAAATTAACTTATACATCTTCATGTAAGCCAGTTTGTACGTGTTAGTGTGTGTGTGTGTGTGTGTACAGGTGTATGTGTATACATACTTGTACATATGTGTATGTGTATGTTTCAATTTATTTGCTGAAATATTGATATAGTATCATGTTCAAGTGTGGAAGATGGCATTGCAAATATTTTGCATCCTGAATGTCATTCATTTATGAACGTACCACAATGTTGTGAATCTCAATTTTTAATTTGGATAATAAATTTACAAACAAATGAAACACTTTTCAGGCTTTGTTTAAATTTTATTAAAAAGTAGAAACAAAATGATGTTTTTTTTAAATAAAATTGTTTTTGGATGACAAAATTGAGAAATCTGAGAATTCCTTTCGTCAGCTTGAAATTGTTCACATCGAGATATGTTATGCTTATTTAAATGACACACGGAATACGAGTAAATTTTTTAAAATCTAAATAAAAATTAAAAATAAAATGAATAAATAAAGAAATAAAAAAACGGGAGAGAAAAATAATTCACAAATGAATATTCTCCATGTTAATTTATTCTCATTAATAAAAGTAATTATTATTTGTGATTTGAGTGGCATTGTTGGAGCTTCATTGAAATTAACCATAATTTTCGGTTTCTTTTTGAAATAAAGTTACTTATTTAAATTTAATATTTGTCTTAAATTATTATTATTACACAAAAAACTTGTTTAAAAAGCTTACCATATAACATATTTCAATAATGGTTCATTCAAGTATTCTCTATTTTCCATTATGTTACATTGCTTGTCACGGATTCAATTGAAAGCACTTCATGATAACTTAATCGTCTAAAAGTTTTAAAGCGTCTTAAACAGTGATAATGTTTAAGTTTGAAACGAGCAAAATGCAAGTTGTTTGAAAATTTTAAAATAAAATTATGGAACAAAAAATTATATACAAGTCTTTATTTTTCGTCGCCCGATTTGCTTCGTGTGTTCCTTCAATATATAAGTTGATAAGTGTCGAAACTTTCAACAAATGAACGTCAAATTAAATCTTCTTTCGCGATGTAAATTTCAGTTGAGAATGATGGCATTAGGCCTTGTCGATTGGATATTAAAAGTGTTCATTTGCTTACAATGATATGGATGACTGCATAGTTTAATGGTTGTTTTGACACGATACCCAATGGTAAACATAATGAACGTTGGATATGTTGATGCTGTTGAGATTGCTGAAGTTTTTGTTTAATTTCGTTGTTGATGTTTTTGTATCTGTGCTGTTAATAAAGTTGATTTTGTTGTGGTTGGAAAAACTTTGGTTTTGGAACAGATGCTGATGTTTTTGGCAATGATGATGGCGATGACGACGATGGTCCAAGGGATGACGTGTTTGTTGATGATGTCAAGTTTAACGATGATGATGACGTTGCTATGATTGAAGTTGACGGTGATGCAGAATGAGAATCTGATGCTAATGATGGTGATCGAAAGCATGGTGGTGACGTTATTGATGATAATAATGAAACTGTTATACGTGATGATGATGACAATGATGGTGATGATGATGGTGACAATGATGATGGTAACAAAGATGATGATGATGATGGCGGGAAAGAAGTGGAAAAAGGAATAGATGATGATAATAACAACGAAGGCTGCGTGTCTATCGGCATTGATGATGATGGTGAAGATGATGGTAATGATGATGTTATTAGAATTCTTGTTGCTACTGGTGTCATAGACTTTGATGTTGTTATACTTAAGAAAGATGATGATGACGACGACGAAGATGATGGGGATTTCGGTGATGATTGTCTGGATGATGGTAATTTTGGCAATGATGAGGGTTTAGTTAAGTTTGTAATATTATTTGTGGCTGTTGAAACAAATTGAAGTGTTTCATTTTCCGGTAGTGTTGGAATCAAGGTGTGCACAGTTGAAATTAGCGTTGTTGTTTGATATATTGATGTTGTTGGTGAAACTGCTGATGTTCGTGTTAACGATGTTGTTGTTGTTGTTGCCGTTGTTGATGTTGCTCTAATTGATGAAACATTTGTTGATGTTACGAATGACGTTAATGTTGTTACGGATGTTAAATTTGTTGCTGGGGCCATTATTAATGTTGATGTAAGATGGGCTGAT
>NW_008705254.1:3404387-3549387 GCF_000326865.2 Helobdella robusta
GGTTTTTGACTTTAAAAATGATAAAGTTTCTGAGGTTTTTGATTTTGTCAATAGCGTTGGAGTTGGCAATGTTTTGGATGATTGTAAAGCTTTGCTTTGAGAATTAGTCTTTGTTGTTGTTGTTGAAGTTGATGTCGTTGTATTTGTTGATGCAATTGATGTTGTAACGATTTTTATACATTTGCCAGCATTGTTTCCATCTTTTGTGCTGTTATTTGCATTAGAAACATCATTTGTTATTGTAATTTTTGTTAGGTTACTGTCCCATGTATGTATTGCTTCGTCGTTCGTGCTGTTGTCGTCTTTGTGGTTGTTGTTGTTGTCATTGCTATTATATATAGTCTTTTCGTCGGTCTGGTTAATATTTCTGATGACATTGAAACTGTCAGAATGCATTATAATGCTCATTGCTTTGTTATCACCGATATTGCGGGGTATTGCATTATTTGCATTGTTATTAAGAGATTTCTCCAGCGATCTCACTGTGCCGGTTGAGATTTCTGTAATTGAAACGTTGTTATTGATGCTGTTGATGTTGCTAGCATTGTTGTTGTTGTTGTTGTTGATGTCGTCGTTGTTGTTGATGATGTTTTTATTGTTATGGTTGCTGCTGCTGATGTTTTCATTACTGTTAATGCTTGTGTTGGCAATATTTTTGCTGTTTAAATTGCTAAGTTGGTTAAAATTGGCTTGTTTATTAAATAGAAAGCTGTTATTTGTATGCTGGAAGTTTAGGATGTTTTTATTGCTGATATTATTAAAATTGTTGAGTAAAATGTTGTTGTTGTTGCTGCTGCTGCTGATGTAGTTGTTGCATAGTTCAAGCGTTGGATTGTTGTTGTTTACTTTAGATATACAAGTTTCAACCAAAGTTGTTATGACGTCACCGTCTTCGTCATCAGTTGACAACAAAATCGGAATGATCAATTTGTTGTTGTTGTTGTTTATCTCGCTATTGTTAATGATGTTGTTAATGTTGTCATTGTTGAACTTGATGGCAGTGTTGAATATGTTGTAATTGTTTATGTTGAAGTTATTGTCATAATTGTAGTTGATGTTGCTGCTGTTGATGTGGTTGTAGTTGCTGTAGTTGTTGTAGTTGCTGTAGTTGTTGTAGTTGCTGCTGTTGCAGTTGCTGTTTGGATTGTTGATATAGTTGATGTTGTTTATATGGCTTCCATCGTTTTTATTGCACTTATTATAATTAACAGCATTAGGATAATCAAATGAATCGCTTGTCGATCTGTTGCTAATTTTTCCATGCGTTAGTGCAAGGTCTTGTTTGTTACTACGGCGGCTGCAGTTGATGTTAATGTTGTTAATGTTGTTGATGTTGTTGTTGATGTTGTTGATGTTGTTGTTGATGTTGTTGTTGTTGTTATTTGTGTTAATGTCATTATCAGCATTTTGATTAATGTTAATTCTATGTTCAATGCAACCATTCTGGAGGCGGTAGTTGTTATGACGTCTGCTGCTGTCGCCAGCGTCCACCTCGCTTTCTTCGTCAACATCTTCCTCACAATCATCCTTCTCACTCAAGATAGTTTCGTCCTCAATCAACTTTCTATGGCAGGCATGTTGGTCTCTCCTAACCAGAAAGTTGCTCATGGTGGAGTAACCAAGTAGAGCCAACCCTCCCCTCCCGGCTGAACACATCCCATTCATGAGGCCGGCACCTCTCAATCCGCACGCTCCCATTCCGTTGTTCACCATTTCGTCGTTAGGTTCATCTTCTCCTTGATCGAAAGACGCCAGTGGAACGTCGCAGAGCTTGAGCAGAGGCCTGACGAACGTGTTGTTTATTTTCTGTCTGGTTGTGTGATGTGGCTGGTTCGGGTTGACGCACTGATGGTGGTGGTGCGCGCTGTTCAGTTTCATCATGTTGTTCTGGTGGTGAATGTTGCTCAACTTCACCAGACTGCTCTGACATCTGTGGAGGTGATCGAGTTTTTTCTGGCGGGCCTGAGTCGCGTGGTGGTGATGCAGTTAGTTGCAAATGGTTTCAGTAAAATAATAATGAATAAACACTTTAAAGACGAATTCAATTGAATGAAAATTTTCGAAATCTTATTAAAAATTTATCGATGATAAATTTAATCCATTATGAGCGTGGAGCATAATGTTGAAGTTCATTGAGTCCCATCCATCACGACCAGACCAGCAGCATCACCATATAATCTTCATCCTCTTCACTCATATTTATTCATAGCCTTGCATAACAATGACCATCAAAGTTTAATTTCAATAAACAAACAAACAAACATTAATCATCGTAAAATCATCAACAAAACAACAGCAATAAACAACAACAACAACAGCAATAAACCATCACAACGACAACACCAGCGTGCCAACTCACAAAATAAATTGAGAATATTTTCTAGAGACAATAGTGGATTGTTGTTTTTATTCAATATATCATTCATCGAGCACATGTTCGCCAAACAATAACATCGTTCGCGTGTCTGGTAGAAATGCAAAAAGTTGAACAACTTTTAAAATTTTGAGTCTATTCAGTACAAAAAATTATTGTTACAGACACTAATGCTGGTGTATGCATGGAGTGAACAATAACATTTGTATTTTTTGCTTAAGCTTAGAGCACTTGAAATCATTCGTCCACTCAAACGCTGGCTTCCTTTGTGTGATACGTACGATGCCAAGTAACCACATGCAACATCAGCTTCGTTTGTTTTTGCACGAGTTATTCACCGCTTATTTCCAGGTGTTTTTAATTTATTCTTTTCTTCGTGTTCCTCCGAACGATCCGAACATGTTTTTCATGAAATAATTATTTGTTTTAGTCGTGTTTATTCCAGAGCTTTCAAGTTAACAACTAAGGACTTAAAGTGAAACACGCTTATATGTTAATTTAAATGCCCAAACAAAGTTGTTTTATTTTTGTAAACCTTGAAATAAAATTACAAATAAAACTATGAGATCTTGTTCCTGACAACATTTTGCATCTGTTAATGCATATTAACTTAATTTTTGCTTTCTGACTCCAATGATGACAAAATGACATTGAGGAACATGGGATTGGCAACTTTGATTTTCCAGATTTTACTGCCAGAGTTTTAGTATCGCACTGGTTCCCATTATGTTGATGATGAATTTGATGATGACGTTGACGATGTGGTTTATTATCAATTATGATGATGATGAAGATACAAATATCGCAAATTACAGCTTATCGTATGCACAAAAGTACATTGAGATGTACAGCGTGAACGGAATATAATTCATCCATTGTTGTGCAGACCATTAGAGGCCCTAGAATTGGGAAGAAAAAATCGTCTAAAAGAAAATTCATGTTCTGCTTTGTTTCGTCTTACTCAGCTTTTAATGTATGTTGTTGTGTGGTTGTGTGTAGTTGTTGCGTGGTTGTATGTAGTTGTCTGAAATTGTACGCAGTTGTATTGTGCTGAATTTTTGAGTTTTGCTTTTTTAAAGTATTAGGTTTTAGTTTGATTCTGATTTGCCGCTGGTATGGTTCTTTTTACTTCCAGCATGTTGATGTCACGTTGTACGATGTCCCTGGCTGCTGTCTCGTCATGATCATTCCGCATTCAGGCCAAAATTTAAAAAAATTACGACCTCAATGTAGTGTAGCAAAACAAAAGTAAGAAGATAGTAATAATAATAATAAAAATAATAATATGAAACAATAATAATAATATTATTTAGATAGTTTCGCATAATAATAATGATAGGCATTATATGAGATTCAACCAATGTATGCCCCCTCAATTAAATTTTTAAATTTAAAGGATGCTATTGTTGTGCGACACACACACACACACATTCACAGACACACACACACACGCACGCACACACGCGCTCGCACACGCATACATAGTAGCAACATATGATTAAATATTATTGAGGTCATTTCAAGTTTGAAGTTCAAGGGTCAGAGTCGTTAATAATTATTGGAGCGAGAATTTGTGAGCTGTTCGCGAGAGGTGAAAATTATATGCGTGGTCACGTGCTACATTGAATGATGATGACGATGGCAAATATAAATATGAAGACTGATGAAATGATGATAACGATTATATTGATGACAAAAAATAAGAATGAAGAACAATGATGAAAGTGATTAAAATGATGATGATGGAGATGGACATTGTCGACTAATGAGTGAGTGAGTGAGTGAGTGAGTGAGTGAGTGAGTGAGTGAGTGAGTGAGTGAGTGAGTGAGTGAGTGAGTGAGTGAGTGAGTTAGAGAGTTAGTGGTTTATTGCCGTCATATTCAAACGTATCGGCAGTAAAACTAAATGAAGAAAACGCTAAAATTTATTGACCTGACAGCCCATACTCGTTAATTTAACGTTTCTCACTTTGACTACTGCTACTGGACTGATTTATTCAAACGTTAAATCTATTATTATCTACGTGTGCGTGTGTTTATGTCTGTGCATGTACGTGCGTTCATTTTTAATCATAAAAATAATAAACTTACGGTTTGCTTGTTAGTTTGTTAGTTTGTTTGTTTGTTTGTTTTTTTTTAGTTTGTTTGTTTGCTTGTTAGTTGTTTGTTTGTTCGTATGTCGGTAAAAGCTACATCGATTGACATTTTTGTAACCTATGTTACGTTTTGCCTTAAAAATTCATGAAACGCTAAGCAATGGACAAGAAATAAACTCAAACAAAAAATAAATAGAAGCAGAGTTCTCTGCAATTCTGAAGCTGCTGGTAAGGTTGAAGCAAGAGAACACTTAACTAAAAATTCACAATGGACATTTTTTTAATTCAGCGTGCTGGATTTAAATGTTAATAATGAAAAAAAGTCGATAAATAATGATATTTGACAAAATTTTACCATATACTTTTACAAAATTGTGTTGCACATAGACAACAACACGCACAAACAAACACCCAAAGGATAAGCTCGTTAGAAATTCACGATGACTTTTAACTTACAGCATCAACTAATGTTGCTAATTTGTTAACATTCATCATTATTCATGACGGATAGCATTATATATTTGCGTAAAATCATTCACAGTGCACTCGTCTGAACTTATTTGCATCTGCACTTGTATTTATTTTGTACTTATTTGCGTTAGTGTATTTGTTGTAATTGTCAATCCTTGATGTTTCTTCACTATGTATCAGCACTTCCATCTGATTTAATCTGTTTATGTTTTTGTTTTTTCAAATTTCTACTTGGTTGAAATTTTTGAGAATTTTTGGGTTGGTCCGCGTTCGCACTACTCGAAGAATATTGAAAATGAATATCGAGATCGGTTCTTTGTTATTTGTCTTCCAATCATCCTTCAGGTGATGCTACAACTTTTCCAACCATCCAAGCATTCATTTTGAATAGATTTTTACTGTCTGTGTAAACACATTCAATGTTTCGAACTTTCTATCTAAGAGTTTCAGAACCATTTATGTTTCTCAAGGGCATTGATTAACATTTCCGAGCTTCGATTTCCATATGCTCTTATCCTTTCCTTGTATGTTATTTGTGTTCGTAAAACAAATTTTTCATTTCATTCAGCTCACAATTTTATTTAAACCGGGAATAGTTTTATGAAATATATAAATCAGATTTACAAAAGGTTTTGTTAACTTTATTAGACTATTTTTTTAACCTTTTTCTAACTTATGATAGTTTACGTTGATTAATATTCTGAAATAATATATAAGTAAGCCTCTTTTTAATTAACGCGGAGAATTAGTTTGTTATAGGAAGCATTTCTGAATTTTATCTTATCTTGAATGATAACATTTGTTCGTTTTAAAAATTTAATTAGTTTCTTTTTTTCTCTCTTTTTCCAATTTCAAAAATGTTTTTCAATTTCAAGGTTCATCCGTTTTAAAACTCAAGAACTGCCCGTTGTTTTCGAAATTGCTTCCTTCATTTCAATAGCCCATCGTTTGGATTTGCACTTTCGATTTTTTTTCTTTTTAATGTTTTAATTTTAACAACTCTGCTTTTATCTCTTCAGGAATTCAAACTCATATCATTCGTCTCGTTGCGTCAAATGAATAACTTTCGAAAAAACATCAATTTTACGAAATGGCTAAATATTTCGTTTTACATTCATCACAACTTTTTTAAACAATGGAGAAATAATATTGCATTTAAGAATGTATGGATGAATGTGGATGTGTTATTGTATGTGATTCTGTGAGTCTGAATTGAACGGAGGTAACGAGATTAAACTCGAGCACGTCACTCGCGTCAAGCTAGGCGCATTGTATGTTTGTGTTTGTGCGTTTGTAAGTGTATTGGTATGTGTGTTTGTAAGTGAGTTTGTATGTATGTTTGTATGTGTGTATATGCATTGTTGTATGTATGTTTGCATGTGCGTGAAAATGTGTTTGCATGTATGTTTGTATGTTAAGATGAAGAATATAGTAAAAATGTAGATAGTTAAGTTATTAACACCGTTACGTAATTCGGATTAAAATGTGCTTTATTCTGTTGAAAGTACAACCAATTAAACTTTGAAACTTTTAATTAAAAATTAACTTAAGTATAAATTTAATACTTTATAATAATTTTGAAAATATTTTTTATAAAAAACCTTATCCAGTATTGCTTGCAATAAAAGACACAACACAACACACACAGATTAAGACAAGCGGATATTTCAACGGAGCAACAGACAGCGATCAATTGAAGATCTATCGTTCGTTACATGTACGTACATACATGTATTTTTTAAAAATATTGCATGTGAAATTTCGAAAGCAAACACAAATGTTTCATTCTACACGCCTGCACTAGCTATAACAATAGTATCTACACAGTTAATAAATAACAATGTTTCTCCCACTATCCAATGGAGACGAGGTGGAATTGGAATTTCTACTGGAATGTAAACTACATGTACATCAACAAATATATCAAGTGATAAGAAGTATTATTATTAACTGGTTTATAGAAGTTTAAAGGTTGCGTTAAAATACGAACAAAAATTAGTAATAAGAATTTTAAAAACTAATTTTGAAAAAATTAAACTAAATTTGATGGTTGTATGTATGATGGTGACGTGATCTTAAAGTTTATGGTGACAATAATGATGATAGCAAAAGATGATAAGGATGATACGATGACAGTGATGACGATGATGACGACGCTGATGTTTAAGAGAAACTGCAAACTTTTTTGTATGTAAGCACCATGTATGTAATGATAAAAAAACTAATGATTCTTTTCCGAAAAATCAACAGTTCAATAATATCTACGTTACCGCTTTTCATCATCATCATTATAATTTCTATCCAACAAACTTTTTATGTTTCATGTCCAACATTACCACACGATCGAGCAAATAAAGAGAGATCACCGTCTGACCTTTCGATTAAAATTGCTACTGCAGCTACGCATTTCTACGATGTAAAAAAAATGTTTCTGCAAATTCTGCGAACCCAAAAAGACGCACACGCATGGACACACACACACACACACATACACACACCACACACACACACTAAAACATACCTACAAATAAATACGTACGACTACACATCACACAAGCACACACACACGAACACACACATACACAAAAGTATAAGTAGAATACAACAGATGCATTCTAAATTTATATTGAACCATCGAACATGACAACACACCTGAGTTACACTTCATGCTCTCATTTCAATGCAATGCAATACCTACCCTCCAATGTTTGCTTTGATATATGTATGTATATTCGTATGTTTGTATATATGTATGAATATTTGTATGTTTGTTTATATATATGTATGTATGTTTGTATATATGTATGTATATTTGTTTGTATATATGTATGTACGCACGTATGTATGTATGTACGTATGTATGTATGTACGTATGTATGTGTGTGCGAAACATTTATGTATTAATATATACAATGTATGCATATAAACATGTTGTTTGTCTATATGAAGCTGTATACATTCAATTTAATAGATGAGTGTATGTGTATATTACCGCATGTATAAAGTATTTTGCGTTTGCGTGCCTGTGTATTTTATGCTTGTATGTGTGATGTGCTATTGCCACGAACGTATAAAAATATCATTATAGTACGAATAATAATGACAAATGTCATAAGTTTTACCTATTTGTGTTTGTGTGTGTCTATGTATGTGTGTGTGTGTGTGTGTGTGTGTCTGTGAATTTGTTTTTCATTCAATTATTTGTTTTTCATTCAATTATAATTAATAAAATTATTTTTTTAAAATATTTTCTACCATCATTTTGAAAGGGCGCTTAAAGTAAAGACTACACGCATTTGTGTAGTGTGCACCTTGCATCAATTAAATAACATTTATATGTATTGTATATATATATATTATAATATCTATATATTATATGATATCGGCGGCGCGGTGGTGTAACGGTAAAGTGCCAGTCACTGCTGTTGTTGTGACCTGATTCGACTGCATGGAGATTCCTGTCTTGTGGGGCGTTTAAATCATTTAAATTACTATTAAAGCCACAGGTGTATTGTGGGTGTACGTTTGAGTTTATTTCAATTCTTGTTCCTGGGGATTTTTATGTGTTTATGTGAGGATGAAACTTGCAAAATAAGAAACCCTATTCGCAAAGCTAAGAGGCGATTAAAATATTTTAAAATAATTTCAAACATTTTTATTTTTTGATGACCCTGGCTTTGAATCAATTGGTTAAGACGTCAAAATAATTTGGTGTTTATTAAAAATAAAAAATTCTACATTGGTTTTATTACAAGAGTGACTAGCGAGACTCTCTTTCGAATGAAACAATAGTTTTGTTGTCATCCTTGAGTTATAAATTCATCATCATCAGCTTTTATGAAATTGTGTGTGTGTTTGGATGTGTGTGTGTTTGGATGTGTGTGTGTGCAGGTGTGAGTGTGGTGTGTGTAATATGAATAGTTAGTTAAATTAGATCCAGGGAATGTTCACCGGCATATCTGTACGTGTATTCTAATTTTTTTTCATTTGTCGACAAACTGGTTTCATGGTTTTCCATGCTAATACCTGTTGTTATATTTATGTTGTTAAGTCATTCAATAATTTTTATTTATAAAATTATTTATATTAGTATTTTTATTATTCTTTCTGTAAAACAATTATTACTATAAAAAAAATATTACTATCGATGTTACTGATACATTTGCAACGTTTTAGAATATTTATAAATAGTTTTTAATTTATTTCTCTCCGTCCTTTTAGGCAAGTGTATGTATTTATAATTTGTGTTTGCTTAAGGATTGTGTTTCAACAAATTTATCATATTTGCTTATCTAAAGTAAATATGTGATTTACAACCTTGGTATGGTGATATAATATTTATTATCTAATACAATGTATATGGTATAATGGCACATGGGTTTATTATTATACCATTATGCTAGATTATTTGTTTCAAATAAAATTCCCTGATTTTTTTGTTTGTCTTAAAGATAAGAAATAAGTAGCGAAATTGGATTGAACCGTTTTTTAAAGGAATTGAGATAGAAGATTTTTAAAATATGGCTATGCCGATGTGATAACGAAGATAAATTAAATATTTTATACTTTAAGAAAATGTATTTTTTTAATTGATGAATTGATATTTTGATATTTAATTGATATTTTCCAATTGCAATTAATATCAGTTGAGGAAGTTGTATTTTTTTGTAGTTTGTTGTTTGCAATCTTTTTCCTAGCGTATTGAAACAAATGAAAACTTACCAACGCTGGATAGTAAAACAGTGCCTAATTATTTTATGGTGTTTCTCTAATAAAAAGAAAATTATTTTATAATTATTTATAACAAAGTTGGAGAACGTAATTTAAGAAATTTGGATCACGCCGCAAAAAAGTTGAATGAATACAAAAGATATAGATTGTAAAAATTCAGTGAGAATGCCTGGAGACGAACGAGAAACATCTTCAAGCACCGATGCCATTGAGTGTTCAATATGCTTGTCTGACATTGAACCACAAGCCAGATCAGTGATCTCGATATGTTTCCATGAGTTTTGCTTCTCGTGCATTGGAAAGTGGTCCAAGGAGAATGCAGTTTGTCCGCTCTGTAAGCAAAACTTCACAGAGATTCTGCACAACATCAGGTCGGATGCTGACTACGATGCTTGCTATATAACAAGACACGTCCTCAAAGCAAAGAGGCGATTAAACAGGTCAAAAATCAACTTTCTTACTTTTGTGATGATGTTATTAAATGTATAATTTGCAATTATTATCTGGAAACAAACGATTGGCATTAATTAATTTTTTATGTTACAATAATCTATTATCAATTTTACGTCAACAATAAAACAATAATGTTTTAAAAATTTCAACAGAAGAGGAGATGGAGCTGCAACTAGTTCGGGTGAGCTACGTGTGAATTATTTACCACCCAACAATTCATTTTCCAACAATTCATCCTTAAACAATTCAACATTCGGCAGCGTTTTCTACAACAGCAGCAACAACGTCCGGTCCACAAACATTAACGATATCGTCTCGAAAGCATCGCACTCGTTTGGCAACTTTGGTAGGAGCCTTGCAAGATTCACGAAAGATATCGTCAACACAGCTTTCAGTAATATTTATAACAACAACCAGCCCACTTCAACCAACAACACCTGCAGTGGCAATTGTATGAAAGTTAACAACAGTAATAATATTTATATTATCAGAAATCGATCCAGTAACTTTAGAATTGACAGCAATTACAATGTCAACAATTCTGTTCAACTCAATGTACAGGGCTTATCGAACATACATGTCAGAACCTCTAGTAATATTAATATTAATAATAATAATAATAATAGTAATAATCATAATTATTAGTAATAACTAATCAACTTCAACAAGCTTCACTTTTACTGGCATAAATAATAATAATAATAATAACAGTAGATCAATGTCAACTAACATCTTTCTTGATGGTAGTGGAGCAGAAATTAGGCTATCGGGTAATTCGAATGTGCAGGTGAGCGTTAATGGACGTAACGTTATTTGCGGTTCTGGAAATATGAATGGGACAACATCCTCGTCAGCATCGGGTCCAACTTTTTCATCCAGTGATTACAACACACGTACAAACAACAGAAGAACTCAGCAGAACTTTGCTAACGCATCTGAAGAAGCAAACTGATACAACTGAAAATATGCTTCAAAATTCGATAGCGCCTTGCAAGAAGTGTTGTACCGACCACAAGAACAGTAGCATCAGCAGATATTTTTATTTTTTATTACAGACAGCTAAATACAACATTTATTATATATAATATATCGTTAAAAAGCAAAGATCAATATAATTAAATTGATGGTATTTTCAAATCTCTTCAAACTTAATAGCAACACATAAAACAAACGATTCAATGTGATAAAAATTAAAAATAACTTGCGTTTTTTTTATATATTGAACGCCCGCGCGTGCACAGCCTCACGCACGCATTGCTGATGATGGTCGATGGTCATTGAGTTTCGGTCAGTATTCGACCCAGACCATCCCGTAACAATCGCGTAAAAACTCAGTAATTCTACCGTCTGAGCTAATTTGCCACGTAAATATTACATTATAATGAAGACGTTCACTGCATCATGTTACGTTCGTTAAAAATTCATAAATTAAGATGAACGTGATTTACGAGGTGGGTTTCATGACATATTTTTTAACCAATCATATTTATGCCATCAGATTAAATGAAAGAACGAATACTTCAAAATTGACATGAAACCCAATGAAAGTTGAACTGCAGAATACCATGTCTAGCGAGAAATGAAATATTTAAAGGTTTATAACAATATAATATTTACGCTTTGTATCTCTATTGAGTATGCCAAAAATTAAAATTCTTATAAAAAGTAACTTTGTTTTATAGATGAAGTTGGTTGGTATCACTGATCATTCCAAACATTGGAAATAAATTGTTGTTTCCTCCATAAATTTACCCCACTCTGAATGAACAGTTGAATGAACGAGCAGCACGCAAACGCTCGTTTAACAAACAAACTGATAGCGAATAATTTTTAATTTGAGTAATTGGTCCACGGAGAAAAATTAAAAATCGTGCAAACCTCCGTGTGATACTAGCTCTGAAAGCATTGCACCACGTTTTCGCACAAATGCAGCACCTTTTGCGTGAGTTAGACATACATTCGCAGGCATACATAGCATAAACATAACCCAGCACAACCTAACCAAACACAACTTAAATTAATACAACATCACAAAGTGCAACTTAACGCGACATAACATTACATGAAAAAACCAAACACAAATTATAGAAATTTTGTCCATTCTAAATTTTTTCGACATTGCCTCTATGTATATATTTTTCAGTTACGCTGTACATAAATATAATTGCACTATTTGGCAACAAGTAATTTGTATCTGAGCAACTTCGAAATAATGCGATAATGCGTTTTCATTAGGAGAGAATCAATGAGTGCTGAGTGGCTGTCTAATTGTTCTTTTGATCAAAGAGTTAGTTTTTAATACGATGATGGCGATGCTAATTAATCATCATTTCATCACATGTTTGGCTTTGTAAATGTAACGTTTGGACAAATACAAATAATCATTACACAAACACAACAACATTAAAAATACGACATGCTTCGTTTCATTTGTTGTATCGTATAAAATCTACAAGGTTAAATCATTTTATGATATCGCAACAATAAACACAGAACCCTTGTATAATTGAATGCAATAAAACTATTCAGATATTTTGAATTGGATAGGAGTGTATGTAAAGAAGTTCAAAAACTCAAAACATACAAATCAACATTGCTGTGCATTGCCTTTAAAACAGTGCATTCAGTGAAAATTTTAATTTAATGAGATGAATATCTGACATTAAACAAGAATGAATCGATCAGAGGGAATAACGTCAAGAAGCTCCATTATTGACCAATGTTCAATATGCTACTACGACATAGCAGAAGAAACGAAATCAGCAACCTCGCTATGCTTTCACGAGTTCTGCTTGTCATGCATTAAGAGGTTGGCGAAGTTGAATGCAGTTTGTCCGATCTGTAGGCTAACCTTCACAGAGATCCTAAACAACATCGGTGCGAATGTCGGCTACGACGCTTATGGTATACCAAGACCCACACTGACAGCAAAGAGGCGATTAGACAGGTACAAGAAAAACTTCAAATATTTTAATTTTTGATTACAATGATTGTGAACTATACAGTTTATATTAATATTTTGATAGAGGCTAAAATTTTAATGTTGACTTGATTTGCTAACAGGAGTGACAATAGTGAAGCTTACTCCCCAGCTACCTTGAACGATTTGTGCAACAACGCGCAAACAGGTGCATTTGATTTCATTTCCAACCCTAGTGTGATATATCAGCCATCATCAGTTCTTACGCCATCAAATCCCAGAGCACAAAACTGCGATACTTACGATACGGTAAGACTCACATTCACTGCAAAAAGAAGACTTAGAAGGTTACAAAAAATTTGTGATTACTTTGGTTTTGAAACATATTTCAGATTTAGAACTTTTTTGTAACAATGTTGTTTTTTGTTTTGCATATTTATTCTAAATGACTGAAAAAACTAATTTGAATACAGCAACAGAAGCGAACATGGTGAAACTTCAGTGAACTCTAATGGGCTGCCAGTGAACAATTCAACATACAACAATCCAACATTCAATAATTCAACATACAATTATTCAACATACAACAATTCAGCTTTCAATGACTCTACATACAACAATCAAACATTTAATAATTCAACATACAACAATTCAGTATTCAATAATACAACATACAACAATCCAGCATTCAATGATTCAACAAACAATAATCAAACA
Source organism: Helobdella robusta (assembly GCF_000326865.2). Taxonomy (NCBI): domain Eukaryota; kingdom Metazoa; phylum Annelida; class Clitellata; order Rhynchobdellida; family Glossiphoniidae; genus Helobdella; species Helobdella robusta. The sequence continues at coordinate 3,418,150 of NW_008705254.1, forward strand.
TTCAATAATTCAACATACAACAATCCAACATTTAATGATTCAGCATACAACATTTCAACATTTGATAATTCAACATCCAACAATCCAACATTCAATAATTCAACATCTAATAATCAAACATTCAATAATTCAACATACAACAATCCAACATTCAATAATTCAACATACAACAATCAAACAATAAATAATTCAACATACAACAATCAAACATTAAATAATTCAACATACAACAATTCAACATACAACAATCAAACATTAAATAATTCAACATACAACAATCAAACTTTCAATAATTCAACATACAACGATCAAACGTTCAACAATTTAACTGGCAACAATCCAACACACAACAATCCAACATGCGACTTTGAGGAAAACATCCACAACCACAATAATATTTGGCCAGCTGGCATTAACTCTGGTAATAACAAGACCAATTACATGAATAATATAAATACTCAAACTTTCAATAATAATAACAACTGGTCAATGGAAACCAGCACCAATTTCAATGGAAATGAGATAAACGTTCAATGGCCTAGGCAATCATCAGCTTCAATGGCCACAACTAATTTTTCTAACAACAACAACTTCGGTATCAATGAACAAAACTTTACATCATATTCTGGAAACACAAATTCGATTCAACATCTCTATCGTCCAAATAACAAAAGAACTTTTTCTGCTGAGGCTGATGGAGCAGACCGAAACAATAAAATGATGAAAACTGAAAAATGGACCCAAAACTCCAGATTGCCTTACATAGAGTATTTTAGCGAGTTCAACGACAGTTACAATAGAAAAGATTGATTTATTTCCTTATATTAGTTTAGTTTTCTTAACTGACTGTTAATCTAATGTTATACACTATGATTTATACAGACTACTGTTACATGAATATTAAAACGTACATTATTTAGTTTTTTCACAACACATAACAGGTGTTTTAAAAATAAAAACTTAATGGAATATTTTCAAAAAGTTATTACAATTAATGAGATTGAAGATTTTTAGTGAACACACTTAAGCAGAATAAATTATTAAAATAATTATTTTATTTGGGTCAGAAAATTAGCTCAGTCGGTAGAAGTGCCATGTTTCGTGCAGTTACGCGATGGCCTGGTTCAAATACTGTCTGTCCGAAACTCAAAGACTATCAAACGTCATGCGCGTATGATGCGGTGCGTACATAATGTGTGTGTACGTCCTGTGCAGTGGATAGTACAGTCTTTGTGGCACGAAGGTTTAAATACAGGAATGATATGTAAGCCGTTCTGCGTATATCAAAGCCGCATAATAAAGAATAAAAAAATAACAATAACTTTCATCATCGAAAAACAGGTTTTGAAATTAGTGGAAAATTTTAAAAAGCTATCGAAAAATTGTCGGAACTCCAAAAAAATGTTGAAAATTTATAAAAATGTAATTTAGTGCCGATTACCATGAATTTTCTGTATCTTTGTTTGCAATTTCCTTTTTTATAACAACACGTGGCCTCGTTTCAATCCTTAAAAGTTTATTAAGTTGAATTACTTTATGAAAAAATTGTGTTTGTAGAAAACTGTTATTTAAAGATTCATGATGGATATGTCTGCATCAAGCTCTGATACCAACGAATGTTCAATATGCCTGTCTGACATAAAACCACAAACGAAGTCAGTTATATCGAAATGCCTTCACGAGTTTTGCTTCTCATGCATTAGAAAGTGGTCTGAGGGGAATGCAATTTGTCCTCTGTGTTTGCAAAACTTCACAGAGATCCTACACAACATCAGGTCGGATAATGACTACGATACTTACGAAGTAACAAGACCCGCCCTCACAGAGCAAGGAAGGTATAACAGGTTAAACAAAATTTCGTACATTTCCTAGTTCTGACTAGAGGTGAGCGGTGAACCTATTTCGTTTGTTATACCCGATTTTCTACCGAATTCCTATTTATGACAATTTTCCTAAAAGCTCCCATTCCATATTTTTTCAACTCATTCCCACGTTATCCCACCCATTTCCCCTTTTTTCCATTTACCAAATTTTTGAACACAAATAACATATTTTTTTAAAAAGTAAAAATTATGAACAATTATGAACGTATCTTTAGTACCAAACTAAAGAAAAAGTCAAAAGCTTTAAAAAGTATTAAAAAAATGACAATAATAAATTACAATTATAACAAATAAAACAGCTTTATAAAAGCTTATGATACAATGTGAACTTCTAATGAAATGAGTGCGCGCGCGCGAGCGTGTGTGTGTGTGTGGACCACGTGTTTGTTACACGTGCTACAAATATATTTATATATTATGAACTTGTTTATAGCCATGTTGCTTGCAGTTTTGTTTACTCACGCTTGTGTGCATATGTATGTGTGTATGTCTCGATCACATGTGTATAACTTCGTTCCGATACGTCAAATATAATAATATAGATTTTGAGGTCTCGCACAGACAGCAGGCCATTTACTTATATTTTCTAAAATACAAAAGAAATTAAAAATATGTATTGTATGTATGTACAATGTACATATTGTTAAGAAATATCACTGCATTTTCAGCTTTAGCTCAAAATCATTACTGATTGTGTGACTGGGGCGTTAGTGACATCGTCAGTCCGCACTGAAACTGATTAGTTATTATTAGAGGTCTGTGTCAATACCAAAAGAACAAAAGCTATTTTAAATATTCAACAACGTGCAATTGGAATTCTTCCCACTAATAAATTTAGAAACAGAAGAACCATCCATAATGATGACACGTAAAAGTGTCATGTTGCTCAAAGTTGAAGATTGTATTAACTAACTAAATGATCGTTAAGTATTCACATTAAACAAACAATGAATTAACATTGTAGAGAAACAGTATACATGGCATTTGGCCACATACACAACTTATCAATTCGAACACCGAACATGATATAGGAAAACCGAAAAAAGCTTTTTTGATCCATCAAGCTTAAATGTTCTATCATGCTTAAAATAAATAAAAACTTTGGCTTTCAACTCAAGAAACTTGACAATGATTTATGATCTTTGTTAGAGTGATTTCCTATTTCCTAAAACAGCATTTTCGAAAATTAGGTTTTACCCTTTCCCATACTCATCTCTATTTCTGACTTACAATGGTTTTGAAAACTTTAAAATTATAGTAATGATGATTTGATTTTTGAAAAAAAGTGATCATGATAAATTTTTCTTTCCAATGGCCTTAATCTGCTTGCCCAACAGTCCGCAAATGATTGCGTTTAGCTTCATTTCCTCTTCTGAAATGGAAGATGCATCTGATGATGTGTTGCCAGACCCTACGGCTGTCACTCTCCAAAGACAAAACTACGACACACCCGATGCAACAAGACCCGCTTGTGCTGCAAGGAGATTATTTAACAGGTTGAGCTGAAGTTTTGGTGATTACTTTGGTTTTGAAACATACTTTAGATTAATAACTTGTTTTGTAACAATATTGTGTTTATATATCTTATCAACAAAAAAAAAAACAGAAATAATTTTTGAACCTTCTAACAGAAGAGAACGTGGAGAAACTTCAGTAAACTTAGATGGACCGCCAGTGAACTATTCAACATCCAACATTTCAACATTATCCTATAATCCAACTTTGAACGGAAGAACAATCAACAATTCAATGTGCATCAATACAACATTAATTAATCCAACATCCAACAGTTTGACAATCAATAATTCAACATACAACAGTCTAATATCAGATAATTCAGCATCCATCAATTCAACATCCAACAATGCAATAATCAACAATTTAACACACAACAATCAAAGACTTTATATTTCAACATCCAACAATCAAACATTCAATAATCCAACACACAACAATCCAACTTTCAATAATTCACCATTAAACAATCTAACTTTCTATAATTCAACATACAACAATCCAACATTCAACAATTCAACATTCAATAATTTAGCATACAACATTTCAACATTTGATAATTCAACATCCAACAATCCAACATTCAATAATTCAACATCTAACAATCAAACATTCAATAATTTAACATACAACAATTTAACATTTAATAATTCACTACCCAACAATTCAACATACAATAATCCAACATCCATCAATAATTCAACATACAAAAATCCAACATTCAACATTTCAACATCCAACAATCCAACTTGCAATAATTCACCATTGAACAATACAACTTTCGATAATTCAACATACAACAATCCAACATCAAATAATTCAATATACGACAATTCAACATTCAATAATTTAGCATACAACATTTTAACATTAAATAATTCAACATTCAACAATTCAACATCTAACAATCAAACTTTCAATAATTCAATATACAACAATTCAACATTCAATAATTTAGCATACAACATTTTAACATTAAATAATTCAACATTCAACAATCTAACATTCAATAATTCAACATCTAACAATCAAACTTTCAATAATTCCACATACAACAATCCAACATCTAACAATCAAACAATCCATAATTTAACATTCAACAATTCAACATTTAATAATTCACTATCCAACAATTCAACATACAATAATCCAACATCCATCAATCCAATACTTGATAATTCAACAAACAAAAATCCAACATTCAACATTTCAACATACAACAATCCAACATCCAATAATCCAACTTTCAATAATTCACCATTGAACAATCCAACTTTCTATAATTCAACATACAACAATCCAACATCAAATAATTCAATATACAACAATTCAACATTCAATAATTCAGCATACAACATTTTAACATTAAATAATTCAACATCCAACAATCCAACATTTATTAATTCAACATCTAACAATCAAACATTCAATAATTCAACATGTAACAATCAAACACAGGCCAGCAAACCAATCTAGAGATACTTTCTCGAATGCTAAGCAACCAGCTGGCATTAACTCTGGTAATAACAAGACCAATTACACAAATATAAATACCAAAACTTTCAAAAATAATAACAACTGGTCAAGTTGAACCAGCGCCAATTTCAACGAAAATGGGATAAACGTTCAATGGCCTAGGCAATCATCAGCTTCAATGGCCCAAATTAATTTTCCCAACAACAGTAACTTCGATATAAATGGACAAAACTTTACTTCATATTCAGGAAATTCATGCAGGAATCATCGTTTAATAAACAAAAAAAATCTCTGTGTATGCTGATGCAGACGGAAAGACAGAAAGATGAAAGCTGAAAAATGGACCCAAAACTCCAGATCGCCCTACCTGAGGCTTTTTACCGAATTCAACATCAGTAACAACAGAGCGAATTGATTTATTTCATTGTGTGAATCTTTATAATAGTTTAGTCTTCTTAAATTACTTTTAAATCTAATGTTCTATGTTGCGTTTAATTCAAACTACTTTTACATAAATATTATAACGTACTTTATTTGGTTTTTTCATTCTACATTGCAGTGGTTTTAAAAAATAAAAACTTGATGAAACATTTAAAAAAATTTATTACGCCCGATGAAATTAAACATTTTGAGTGAAATTAATTTTGTCACATTACGACCACACTTTACAAAATAAATTACCAAATAAATAATTTTAATTTGCGTGAATAATACCGTTCATCTTGAAATATTTTTTGTGAAATCGGAAAATCTGTTGAAAATCTATAAAAATATAAATTGGTACCGAGATCGATAATGCCGAAGTTCATTTCAAATTTTCGGTACCTCAGTTTGGTAAGATGATGTCAAATAAGCACAATATACTGGAGCAATTGAACGTTACTGTTGAGATACCGATAAATTTGACGTTATGTAAGTCTATAAAATAATACAACTGTTATTTTTCGGAATATTTAAAAACATTTATGGAGTCTAATGAACACTTTATTTATCATTATATTCTCATTTTGGAAAATAAATTTAGGTAGGTGTTGGACCGCATATCCCTATTTTAAGCACGTGGCGATTTGCTATAAATATCTTGAAGAACGAGGCAAATTCCTTTGTTACTCTTTGACCTTTGTCAATTCGCATAGTCGAATACGTCTTTGTTATTTTAATAATATTTCAATAAAACAATTTAAAAACATTTCGCTTGTTGTTTCTTGTATTGAAAGAAATCTCACAACATAGGACAGAAATATCACGGAAGATTTTTAAATCGTACATTTTTGCAGGACTCGGCGAATGTTAAGAATTTGAAAAAGTTGGAGTCGAGTCGGAAAAATTGCAATCAAAGAGTTATTAAAGTAAGGTCAAAAATTTTTTATTCGACTCCGACACCCTGCCTAAATCTTTGTAAACAAAAAAAATGTTAGTTTAAATTTTAAAACCATAGATGTAAAAACTACAGTTATCTGTTTCATTGTTTGCAACTTCCTCTTTTATATAGCAACACATTGCATCGTTTCAATCTTTAGAAGTTAATAAAGTTAAATTACTTTATGATAAAAAGTGTTCAGTGAAAATCCTTATTTGAAGGTTTTTAATCAAAATGTTTACATCACACTCCGATGCCAACTTATGTACAATATGTTTGTCGGTCATAAGACCAAAAGATAGATCTTTAATCTCGATGTGCCTTCATGAGTTTTGCTTCTCATGCATTAAAGAGTGGTCCAAGCAGAATGCAGTTTGTCCGCTCTGTAAGCAAAATTTTAGTGAGATTCTACACAAAATTAGGTCGGATGCTAACTACGATATTTATGAAGTTACAAGACCCACCCATACAGAGCAAAGGTATAACAGGATAAACAAAAATTTTTGTACATTATCTACTTCTGACTTGAAATAGATCTGAAAAATTATTAGAGATTTGATTTTTTAACAGGAGTTTTCGTGATGAAGTTTTCTCATCAACGACCTTGGTCACAAGTGTGTCTAGTTTTACTTTCGTTTCTAGAGTAGAAAGTAGATCTGTTGGTGCTGATGATTTATCGTCAGACCCTACAGCAGTAACTTCCCGAACACATCACAACGACACTCCCGATGCAACAAGACCCGCCCTCACTACAAGAAGATTATTTAACAGGTTGAGCCGAAGATTTTAGGATCGCATTGGTTTTGAAACAAATTTTAGTTTAATAACATTTTTTGACACAATTTTTTTATGTAATTTATCTCAGAAATTAAAATCATTTCTAACATTGCAACAGGAGAGAATATGCAGAAACTTCAATATACTCAAATGAACCGCCGGCTATCTGCACTATAACCTTAATTATTATAATATTAATAATCTATTTTACAATAATGTATAAGCTAATAGAACTTGCAATAAAAATAATTCGTCGACCTGAACCGATGTCATTTTCAATGCTATTAGGGTAAACATTCAATGGCCCTCGGAATCTCCAACCACCTCAGCAAGTTGAATTATCATTTCAACGTTAAATTCTCTTATTTATTTTTTCTGGTTGACCTCCATATACATTTTATGTTGATTTGAACCATTTTTTTGTTTTGATAAACTTAGTATGAAAATATTTGACAGAATGATTGTGGTATACTCGATGTACAGTTGTGACATAGCCATCCTCGTCTACCTGTTCAACTTATTATATTTATTTATTTTATAAAGGAACAGGAAATATGATCGCTATATTATTTATGCATCCACTCAAAACACTAGAATTTATCATTAAATCATTCAGTTAATTTGCGAAACTCTATTTCCGCGATCTTCAACCAGGCTTCTCAGCAAATTTAGTAAACCAGTTAGTTAAACCAAAAAATCAATATAAAGTTGCAAATAATAAACTAACAACACACTAAAGCTTTGCAACCAACAAACGCAACGTAGTTCACAGCAACGGATATTTAAAACTACAGTTTTTCTGTATCTTTGTTTAAAACTTCTTTATTTATATAACAGGACGTTATCCCGTTTCACTTGTAAAAAGTTTATAAAACCTTTGTTTAATCGGTGCAGTAAAACTATCAGTAAATCTTATTGGGAAAAAGTGTGTATATAAGTATAGTGGGAGAGAGTTGGAACAAATATTGTTAAATAAACTTGTTAATTGAAATTCTAGTTCAATTAGAAAATCAGAATGCCTGAATCAGAAAAAAAATCGACATCAAGCTCCGGTATCGACCAGTGTTCAATATGCGTGTCTAACATAGAAGCGAAAGTGAAGTCGGTTTTCTCATGGTTTTGTTTTCATGAGTTTTGCTTCTCGTGCATTAAAGAGTTGTCCAAAAAGGATGCAGTTTGCCCGCTGTGCAATCAAAAGTTCACTGAAATTCTACAGAGCATCCAGTCTAATGCTGAGCCCGATGCTCGCGGTATAACAAGAAACATTCGCAGAGCAAAGAGAAAACTTAACAAGTGAGTACTTTGAATTTATAATATATATTCAATTAATAATTGTTTTGTAACAATATTTTAATGTTTTTTAATTTCCTATCAAAAACTAAAGTATCTATTTTGAATATCCACCCAGGAGTGATCATGGGAAAGCTTCAATGAATTCAAAAGATACTAGCAATGGTTCAAACGTTCAACAGTCTTCCCAATCATCATTTCCAACGGCCACAACTAGTTTCACCAACAACTCCATTATAAGTGGACAGAGCGTTGTGCCATATTTGTCATTATCGTGGGCAACATCTCCATCGAACGATTATGGTTCATGTGCAAACAACAAAATAACTTATTCCAGTTACGTTGATGAAGGAAGCAGAAACTAAAAAAAAGATGAAAACTGAAAATGTGACTCAAAATTCGAGAACGTCTTGCAAGTAACACAGCACTGGACATAAAAACACTGGTCGCAATAAAAATTGATTTACTTTTTATTATTATCGGATTATTTGCATAGCACCTTTTATTACACTAAAGGATTATTTGTTTACATTAATTTTTTGCCTCTCGTGCATTAACGAGTTATCCAAGAAGAATGCAGTTTGCCCCTGTGCAATCAAAATTCATTCAAGTAATAAATTAATTACGCCAACAAATTAAAACGGTCGAATGTAAAAACTGGTTAAAAGTTTAAAAATTTGTGACTGTTCAGTTTTGGTTAAGTTGCGATTTTTGTTGAAAAATGTTGAAGAAAGAAATGTGATTAATTAGTATAATTAATATCGCATCAATAATAAATTCACTCAATTACATTGTTACTAGAGTTGTGCCTGATTTGATTTTTCCTAATCGGATTTTAATAAAGTGAATTGGGTTACAACTTGTGGCTATGACTTTGTTAGCTTGCCTAGACTTGTTTAAGCATACATACACTTGCATAAAACCCTGCTTAAAACATTGTCATATTATATTCCTATAAGTATATTAAATAAACTTTAATGCAAATCGAATTGATACTTCTCAAACACACACACATATATATATATATATATATATATATACAATATTCTATATATAAAAAAGATATGGCCTCTTACCAACATATATATATTTATATATACATGCACATGGAAACCAAACGTTCATCAAAATTTGCCCATTTAAATGAAACCAGGCGGATTGTACCGTACATGCACATATATTAACACATTTTGAAAAAGAAATTTCTCAATGTTAGTTCAATCGTTCAAAGTTTAAAAGTTAAATTACTGTATGATATCCTAACTTTAAATAAAACCGTTGTCTGATGCTTTTTAAATAAAACTATTTAAAAAAATTTATTGTGAAAATCACGGTCGGAAACATTATGTAATATGTCTTTTTTTGAATTCAATTGAAAGATTTTCAGGCAGAATGCCTGGATCAGAAGAAAAAACGACATTAAGCTCCAATGTCGACCAGTGTTCAATATGTATGTCTCATGTTTTTATTTTCATGAAATTTGCTTCTCGTACGTTAGAGAGTTTCCCGTCCGAGAAGGATGCAGTTTGCCCGCTGTGTAATCAAAAGTTCACTAAGATTCTAGAGTGTATCCCATTTGATTTCAAAAACTGAAAAAACTATTTTGAATATATAACCAGGAGAAAGCATGGAAAATCTTTAATAAACTCAGAAGATACTAGAAACGGTTCAACCGTTCAACAGTCCTCCCAATTATCAGCTCCAATGGTCACAACTAGTTTCACACCAACAACCCATTGTAAGTGGACAAAACTTTGCGTCGTGCAAATAGCAAAGGAATTCTGTTGATGCCGACGAAGCAAATAGGAACAAAAAATAGAGGGACAGGAAGAATTGAACTGGGTTCATAATCTGGACACTAGTAACCAAAAAATTGATTTATTCTATTATTTTGAACCCGTATGTTTGTGTTCTTGGTTTAAGCATCCTTGCTTAGTGTTTTATTCAATCTAACATTACATAAATATTTTAATTATATATTATAAATATTATTCACTGTGTTGTGTTACATTAGTATAATTAAAATATGACAAAAGATTCGTGACAACTGTACGCATACATATTTCAGCATTCAAAATAGATAAATCAATTAAATAAGATGAACGGCGAATGGCTCTGTGAGAGGTGCACATATCTCATCTTTTCATACTATACATACATTGCCATAACTTAAATAAATAACATGCTTTGCTTACTATTTTAGTAAATAATGTTATAGAATAGTTTATAACATGCCATATTACAACTATAATTAAACTCATCGTCAATTTCTAAAAATTTAAAAATGAATAATTCGGTCAGACAGATATATAACAATTTTTATGTAGACTGAAAACTACAACATCTAAAAGATCGGTTAAAAACTATGAATACCTGAACTAACAAATTTTCTCTATAACAAATATAAAAACTTTGCAATAAATTGATAAAAATAGAAGACTCGACCGATGTTAGTAGGGGTTTTAAAAATTAAGTAATGTTAAGGTCTGTATCGATAACCTACCAGCACTTCTTATGCAGATGGCCATTTCAGCATGTGTTCACTATCATAATACATTAATAATAATATTAATTTAATATTATTCAATTTTTTAATATTTTTTGATAGATTTGAATTAAAAATTTTATTATTGCGTATGTCGATGAGATACTTTGTATTAACTTGTTCATTACTGTTTAGGTTAATCCAATTATTGTCTATTATATTGTAGTTTAATATAATGTCAAATTAATTTTACCCCATTAAATTTTTTCAAGTTGCAACTTGACCTTGACACGTAATTTACTAGTATTCCTTCTTGTAAGATAAACCACGCATCGAATCATTTGTAAATCGTAAAGTTTATATAAAGTTAATTAACTTTATGATTGTGATATCTTTGTTTAATTTAATACAATAAAACTACTTTGAAAATTTTTACAATGGAGGCGTGTATATAAAATGTTCGAACGCTTAATACATAAAACTGTTGTTTATAGTTCGTTACCGATATAGTAGTGGGGATCTTTCAGTGAAATTTTTGTGAGCTATTTTGTCAAAATGCCTACATCAAATAAAAAATCGTCACCGAACTCTGCTGCCAATCAATGTGCAATATGTCTGTCTAACATAGAACCAAAGAAGAGATCAGTGATCTCGACATGTCTTCATGAGTTTTGCTTCTCGTGCATTAAAAAGTGGTCCAAGGAAAATGCAGTTTGTCCGCTCTGTAAGCAAAATTTTACAGAGATTTTAAGCAACATCAGATCGGATGCTGACTATGATGTTTACAAAATAACAATAACCAACCAAACAGGATATAGAAGGTATAACCGGTCAAAAATTTTGTTTATTTTCTACTAACTATGGTTTTAAACCAAAGAATTCAATTTGATATCTTCATATTTCTTTTGAATTATTTATATAATGAATTCAACTAATGATGACTTGATTTTTCAACAGGAATGATCCCGGTGAAAATTCCTCACCCCTGCCCTTGGCTAGTTTGCGAAATTACCTGCGATCGAATGCGTTTAGTTTTATTTCCTCTTCTAGGGTGGTGGTTGGTGGGGATGAGGTCGATGATTTATCGTCAGATAATATGGTAGAGACTCACCGGACACAACACTACGATACTCCCGATATAACAAGACATTCCCGCACTGCAAGGAGATTATTTAACAGGTTCACATTATTATTATTAACTAACTTTTTTTTTATAATTTGTCTCGAAAATAAAAATAAATATTTTGAACTTTTCAACAGGAGAGAGCATGGAGTAACTTCAAATGAGCATCCAGTTAATAACACAACATTCAACAATTCACTATCAATCAGTCCAGTATCCAACAATTCATTATCTAACAATTCAACATCCACCAATCCAGTATCTAACAGAAAAACTTCTAACAATTCAACATCTAACAATTCAACATCCAACAATTCAACATCCAACAGTTCAACATACAACAGTTCAACATACAACAATTCAACATCCAACAATTCAACATGTAACTTTGCAAGAAGTGTTTACATAAATAATAACGTGTGGCCAACAAACTTATATTTGGATATTTCCTCGCATGCTATGCAATCATCTGGTATTAACTCTGGTAATAACATTACCAATGACATAAACAATGTAGTTAACAAAGTTTTCAATAATAATAATAGTAAAAGCCTATCGATTGGAAACAATTACAATGAAGATGGGATAAACGTTGAAGGGCCCATCCAAACTCCAACGGCCTCAGCTAGTTTTCACATCAACTCCGTTTCAAATAAGCAAAACTATACATCCTGTTCTGGAAATTCAAATTTATCACTATCATCGGCATCTCGATCGAGCGATTACAGCCCACGTGCAAATAGAAAAAGGACTTATTCCAGTTACGCTGATGAAGTTGATGAAAGAGGCAGGATCAATAAAAAGATGAAAACTGAAAATGAGACCCAAAACCCCAGAGCGTCTTGCATGAAGCATTGTGCTGGACACAAAAACAGTCTCAAGAAAAAAAAAATGATTTACTTGCATTGATCGATTTCTTGGTTTTATTATTAAACTGTTTAATTATTTATAGATTATTTAATTATTTTTTATTTAGATTACATACGTAAACTTTATAGCATGAACATTTTCTGTGATGAACAGTAAATAAATGAAGATGAACTTGACAGATGGAATGGTTTCATCACAACTGTACCTACGTTATACAACCCATCACTAACCTCTCAAATATTTTCATATTTATTACATTAAAACCTAAAATGTCACGATTTTTTAATTTTATAGAATATGTTTCAATTTTTAATTTTGAGTAAAAGGAACTAACAATAACTTAAGAATTTTTTAATTTTATTTATACACTGTTTAGTATCTTTGGTTAGTTTTATTAGATTTTTTGTTCTTCGAGAAAATTTGTTTGTAAATTATGTTTTATCGAATAGTTTAAGTATTTATAATTATATTATTGACAATTCCAATATTTTAACATTCTTTTCAATATGTTTGTGACAGATTTGAATTAAAAATTTAATTAATGCCCATTCCGATGAGCTATTTTGAATGATTCGCCACAGTTTAGTTACTAATTGGATGAATGTTATGTTATCACTGAGAAAAATGTCAAACTAATTTCATCTCATAGTCATAAATGTTTTTATGTTGATAATGCTTAGTAACTACTGTAATAAAACCATATAACTTAGTTTTCAACCATTCCTTACGTAAGATAAGCTTTTCACCAATTCCTTCGGTAATCGTAAAAGTTTAAAAAGTTGAATCATTTTTAGATACCACATTAATAAAAACAAAGTCCGTTTAATTTAATACAATAAAACTATTTACAAAAGTGTGTATGTTAGAAATTCGACTCAATTCATCTAGATTCAGTGGATTTTCTAATTCAATTGTGAGATATTTTGTCAAAATGTCTAAATCAAATGAAAATACGAGCTTTGATGTTAATTACTTTGGTGTTAATTACTGACATAGAACCAAAAAAGAGATTAGTAATCTTGTTACTTCTTCGTGAGTTTTGCCACTAAGGCATTAAAAAGTGGTCCTAGGTGAATGCAATTTGTCCGGTCCGTAAGCAAAATTTCTCACAATATCAGATAAGATGATGAACCAAAAAAGTTTAGATTCATAACTTGATACGTCAGAATAATTTTTTGAAATATTAAATACTAAAATTCTAATAATTTTTTTAACATGAATAATCATGAAGAAATAACTTCATCAACGACCTTGGCCATTAAGCTCAAATGAACCGCCTGTAAACAATCTAGGCCTAATAACAATAATATTAATAATATGATGAATGTTCAGCTTTGGAGGTAAGTAGTTTTTAAGTTTATGAGATCAGAAGGACAAGTTTGCAGTTTAGGATATTGCTTTAATGCATATATGAACAAGTAAATAATTTGAAAATTTAAGAAACAACAACAAATATTGAAAAAATTATCTAATTATGTACTCAAATAAACAAATTTTATTTTTTAAAATATACAAATTTTATTAATTAAAATATACAAATTTTATTATTTAAAAATATACAAATTTCATTATTTAAAATAAGTTTACATTGTGGATTAGAAATGATTAAAAATTGAAGTTACAAATGAATGAATGTGCGCGCAAGTTTCATGAATAAATTGAAAGCTAAAAGTTCATGTTTTGTTTTGTATTATTGCAACATAGAAAAGAATTAAAATTTTAATTTTAATATCATTTAGTTACAATCTTAACTATATTGTTATATCCGACCCCTTGAACTTGTGTGGTATGGTTATTTCTCTTTACGTGGATTCTTGATTCCTAAACAGACTTATTTCCGATTTCTTTATTAGAAAGAAAACATGCTGGCAATCATTTGTTTGTATTGCCGTAATCGATCACTAGCTCATTCGATCGTAAAATTCTTCAGAATATAGCACAATTACTGATCGACAAGTAAATCACGGAATACAACTATTCTTCAGTAGTTAGTTTTTCTTGCCCGAATAATTACATTGATCACTCTTTTGCCAAATCTGCTTTTTCTTTTTCTGGTTCTTTTCTCTGGAACTCTCTACCTACTTCTCTGACTACTTCTCCATCACTTGCGAAGTTCATAGCGGATCTCAAGACCCATCTGTTTTCAAAATTCATTGAGGAGCGCTGTTGAACATCGCGGAAATAGCGCTTTATAAGCTAATTGATTGATTGATTGATTGAGTTCTCTAGTCCTGCAGTGTGCTTCCTGTAATCGAAATCTTTCTCTGTCACCAGTGTGTAATCTCTTGAAGATTCCCACTTCTAACAACAGTGTGGTTACGTCTTCGACCTCGTAACCTCCAACACTGATGTTATAGCTTCAGTACTCGCTATTCTCCAACACCGTGTTGCAGCTTCCAAGATATAGTCAAGATTTCGTTTATCAGTATGTTCAAGATTTTCGATAGATGAACACAACAACTTTAAACGCAAACTACATCAAACGTTTATTTTATACCAGCAGTAAAATGAACAATAAATTAATCTTAATAACTACATAAAAATCACATTTACGACTTTTTACATCAACTGTCGTTCCGTCTTCTTCTTTACCTTTCGCTCATGTTAGTCTCGTTCTTCTCGTGCTGTCGGTCTTCCTCCTTACATAGTGACTTTTTTTTACAACCGTTTTAATTAGCTAGGCCTCTTAATTAAATTCTCAAGTGCTTCACTTAATTTCCAACTACTAATTCTTATCTCGCCTTCACGTCTGTAACAATATTTACTTGTAAAGCACCCATCGATTATATATCACTTATTTGTCTATCGATTTTCTACAAAAAATTTAGTAACGATTAGAACGATATCCTCACATAAAAGATTAACATTTTGTATGGTTTCCATTGTAAACTACAAAGAAAGTTAAAACACGGAATAATCCCTTTAAAATATTTACAAGCAGTTCAAAATCTTTGCTCAATGAAGTGAAGGCAGAATATATAAGGAGGTTCGACGACGTTAATAATTAAAAAGTGAATTGAAAATCAGAGAAAAGAGAGAAAATTCCGATTGTTAGATTTTTGATCAAAATGTTTACATCAGACTCCGACGCTAGCTTATGTACAATATGCTTGTCGGTCATGAATCCAGAAAATAGATCTGTACTCTTGACGTGCCTTCATGAGTTTTGCTTCCCATGCATTGGAAAATGGGCAGAAAAGAATGCAGTTTGTCCGCTTTGTAGGCAAAACTCTAATGAGGTTCTTAACAACATCAGGTCGGATGATGACTACGATATTTACCAGATAACAAGACCCATCAGCAACAATGCGCAAGGAAATGCTTCTACACAATTTTCAATTCCAATTGTGGTGCCGACGTATCTAGCAACACGGCTGATTCTTCCAGCATCGTCTATGACCAGTTTTCGCAACAACCCGCAAACAAATGCATCCACTGTTATTCCTCATCCTAAAGATTCTACACAGCAGACCTTTCCAACAGTGCCGATGACCCTTCCAGCACCTTCTATGCCGAGGATCCCATTTGCATCTCCATTGGCGATTACTAGAAGAACTCATTCAAATTTATATGATGATGGCAAAAGAAACAATGAAAAAGTGGAAACTGAACTTTTCAACAGGACATAAACACTGTGAACATGGAAAAATTGATCATATTAATTTTTTCCAATAATATAGTTTGACCAATTTATTCAATTACCTTAGTATTCATTTGTTATTTTAGGCTGTTTGTTTTATTTATCTAACGTTGAAGTTTCTTGTAAATTTAATTAATTAATTTCTTCAATTTAAATTAATTAATTGACTGATTTAATTTAATTAATTTACGCAAACATTGATTAATCTTTTTATTTATAATTTTTTATTTCATTTTTTTAAATTAGTTTATATTGAGGATTGGCTTAATTGAAGTTACAAATAAATGTATGTGAACGCAAGTTTTATAAATAAACTGAAAGCTAAAAGCGTATGTTTTGTATAATTACAACATAGTGTTACAGGCGTATGGCGAGATAAGGATTAGTAGTTAGAAATTAAGTGAAGCGCTTGAGAATTTAATTAAAAGGTGGAGCTAATTAAAATAGTTGTAAAAAATAGAATGTCACTATATAAGAGGGAAGACAGACACAAAAAAACACGAGAAAGAACACGAGGAGTACAGCTAAAGAAGAAGACGGATCGACAGTTGACTTAAAAGTGATTTATGTTATTTTATGTAGTTATTAGGATTAATTAAATGTTTCTATTACTGCTGGTATTAAATAAGCGTTCGATTTATTCCGCGTTTAAAGTAGTTGTGTTCATCTATAGGAGATCTTGAACATACGGATAAACGAAATCTTGACTATATCTTGGAAGCTACAACACGGTGTTGGAGATATAGCGAGTACGGAAGCAATAACATAAGTGTTGGTGGTTACGAGGTCGAAGAGGTTACGACATTGGTGTTAGAAGTGGAATCTTCAGAAGATTACACACTGGTGACAGAGGTAAGATTTCGATTACAGGAAGCACACTGCAGCAAAGAATACCAGAACTAGAGAACTCAATGTAATTATTCGGGCAAGAAAAACTGAACTACTGACGAATAGTTGTATTCCGTGATTCACTTGTCGATCAGTTATTGTGCTGTATTCTGAAGATTTTTACGATCGAATGAACGAGTAATCGATTATGGCAATACACACAAATGATTACCAGCATGTTTTCTTTCTAATAAAGAAATCGGAAATAAGTCTGTTTAGGAATCAAGAATCCACGTAAAGAGAAATAACCATACCCTACAAATTCAAGGGGTTGGATTTAACAATAGAAAAAAATTAAATTTTAAACTTTAACAACATTAATAACCAGCTTGTAAACTACAAAGAAAGTTAAAACACGGAATAATCGCTTTAAAATATTTACAAGCAGCTCAAAGTCTTTGCTCAAGTGAAGGCAGAATATATAAGGAGGTTCGACGACGTTAATAATTAAAAAGTGAAGTGAAAATCAGAGAAAAGTGAGAAAATTCCGATTGTTAGATTTTTGATCAAAATGTTTACATTAGACTCCGATGCTAGCTTATGTACAATATGCTTGTCCGTCATGAAACCAGAAAATAGATCTGTACTCTTGACGTGCCTTCATGAGTTTTGCTTCCCATGCATTGGAAAATGGGCAGAAAAGAATGCAGTTTGTCCGCTTTGTAGGCAAAACTTTAATGAGGTTCTTAACAACATCAGGTCGGATGATGACTACGATATTTACCAGATAACAAGACCCATCAGCAACAATGCGCAAGGAAATGCTTCTACACAATTTTCAATTCCAATTGTGGTGCCGACGTATCTAGCAACACGGTTGATTCTTCCAACATCGTCTATGACTGGTTTTCGCAACAACCCGCAAACAAATGCATCGACTTTTTTTCCTCATTATAGGATGTTTAATCCAACTTCAGTGACATCATCTACACAGTTGACCTTTTCAAATCCAATTCTGCCGACAAATCTAGCAACACGGCAGATTCTTCCAGCATCGTCTATGACCAGTTTTCTCAACAACCCGCAAACAAATGCATCGACTCTTTTTCCTCATTATGGAATGTTAAATCCAACTTCAGTGACATCATCTACACAGTTGACCTTTTCAAATCCAATTGTTCCGACAAATTTAGCAACACGGCAGATTCTTCCAGCATCGTCTATGACTAGTTTTCTCAACAACCCGCAAACAAATGCATCGACATTTTTTCCTCATTATAGAATGTTAAATCCAACTTCAGTGACATCATCTACACAGTTGACCTTTTCAAATCCAATTCTGCCGACAAATCTAGCAACACGGCAGATTTTTCCAGCATCGTCTATGACTAGTTTTCGCAACAACCCGCAAACAAATGCATCGACTTTTATTTCCCATCATAGAATGTTAAATCCAACTTCAGTTCCATTGACACCATCTACACAGTTGACCTTTTCAAATCCAATTGTTCCGATGACCAGTTTTCGCAACAACCTGCCAATTAATGTATCGACTTCTATTTCTCATCATAGAATATTAAATCCAACTTCAGATTCATTGATACCATCTACACAGTTGACCTTTCCAAATCCAATTGTGCCAACGAATCTTGCAACACGACTGATTCTTCCAGCATCGTCTATGACTAGTAATCGCAACAACCCGCAAACAGATGTATCCACTGTTACTCCTCATCCTAGAGAGATAAATCTATTAGCAGATTCATTAACAAATTCAACACAGTAGACCTTTCCAATTCCAACAGTGCCGATGACCCTTCCAGCACCGTTCCCATTTGCATCTCCACCGTTGTGATTAATAAAAAAATCTTATTCAAATTCATATGATGATAAAAATAAAAACAAGAAAAAGTGGAAACTGAACCATTCAACTGGACACAAAAATAAGGAACATGGAAAAATTGATCAGATTAATTTTTTTCCAATATTATAGTTCGACCAATTTATAAAAATACCTTCTTGATTCATTTGTTATTTCACGCTGTTTGATTTAACGTTGACATTTTTTGTAAATATACTTTATTAATTACTTCAATTTTAATTAATTATTTGACTGATTTAATTTAATTAATTCACGCAAACATTAACACAAGGCTATACAAATTTTATTATTTAAAATTAATTTATATTGAGGTTTAGCTTAATGAAGTTACAAATAAATGAATGTGAGCACAAGTTTTATAAATAAACTGAAAGCAAAAGTTCATGTTTTGTATAATTACAACATAGAAAATAATTAAAATTTAACTTTAACATCATTAATAACTAGTTTCAAAACCATAAAATAATTCTGATTCATTTGTTATTTCATGCTGTTTGTTTTATTTACCCTAGCTTATAATGCTGCATTAAAACATCGCTTCAACATTTGTTGAATTTAACAAAGCAATAAGTGATTTTAAATTTCTTTATATTTATTTGAATTTTGGAAACCCAACGATTTTTTTTCACTAAAAACTTGAAAGTTGGTGGTGTAATTTATTTATTCTTTTTTGATTGCAATGTTAGTCAATGACGTTGGTATCATTTCATGTCTAAGAAGAATTATTTTCTAGAAAATCTTATAAAGGTTTATATTATATTATTAGAACCGACTATTTTGACCAACACAGTGTGAGATCTAAAGACAAGTAAAAACAACAACATAACCTCACGCGCGAACACAGTCAGATTTAAAGGTTCATTCGCATTGGCCTTTCATATTAATTACCTCAATTTGGGAAAAATATATTAGATTCTTACTATTCTCATTATCATTTTCTTATTGTTCATTAAACAGCTTAATATAAAATAGTTAAGTTACTCAAAAAATTTGCCCAATGTTCTCCTAGGATAACTAATTGTGACAGCAGGCGTTATCAAAAATAATGAAACCTATAAAACAAATCAATTGTTTTTTCTTTTCATTATCATCATCAGAAATAGAATAAAAAGTGCGGCAACAGTACATTATCATTAGCACCATCATCATTGCCATTGTTAAAAAAAAAGTAAAAGTACTGATAAAAATGAATAGGACGATAAACATTGGAGGAAGTTCAGTGAAGCGTGACTGAACACTCCAGTGAACGAGTGAACGAACAAACAAACGACGATAATACAAATGAATGGATGAATGAACGAATGAATAAATAAAGGGATGGATGGAGGAATGGATTGAATTTGAAATAAAAGTTGCACGTGTTAAGATTTTTGAATGTCGTAACACTTGAATAGGAAAAATATATAATGTAATGGATGAATTAAATATAAAAAAATAATACTTTTTAAAATTTATTAGATAAATTTGAAACAAATCGTAAATATATCGTTTTCATATGTATTTTATATTGTAGTCTTACAAAGCATGTAAAATATTGAATATTTCATCCAGGCCGATAACTAAATCTAGACATCTAGCCAATATTTTCTGAAATATTTTACATAATTAACAAACCAGAATAACATACGCATAAAAATTATTCATTGCTAAGGTTAATTTTGTGTTTACACCATTTTATAAAAACTTTGGCATAAGCTTGTTTAACTATTTTCTCTGTGATACTAAAGTTGGAAGCAATTAGTGGCACGAAGTTACCTGAATAAACTTTTCAATTTCCAGACCTAATAAAATCTCCACCACTGATAACTTCAATCGTAATATTGATTTTAATCATTAATAACTTCCCAGGCAATAAAGTTTATTTCCATTTTTATAACTACTGTCTGTCCGTTAAATGATGTTCCACGACTTACCTGTCTGCGTTTTTCCTCCAGTTTAATTGGTCCCACCCCCCGTGATCTCGATGAGGTTGTAGGATGTAACAAAACGCTTGTGATATGGAGGGTAGCATAAATCGTTTAGAATTTATTTTTAAATCAAATTTTTGATTTCAATTTAATGTATTTTTATTACAAATTAAGACAAAATTAGATTCCAATTCTTAAAAAACTTCGATAATTTTTGAATAAAATTATAAAAGATTAATAAAAATACAATTGAATATATATATATATATATCTATGTTATTTAAATATATATTAGTTAAATGGCATAATCATTTAAAGGATTTAATAAAAGATCTAGCATTGATGAAGGAGTTGGATGACGTTAACAAAAATAGCATCCAGACATCATGAAGTGCTCGCTGGAGACATTCCACGCATGCCGCCACACGCTAATTAGCCAGATGAACGTAACATTATCATTCCCATAACAATAAAAAGTAGTATAATATAGTATAATTAGTCATTCGATTAGCTAATTAATTAATAGGTAGATAATTAAAAACTTACACACAAAAAATATAAAAATGTACAGACAACAAATTAACAATAGTAAATTATTCAAAATCTATTTACAAATTTAAACAAAAGATTACTCAAAAATTAAACTTTCTTATTCCATAACCCAATAGCAATCGCACACCTATCTTTAAATCGTAAAATGATATTCAGGGATTTCTTTGAATTGGAAGACAATCACTGCAAGCCGTTAATAAACCGCAGGCCATTTTGAAATTTTTTGTAAACGGGTCGAACAGCAATTGGAACAAAATTTTATTGGAGTCGCAAATGAAATATTTTTCAAAATTTACATACAACACCGAAAGTAAAATGAAAATATAAACCTTGAAATTGTTTTTAGATTTACAATTTTTACATCGAAACTTCAGCTACAAAAACTTAGACACAAACATGCCTGCCAAAATGGAATTCCGTGCACGTAGAGCACTTGCTCTGGCATTATGAAACAAAAGAATGTGTGTAGGATGAGAAGGAGGAAATGTGGTTGCTTGCATTGAAGTGCCTGTTTCATGCATCTGATGTACTTCCTGTCACACCCAAACACGCACACACACGCACAAACGCGCGCGCACACACACGCATATATGCTGCGCTACACATTGCAATAAAAATGTCCTTGGTTGCAACTGCATGAAAAACATTTTTTGAAATATTATACATCATGTATGCATTTATTAAATTAGAAAAATCAATTAATGAACACAAAAATCAAATAAAATCATCTAGCAGCATTCTTTCAAAAATGTCTCGAGACAGAGATATTGCTATTTATATTTGTTCTTCGTTGCCCAACATGTTTGCTCTTGAGAGAATTTTAACGTGAATGTACAAGTATTATTCAAAGCAAATTAAAATTTATTGTATCTAAATGTTAAGGTACAAAAACATTTACATGGGAAACGCTCTAACTTAAATCTACGATTCAAAAACTGTATTGGTGTTACAAAAAAGTAAGACGTTATATAACATTAGCTCCATATCATATCACGTCAAATTACATACATTACATAACATTAACTTCACAGCATACGTTACGATTACATTATTACATCGCATCACAACATGTCACAAAGCACGCACACATACACACACTCAGACAGACACACACATACACACACACATAAATACACGTACACTCACACACACTAAACAATTGCACTCAACTATTTATTTTTATAGCACAGATATGAGTGCATCCAGCAGCTCAAATAAAAAAGAGGTCAAATAAATTATCATGTGCATTGTGCAATATGCTTCATGTGAGAATTTAATGAAGATGTTTTTGAAAATCAAAATCCTGACACAATTTTTTCTTTTATTATTAGTAAAAATTAATTAGTTTATGAGATCATTTTTATTATACTAATGCCTGTGTTATTGCATGGTTTTCATTGTTTACTGTTATTACAAACTCGTTCAGAGATTTTGTTTTTGCTAGGTAACGTAAGTTTTGTAAGTGTGTTTTCAACATTTTTACGTTCAAAAATTTTTTTCTCGTTCTGGATCACGCAATAATCAGTGTTGTTAATTCCATGTGGATGATGAATGCGTGGAGTTCAACTGGTAGCATCATTCATCCCCTGATAACTCGTTGTTACCTCTCACTCCAACACCACAACAGCAGAGGGATGTGAACAACGAGTGATGAGATGTACAATAATTTAATAAAAAGTACAGAAATGACGAAAAAATTTGAAATTAAAATAGTAAAAAATTGAAAAAAATTAACCATGTAGCCTATATAAATTTCAATCCGACGCAATTTTAGCAATAAGTTTTATTGCTATAATTATTTATATTATTATTATTTTTAAAATTATTAATTATTAATATCACAATCATAACCATCGGTTTAGTTGGCATCATTACCATCATCATCATCCTCTTCTATCATCATTACCATTTATAATGCCATTATATTAATATCAGTTGATGATGATAAAACATCATTATCACACCTGCTTTTCAGCGTTATAAGGGACAAGCCTTCCTTTGTTCAATTAATTATTTTTATTTTTATTGCTTTTTTAAAGTATCTAAGTATTAATATATATATATGTGTGTGTGTGTGTGTGTGTGTGTGTGTGTGTGTGTGTGTGTGTATGTGTGTGTGTTTGAATTTGTACCCTATGCAGTAAGTAGTAGTAATAGTAGTAGTAGGTAATAGTAGTAGTAGGTAAGAGTTGTAGAAATAGTAGCAGTAGTAGTATTAGTAGTAGCAGCAGTAGCAGTAGATGCAGTAGTAGCAGCAGCGGTAGTAGTTGTAGAAGTAGTAATAGTAACAGCTGTAGAAGGAGTAGTAGTAGTAGTAAAAATAGCAATAGTATCAGCAGTAAAAGTACTAATAGTAGCAGTAGGAGTAGTAGTATCATTAACATTGTTACTGGGAGCAATAGTCGTAACATTGGAAATCTGGGAGAGCAATGAAGGTTGAAGATGCATAGCATCAGCCAACAGTAGTAGTAACAATACTACAAATATTTTACATTATTTACAATAGCAAGCCCAAAACTAAGAGGGGGTAAAAGGTACAGGCACCCCGGGCGATTAATTTGCCCCCCACAAAAACCTCATAATTTCAACCCTGCATAATAGTGTTAGTAATTGTCGTTGGTTTTAGCTAATAGCACCAAAATAGTACAAATTAAATTATAAAAAGTAGTGGTCAGTAACAACGTTATCAAGAAACATAGCAATTACCATATAAATTAACATAGAAAATAACATAGCAAGTAACATAATAAATAACATAGCAAGTTACATAGTAATTTACATAGTAAATAGCTTAGCAAGTAACATGTAGTCAGTAACAATGTTAGTAAGAATAGAAGAGGTAACAGTGTTAGTAACAGAAAGAGTAGTATTGAAAGAAATGTGATACCCAAATGGCCAGTAAGTTTGATTGTTCAATTTAAAATTTGACGTCTTCAATTTATGCCCATGGTACGTACTGATGAAATTTTACGATCGCTCCGCTATTGCTTTATTAATCCTACTTACGGTATTGCGTATTCTTTTACGTACGGCAGCTCTTACTTTGAAACCGCAGAACAGTAACATAAACTGCACACTGTACTTGCACTACTACCTACTTCTAATACTACTTTACTACTAATTAATTTAAAATGCAAGGTGTCAAATTATTTTTGTTAGTTATCTAACTACAATTAATTAATTACTTTACAATTAATTGATTAAGAATAAAACGCGCCAAATTAATATTTTATATTAATACAATTATTAATAATTTTTAATTATACAACTACAATTAATTAATTAATAGGATCTATAAACCACTTACATTGATTTGTAGTTTTTTTTTTAACTCCAAACAAAGCTTATAAAGTTTACAAATTTAAAAATGAATTAAATAAAAATAATAAAATGAAAAAAAAGAAAGCCAACAACAGCAATGCTCCACGTTTCAGACATCGTCGGTTAAATTTTTTCACTTCATTATCGTTACCTAGCCAAAACTCGTCTCAGGAATATTACATGTAAACAGCATGAACATTAAATTACGATGTACGAATGTGAATCAACTTAATGAATATGTAGGAGTTTGCTTGTTTGCTTTGTCTTCTTTTCTGCAATATTTCCAAAAACCGAACAACTTGTGTTGATTAGCGGATCATTATGGCATTTTTTTGTAAAATTTACATTTATGACATTTATATTATAATTATGTTAGTCAGTATGTAACATTACCATACCGACAACTGTATCGCAATATTAACAACGTTATCACATTCCATTGTTGTTGCTGCTACTGCAGTCTATACCTACTTATTTTTCCACAAAACAACCGACGGTAAGTGCTGATGTAACTGGCGAATGCTGGTTTTTGGAGTTTTTGTGGGATATTTTTGGTGAAGATTTTATTATTTATTCAAGTAGCATCTACATAAATTGTCATTTATTTACTATTTCAACGTTTTTCGTCGGGTAGTTAGTAAACTCTGCCTCACTGCAAAGTGACGTAAAAACTTTCAACACATGCAGTCAGCAGATTGTTGTAACTTTTCAACAGTAAAAAATGAAGTAAAAACGTTAGAGTGAGTTTATCACATTGTAAGTTTAGGCCGTTTCTGAAACAGGACTGAAAAAAATTATTTTGACACGAATCAAGTTTGTAAAGTAACGACATTTCTGAACACTTTTTAAGTAGTAATAACAAAATCAGTAACAACAACTGAAACTTCAACAACAACAACGACGAAAACAACAACAGTAGCAATAACAACAGTCATACCATAAAAAATGAACGACTCTTTTAGTAAAGTGTTCGTGTTGTAGCTGTATGAAGCTGTTACATCAGCGCAATGTTCATTCATCCGCTGACACCACAGAACACAATGGAATGGCACTATCCCATTTCTTCTTTTCTTTTCAATTCCACTTCTCTTCTAGCATTTTCAATTTTTTCTCTTATCATTCTTTCTCCAACTTCTCCATTTCTTCAGTTTTTGTCAATTTTTTTCCCCTCCCATTCTTCCTTCTTCTCTCTTCCACTCATCCTTCTCCTCCTCTCTTTCTTCCTCTTCTTTATTGCTTTCTAGCCATTGATTCTTAATCACCGCGCAATGCAGCCATGATTGGTGGGCATTTTGAGAATGAGGACGGTCAAGATGATGATGATGGTGGTGGTAGTAGTGGTGGCGGTCACGATGATGATGATGGTGGTGGTAGTAGTGGTGGCGGTCATGATGATGATGATGATAGTGGTGGTAGATGATGGTGGTTTTTTTAAACAAAACATTTCAGCTAGTACAAACCACAATTAAAAACGCTGGAATCAAATCGATGAAAAATTTCAGGTGCATTGGAGTGTTGGTGATGCATTTTGGTACTTGCATCGGCTGGATTTTCCGTTGTTGTTCTGCTTGTTGCGTACAACATTCAGTGACAAGCGAACGTGTTTGATGGTGTTCAATTTTAAAAGTTGTGAATGAAATCAGTGGAAGCGATCGCACGAGTGCACCAGCCAGCAGGAGTAATTAAAGAGACTGATCTTGTGTTGCTTTTTGTTGTGATTTCAATGAGTAATTCTACTTTATTAAACTTTCCGATCATTAATGCACTACGTTTTTAAATTGTATCAAATGCTTAGGTCTAATCGAATCTGTCAGACTATCATGTCACACAATGCATTCATATGAACTTAATTCATAGCCAAGTATAGCCAACCGCCACAAAACACAAACAGCCACATAAGCACTAATAACCTTATAAACGCCAGCATCCACGACACAATTGTTTGCATAAATCAAGAAAATCAAGAAGCAGAACTAACTAGAGCAGCTCTACATGCACAACCTCATTGTTAACAAGCGCATCAAATCCTCGAATTATACATGTAAATGATAACATTCATTATTGACGACATTGGTTCACTTAAATAAAGCTAAGAACGCCATATCTTGTACACACAACACACATACACACATAACACACATATGCACACAACACATACACAACACACATACACAATATATAACGTAGGTGGTCTTACATGTATTTATATATAACTGTATTTCTATTTAAATATAACTGAACAAATAAATAAAAACGTATTTGTTTGTTTGTAGGTAGCCTACAGAAATATTGACTAAGGAGCAGCGCAAAAATACTTTTGAAACTCGATAGAATTTGTAATTTATAAAAATCTGTCGGCGCTTAACTTTTGTGTTTGTCGTCACTTGCGCTGTGAACCGATTAGAGGATTGTTTCACAAATAGTTCCACGTTTTAATTGAAGCAAGCCATAATTTGATCCATTGTAAGCAGATAAGAAAAAGAATTTTTAAAATCTCACTTACTCTTTCCATTTGTTTCCATTTTATTCACATCAATTTTTTTAAATAAGAAAAAGGTATATAAATTCACAACGTACTCATCTGCCGGCTAAGCCTTTCAGTTTTATGGTCACTTTATTCTTCAGTTACATTTAAACTTTGAATTAAAATTTTTTTTCAATTCAAAGTGAAAAGGTATACAGAGAAAAATTTCAAATTTACAAAAGTTTTCATACAAATTCGTTGTAAACATCGGTGCACTCGTCTTTCCACATGTCTGTGGAAAATATTTTTATTGTCTCTACGCCACATTATTGTCTGTAAATGTTTATAGAAAGATAGATACTTGGTGTATTTTGAGTTTGGCAAGGTCAAAGACCAATAAAAATTTTGTTTAATCGCTCTTTTAATAGTTATTTTATTATTATTCTTAAAAAAATATTACTATTCTCAAGTCATTTATTCTTGAACCAGTTAAGATTTATAAAAAAACTTTTAAACATAATAAAAATAAATTTACTTATCAGTATGACGTGCCAATGGGATGCTTACACGCACGCATGTTAGCATTTCCAAGTGTCCGTACGGACGAACATACTACAACTGCAAGCCGGATGCCCACTGGCGGAAAAAATCAGTGAAGTGAAGGAATGAGTGGGCCGTGATTAAAATTTGTATTGATTTCTGAATGAATGTATTCATCAAGCTTCTCTATTCAGACTTGAACGCGATGGAAACCCGTGGAAAATATGATGACACGTTTGTCGTGATCATGATACGGGGTTGGGTTAATTTGTGATGGTGCCAAAGTAGGCTATGACGTGTGAGATGATGGTCTGTATGGTAGAAGTTGCTAAATTTTCAACAAGGTACCCTGGTGGCCACTGATAAAAACTTCAATTGTTTCAATTTTTATGACTGTAGATTACTAAAATTACAATCCTGATAACTTTCCTTGCAGTATTGTAGATAAACTAATTGCGATAAAAATGTTTTTCATAAGTCAGGTGGTCTGTTGTCTATTTCATGGCACAAAATAACGTTTTATTTTCATAATCTTAAAATATTGTTTTTACAGTATAAATTTTTAATATTCAATAACAAATTTGAAATATTTTAATAATTTGTAAACTAATAAAACTACAAATTCACACTATTTAGAAAAGATTTGAATTTAAATTCAAATAAAAATTTTCACTACATCAACTTGAAATAAAAAAAAACCTTTTATTAATAGTTAGTCTGATATGTTGAAATATTTATCAGGCATAAAACTAACTATTTGCTGAGGTGAAAAGTTGCTAAAAGCATTTCGCCGCACAATCTGCTCATTGTTGCCGTAAAAAATTTTGCCGGTAAAGTTCTTCTGAGATTTTGTTTTACGACTCTGAGACTTTTACAGTTTGCCGTTTAAATATTAAATATTTTTTGCGAAAAATTATTGAAAAATGTATGAAAAGTAGACCAATACTTTTTGTTGTTACTGCTAAAGTCAAATTTTTATTAGTTGACTTAGTTAATTTTTATTAGTTTTATTAGTTAATAAATAAAACAAACTGTCAGGTCGATCGAACTAATATTGAGAAACATTGGACATTGTCGACACTCTACTGCAGCTAACATGCCGATGGTCGTTGGTTAGTTTGTTTGTTTGCTTAAGTTCTGTTCTGTCTGTTTGTTTAGTTGTTTATTCATTTGTTTGTTTGAACATTGTTTCTTGAGTTAGAGTCGTTAGAGGATTGAGTATACAAATGATGACAAAGATGATCGTGACAACATCATTTATAATACCGGTTAAGTACTATGTGCGTTAACGATGATGGTGGTGATCAACCGATAGTAATACAAATTAAAAATAGTTGATGAAAGAAATTTTAAAAGTGTTGACATTCTGACGATGATGATGATGGTATTGTTGAGGACAGTGAACAATGATAACAATATGATGACAATATTAACAATGATAACCAAAATAAATAATAATATTATGCTGGTGATTTTAAAATATTTACTATGATAAATGCAAAACCTTAAAAATGGAGAAAAAACGATAAGATACGTAAAAGAACTGGCTGCTATGGAAAAACTAATTTCCTATTCTCTGTACAATAAAACTGATAAGGTGTCCAAATAACGTAGAAAAGCATTCGACAATGACAACCGAAGTAATAATCATCACAAGAATTAATGAAACGGTGATACAAAAATGTTATTTTTATTTTATTCATATATTTATTCAATCATTCATTTTTGTTAATTTATTTATTTATCAGTCATAAAAACAAATTTATCATCTTGTCAATCACAAAAACATCATTTGTTTTTGTGAACAAATATATTAAAAAAACATTTTTAGCTAGCCAGACCGAACTAAATTAATAGTTGACAAGTCGACCGGAGAAAAGATTGATGACATCCAAAAAACAACAAAACAATTTCCACCAAAAAACAATAACCAACAAATAATAATAAAAAAATAAAAACACAAACCAACAAATAAACAAGCAACAGAGCAAATAACAAACAGCAGATAACAAAACTCCATTCATCAATCACAGAAACAAATTAATATGATCACTGTCCTGTCGGCTCAGTCGTTACAAACGAACTGCAAGTCAGTCATCTATTGTTCGCGTCAACGTTTGAAGAATTGTTAGAATGAATAAGAGCATTTTTGTGTGAAGTTGTGTGCTTATTTGTGTGCTTGTTTCAGGTAGATCAATAATCACTAACATGAAATCTTCCTATATAAACAAAACGAATCACACGAACCTGCATAATATCTGAAATCTGTCTGGTGTAACTTTTGTATATGACAGAGTCAGTTGGTCTCTCAACAATCTTGATGTTTTCCAAGTTCTTCGGTGCGTGTTTAAATCTAGAAGGATTTTTATGTTGTGGTTCAATTTTCTAATTAAAATAAATTCAAACCAGTGAATTTTTAAAATTGGCTTCGGTTTCTTTAAAAAGAAAAACTTTTATTGGTTAACATTTTGATACATAACTTTTATAACTAAAATCAGTAATTTTCATACAATCAACCAACCAATCAACCAGCTAACCAACTATCTAGCCAACCAACTATCTAGCCAGCTAGCCAACCAACTATCTAGCCAGCCAGCCAACTAACCAACCAACCAATCAACCATCCAACTATCTAGCCAACCGATCAGCCAATCATTTAACCTGGGCTCTCTAGGTTGCAGTATCCTAATGTGTCTCCACTTGTGCAGGAAGGTAACCATGGCAACCAGCCAGACCGCCATGATGAGAAATATGATGCAACCCTCCCCAACACTCAGCACGTTGTTGCTGGTGGTGATAATGTTGTTGGTGTTCGTGTTGTTGTTGCCGGATGAAATGTTGCTCGTTGCAGATGAGCTTGCGGGAAATGATTCTGTTTAGCAAAAATTAGGTATGCATT
Organism: Helobdella robusta; assembly: GCF_000326865.2. Classification (NCBI taxonomy): domain Eukaryota; kingdom Metazoa; phylum Annelida; class Clitellata; order Rhynchobdellida; family Glossiphoniidae; genus Helobdella; species Helobdella robusta. The sequence goes on from NW_008705254.1 coordinate 3,448,962, forward strand.
CGTTAGGCAGTTATTTCATTTCAAAATAGGCGTTATTCATCACAGTGTGGAAGGTTAACTTACTTATGAACGTTTTATATGATTGAACATCTTTTAATAATAATGTTGGTAGTGTTAGGTTTGTCGGCTAAAAAGTTGCGAAAAATATAATTTTTCGTTTGTATTGGTGCTGCGTTTTTGTGGTTGGCTGTTCCCTTTCATGTTGTTCTGTTGATAAAACCAATAAATATTATTGGGATGTTTTTCTGCCTTCTGCTCAGGAGATTGTTTGCTGATATAAAAAAATTTACACGGCCAATCTATTAGATCATTATTGGATGGTCGTTGTATGTTTTGCAGGGTCAAGAGATTCTTTATGCAGTTTATTAGGCCCTGATGATAAATAATTAAATATATTATTGTTGTTTTTGTTGTTTAAATGTTCACATATAGTCCACATAGTCCAATGGAGTTTATAGTCCAGAGATAATTTGCAGATTGATAGAGAGATAGCGCGAATGAAAGAGAGCTCGCGCAAAATGATTGCTAGTCGACGATCGGCTTTTAAAAGCATATTGAATGGGAGTTCAATAAACTGGCATAATTCATCAGGACCTATCATCATGCAGCGGCCTTGTTTAACGTTAATATAATGCTTAGTATGTATATATGGAAAATATAACAAAAGTTGATTGCACGATTTTATTTATAAAAGTTCTTTCAAAATTATCCGCTCTAAATAAAAGTAAAGTAATTAAATATTCAAAATGGAGGAATGGAGGCCCGCTACGATGGCCAGATAAGTTAAATATCGGTTTGAGATCATTTCTCAAGAACATAACTTGTGACCATTTTCTGAAAAAAGAAAACAAATAATGACGTAACATTTGAACGTACGATGCCAAAGACGTACATTTAATGGATGGATGAGGAGTAGCAGTTGTTGTGTGCGTCGTTGTTTTCATATTTGTGTGCTCATAATTTGCGTTCAGAATCAGGTATATAAACAAAAGAAACATGTTTGTCATTTTAAACTGTTTATGTAGAATTATAATCTCAGTTCGTAATGTTTAACTTTTAAAAGAATGTCAAATTTCAAATTTTAAAATTAGCCAAAACTAAAAAATAGTAGACGATCGTGTGCATGTTAACTGAAAACTTTTTAACATCAAACTCTTTTTTTTAAATTTATTTTTTAAAAATTGTTGTTGACAAATTTGATTTCATGGCGTGATTATATAGTCGACCTTTTAATATATTGTGATTTGAAATGTTTTTCACTGACGCAAATTTTGTTTACTTTTAGGCACCTGGAATAAGATTAAAAAAATTTTAATAAGATAAAATTACTTCGCAATTTGCTACAAAAAATTTTGTCACGATAATTCTATGAATTTAATTGAAACTTTTTATTTGTAATTATGCCGCTAGCCAATTTCCTTTTCCTTATGTATTCCCACTTAACTCTATAGATTATATTTTTTATAGTTTATTTTATTTTTGTTTTTATAACAAGTTCATCCAAAATTTCACAACATTATTTTATAAAAAATGAATAAAAAAATACACAGACTTTCATAATTTGGTCCCAATTCATCATACGTATACTGCATGTTCATGTTCATTTGATGCTCGTTTGTGTAATTATTGTTGTTGTGGTCGATGAAGTCGTAGTTGTTAATGTCGTAGTTGGTGTCATCGTTGTTGCTGCTGATGTTGTCATTGTTGTTGTCATTGTTGTTGTAGTATCCTTCGTGCTGATAATAAATGTCATCATTCACATCGTTAATGTTGCTAGTGTTTCTATGTTGAGACATTTCAATAGTTTCACGTTCTGCCGGCTTGACCTCTTAGAAATTGACCATCGGCTGTCTGCAACTAACAAATCTTCATAAAATTCATTTTCAGTCGCCCTGTTTTTAATTTTGTAGTCAGCTACATGATCGAGACATAAACCAAAAAAAAGTATGACAAATGAACAAGAAACTTGACAATTAAATATCAATTATTTAATGAATAATGCATAATTAGGGTGGGCAAACTACTACATGCGGCGCGAGAAGCTACTTTATGCAGCCAGAGAGGCCTTGTTCGCCGAAATAAAGGTCGTCAACCAGACATTATGACCAAAGAAAAGGATTCACAAATCTTAAAAAACTTCTCCCCCGGGTCGAAAAAATTTGCTCTTTAAGTACAATGCGGCCCTCACAGCAAAAAGTTTGCCCACCCCTGGTATGGTATAAGTCTTTGTATGGTAATACCGCTTTCTTTTCTTTTGGAATATTTTAAATTAATTTTAATATTGTTTTTTTGCTGGTATATTTATTTATTATTTTTTGTACTATTGAGGTGACGTACATTCCGATACATTGCTGACGTTATTGCTTTCATATAACTGATGCATGTTTGCGTCGCAGTATAGATCCCATTAATGTGATTGCCAGAGCTGATGATGGTCTTATGTATGTTTTGTGGTATTGTATGCAAGATGATTGTATTGTATATGTTGTTGGTATTGTATATGTTGTTGGTATTGTATATGTTGTTGGTATTGTGTATGTTGTTGGTATTGTATATGTTTTTAGTATTGAATATTTTCTTTGTATTGTATAGGTAGTCGGTTTTGTATATATATATATATATATATATATATATATATATATATATATGTTGCTTGTATTTCTGAAGATGATGTCGTTGTCAATTTTTATGATTGCAGTGCAAATGTTATGGAGGCTGTCTTTGCCTGTGTAGACGCTGAATTGTTTAGTAAATGAGAATGATGAAGATGAGCATGTAATGAAAAAGATGAGGACGACGACGACGATGATGGGGATGATGATATTTAGAATGTTGACGGTGATATTAATAACAAATGGCTTCTATCGCTGAAACTACGGCAGACGTGATACAGTAATCATTTCCTCTGCTACATTCTATCCATCAAAATTTTTTCTCGACGAACCAAAATAGAACTGAGACGTGTATTTTCGTGTGCTAGTGTTGCTCTGCATTAGAGATGTTTTTTATCTTGTAATGGATGTCCAAATGTTGCGTGTTAACAAAAATACTTATTTTTTTTTGTTATTTCTACCTGTTAAACTAAATTTTGACTTTCAATTAGCTAGCTATAAAGTTTGAATATGAATTAATACACCATTCACTTTTACTTGTTAATAAATGTATTGATACAATTGTTATCACAGAAAAATATGAATTAATTCACCCCCTCATCACTTATATTCTAGCAAATGTATTGATATATTGATAAAAATTGTTATCCCAAAAGGACAAATAAACGTTGATGCTTACACCGTCTGATATTTTTAATGCATTTACTTTCTATTTAATTGGAATTACTTTCAGTTTCATGGTTTGAAACTTTCATTTTCCAAATATTTTTCCATCAAAAAAATAATTTAAATAAAAAGCGCTAATAAGTTTCATTTTAAAAATTATCAAATAAAATATAGTTTAATAAAATAAATATAAAATACGAAAAATATCTAGAAAAATAAATTACCAAAATTAATTTCAAATTTGATCTTTTTATTTCTACAAATTGACTTTTCAAAAAACAATTTAACTTCTGAACATCATCATCATCAGATGCTGCTGATGATGATAGTGATGATGATGATGACGACTGCTTGGTTCATTTAAATTATACAAAAAGGGATGATGATGTAGACGATGACAATGATGATGAAAATGATGATGACGATAAATGCTGTTACTACTATTATTCCCACTATTATTACAACTATTATTCACCGAGTACTATTTTTACCACTAGTTCAATTCCGGCTGAGAAATTTATAATCTAAACATTGAGAATGATAATCAGTAATACTTCATTAGAAGGACCGTAATTATTATGATAATTATGATAATTATTATCTACCATGATGATATCATAAAACTCACCAGCCTCATGCAATTGAAACGTTCCGTTACGTCATACAATCAACCAGCCAATCAAATTTGATGTATTTATATAGCGTAAATAAGAACAGCCACCATGGGGTTACCACTTACCACTACTACAGACGTACCATAGGGCTACCAAAGTAAACAACAAATTTATTTTAAATATTTTGAGTTAATTATTAATTTTTTTTATTTTGACATATTATTTTCCAAAATAGAAATAAACTTTATTTTATAAAGATTAATTTTATTTTTGTTGGTTAATAATTTCAATAATATCAATAAATAGTCTTTATTTGTATATTTTTATTAATATTATCTTCTAATCATTTACTCAATATATATTTTTCATTAATGTTAAAACAGCAGTAAATTTGCTAAATTTATTTATTATTAATTTCTTATCCTTGATAATATATAAAACAATTTTTACATTAACCGTGTGAAATATTATAATGACGCCATTTCCATACAAGTATTATTTAGTTTTACAAATTTAACACAATCATCCGTAAATATAAAATAACATCTCTTCTCCTTCTCTCTCTCTCTCTCTCTATATATATATATATATATATATATCCATATAGGGCACATTTTAGTACGTTTATGTACAAAAACACGTGTACAAATAACCATGCATTAGATATGAACAAATTATGGCATAGAAATGTAGGTTGATATTGATTTTGAACGTGATTGAAATTTCTACACGGATTACAAAATCTAATAGCGACAAATTTTCTTAGCCTTGGTTTTTTTACTTATTTTGTTAACGCCATGTTTAATTAAGTTTTAATTTCGTTTAGATTGTTGTGGTTTAGGTTGTTGTTTCTGATTTTACTGTTTTAAAAAATGTTGTTGTCGACTTTTTTAGGAGTCCTTCAGCTAGCGTCATTTAAAATTAATGCGAAATAACCAAAACCTCATTTCAAATTTGTCGTTTGTTCTGTATTTGGGTCTATATATTTATGAGTGCGTAATACCTCGTGAGCAATATCTTTCACAAGATGCAATATCTCTCCTTATAACGAACTTCTTATATCGATGCTAAACGTACAACGTTACATATAACATATTCTATTTACAACATCCAATTTAGCATGCAACATAATTAACAGCGTTCAACAATTCATCTATAACATAGGTCATTGATGTAAATTTTTTTAAAACTATATATAACGAACAAACTCTCTTATAACGTACAATCTTCATTCTAACGCGCAACCTTCCTCTAATAGCGTGCAACATTCATGTATATCGTAATAAAACTCTTATATCCTACAATATACAGTATCAGTTAAATAATAATTGTTTATTACGTGCAAGGTACTATCTTATTTATTATCTCTATCTCGCTCTAGCACTGGTTCAAAAAATAATTGTAAATGTTATGAGGCACAATCTCATTCTCTCATTCTAATTGTCACTCAATCAAACCGTACGGTGATGGTATTGTATGTATGTGTATATAAATATATATATATATATATATATATATATATATATCCATTCATTTCATTCAATGATCCTCTGTAAACCCTTAAGGGACCGTTGAGGCCGATGGTATTCTTCTATCTCTCCAAAATCCTTTTCTTTCCCTCGCTATCTTCATTGAGCCCAATGTTCCAACCCCCATTCATTCCGTGATATCATCCATCCACTTCCTCACAGGTTTTCCAACTTTTTTCTTCCAGTCCCTCTTTCTCATCAGTACTTTTTTGATCAGTCTGTCGTCTGTCATTCTGCAGATGTGCCCAAAGATACCCAGCTTTCTTTCCTTGACACTTTCATACCCAGTCATACACAGTTTATATATATATATATATATATATATATATATATAGAGAGAGAGAGAGAGAGAGAGACAGAGAGAGAGAGAGAGAAAGGGAAAAGGGAGAGAAAGAGTGAGAAAGAGATTATTCTGTTTAATTGGATGGGTCATGTTTTTGTTTAATGAGCATTTGTTGTTAGAGCGCACATCAAAAGCATCTAACGATTTTTTTTCTACTGTGCGTTTCATCAAACTGCATTACGTACCTATTATTTAATGCTGCTACGTTCGCTCACCTCGTCATTGTTTCATTTTACTCTGATTTAAATTTTTAAGATGTTTTTTCTGTTATTATTTTGCTGACACGTTATATACATCGCAAAAATTATTTGTTATGTTCACTTATACCTTCTTGAAAATCACAACCAATGTTAAGATGGAATATTTAAAAAAAAACTAAGAAAGTTATTTGTGCTTATTGCGAGTTTCTAAGAGAGGGTACAAATTTGGAACACAACTCAATGACAAAAGTATGAGAGATAGATTGCATCACTCAACGTCAACATTCAGACAGCCTACTTCGCAATGTTATCTGCATTTATTCACGTGAAGCAGTTAGTTGATTAAATGTGAGGTGGAGCATTGTGGTTGAAGGTTGTATGTGAGTGAGGCATTGAGGCAGAATTGCTTAGACCGACTCAATTGAATTGAAGAATGTTTGGTCTGATTGTTGCTGGATTGCTGCTTGCGATCTATTGAAGAAGGTTTTATTGATGCAACAATGTAGAGGTTTTATTCTGAATGTCTGAAAGCACTGCGCTTAAAGAAAGATGTGGAATTCAAACTCAAATCAAATTAAAAGATAAAAATAAAATGTATACTCCACACGGGTGTTAATAACATTTTTATGAAGAAATAAACAATTTCGAATAAATTATTTCAATGTACTAAAAACAGTTTGAAAACATACACACAGATGCAAAGTTTAAAATTTATAAAATAATATGCGTTGGAATAAACTCTGACAAACACTAATACAGACCATCACTAACAAACAAACACTTAAGAACATGCTACTTAAAGTAAACATACAACATATAAACCTAATAAGCGCAGCGGTGTATTTATATCTATATGCCTATAAAAGATATTAGTCTCGATGAATTATTGGACGGCGTGAAGTTATATTATACCAGGGAGACAAAAAGATGGTTGACCTCTGTACGTTGGATGCCTTCCAGATATGGATTCGCAAATTAAGCTGCATTTTAAAGGTCCGCTCAGTGTTGCTGCTTCAATTTCACATTATTCCAACGCTCTGCTATTAAATCCGTCCCTGAATAAACATACATTCATGAGAGCAAACAGAGCATTTCCATAGAAAACACATGCATGCATTATATCAAAATACATGGAAGCACACTCGAGCTCCTAATGCAAACATATACGAACAACGTATATACAAATATACATGCATATATTCATAAATGAATGTATATGTATGTGATATGTAGTTTATATGTGGGTGTATATTATATACTAATGTACGTACACTTACATACGTACATGTGCGATGCATGAACGCACACAACAAACTACGCAAAACCCACATGTGCACGGTAGATAGTCACTTACAATGTGATATATACAAATATGCCAATCAAATTATTCGCTGATAATTATAAATGTCACTAAGTCTACTAAGCAAAACGCTTGACATTTATATATATACATTTACATATATATATATATATATATATATATATATATATATATATATATATTTATAAATGTCAATAATATACGTCTGACATTTATATATATATTTATATATACTGGAAGAAGACCATAATTGATGCAGTGTAAATGATGATATATATATATATATATATATTTATATATATATATATAAATATATAAATTGTATTAAATATAATATAGTATTTTGTATGTATACATGAAATTCGTGTTTATACCTAATTATATTTTACAGGTTTTGAGAATGCGTATGTAATTTGTGAGGACGCACGCTGGCAAGTGAATACATTGCGAAGGTCAGGCGAAGGTCAGGCGAAGGTTAGGCGAATAATGCTGGAGCACCAGCAAGTTCAATATTTTTATTGATTCATTCTATTGCGCTCTCCTCACATTTTTACGTCTCATTTGTTTGCTCGTTCAACTTTTACTTTTTGGCATTCGTTTTCTTATGCTGGTGTCTTCAATTGCTCGTTGCCTTTTTTGAATGCTGACAATGTTTCTAATTTTGTTGTTATGCAACGTTTTTAATAAAGTTGCTTACTTGTAATGATGATCAACATACAGGAGTTTGACTTTAATTTCATTGAACGTTTCCCAAAAAAAAAAACAAAATATTTATTTAAATCATTAGATCCAAATGATTTGTTTTTCAGGCAGAGTTAAATTTTATAGACAATCTTTTTTGTTAGTTGCTGAAGTTTGACTGTTTACGTCGACAATTAACATTATCATTTTGAATGTTTAAATGTTTTTTCTCGCTCGAAACTGTCATAAAATATCTTTTCTTATGATTTTTGTGTTTTATTATTTCAACAATAAAATATGTAATTCTACGAATTGAGAAATGGCGCCAAGAACACTTTCAAACGTTTAAGAAATGATGTAACACCCTCATGAGATTTATATGAATGATAAACAGAAACATTCATAAAACTTGAATGGTGAAACATTTCAAATGGAGCTGGTTTATTAGAATGTGTAAAAGTTTCTGTTACGGAGGTTTTGTAAAGAATAATTTAAGCTAATCCTAAAAAATTATTTTAAATGTCGAAAAAATTAATCAAATCTTGAATAGGTACTGAAGAGAAAAGTTGATATAATAAAGTAAAAACCCCTTAAAATTGTTAAAAATAAAAAAACATGGGAGTTTTGCATGATTTACGATTCTCGTCATCGTACAAATTGGTTTGAAGCATCTTTGAACCCGGAAACTAACGCATGGATGGACGTACGTAAACCTACACGTGCAAGATCAACCAATCAAATTTCTTTCTCTGCAATGACGTCAGTTGAAAAGGTTGGATTAACTTTGTTTTTGTTGTTTATTAACTTTGTTGTTGTTTATGCGTGTTTATGGATTATGTTTGGCTCGTGTTTGTTTATGTCTATATTTTTCAAGTTTAGTCAGTCAAATATGTACGGTGTGATAGTTGTCATATACAGTTTCAATTACTAACTCAATAGAAACAACATTGAAATTTTTATACAAATAAATGAAAATAATTAAAAATTTATGTCATTTAAACATTGGAGAGAAAATTTTTAATTATTGTTCATACCTGGAATTCTTCGAAAGACCACTTGAATTAATTACGAAGCATATGCGGACAGCTTCAGCGCTCATTTGCTCAATTGCTTCTTTCATTAAATTTTACTTTCAAGGTTTCTCTTCATTCAACCTTAAATTTTATTTCATCAATTGCTTTCGTTAAAATTCATAATTTGATTTTTTGAGCAGTTGGCTCAGTTAGAAACATCTTTTTAGAAACCTTTCTCTTTAGAATGATTTTTATTCATAATTTGATTTTAATGAATTAAAAAAGTCGTTAATAAAAAAAATTAGGAAAAATCTGTTACGCAGCTGGAGAAGGACAAAGAGGAATAACAATGAAACGTCGCACGGAGAAATCTCCTCTAGATCAAGAAACACGATGCCAATGAAATAATACGACACATCAGGGCCTTACAAATTTCAAACAAAATGAAATGGATATTGATAGTAATGGATATTAAATAAAATGGATACATGATAAAATAGATACTAGATGAAATAGATACAAGATAAAAAAGATTCTAGATGAAATGGATATAGAACAAAATGTATACATCAAATACAAAACGACTTGCTTTGCACGGGCGGCGATTAAAACCAATAAGCATAAACGCAATGAAACATTACAAAGCCGAGCAGAATTTGTGAAAACTGCACATTACAACAATGACCAAAAATAAAATATAATAAAATATATTAAAATAATTCAATGGTTAATGAATTAATGTTTCATATAAGCAGTAGTACAATGTTTGCTAATGTGGTAAAATGTATAAGCAGAATGTTTTGTTTGCAGTACAATATTTAAGTACAATGTTTTGTAGAGGCTGAAGTACAATGTGAAGGTTGGTGTTCTTTTTCTTTTATACAAGAGCCGTGCTGGAATTTTAATCTTTCCGGCGATTTCAATAATGAAACTCGGCCATCGCTAACCTCTTCGTCATCACGACCATCATTTTCATCATCGTCATCTATCATCTTCCTTCTCATTGTCATCACAACTTCACCATCATAATCATCACCACCGTTGATGATTTTTAATGTTCATTTCAATTTCTTTGATTACATTGTTATAAAGTTATAATGTTATTTTTCTTAAAAATATTTTTTTAATCCTCCTAAAATGTTATCCAGCTTTGCGAATAAATACTTCATTTCTTCTAAAAAAAAATTTGAATATTTAGACAAAATCATTAGGTTTGCTTTAAAGTGTTACTACTTTTCAAAAAAAAACTTTAAATTATCAAATGTAAAAAAAAACTATAATAACATCTGCCTCTCAGAACAATTTCACTGTAAGCAATTTATGAAACTAGACCCGGGCACAAGTTGTTGAGATGTACACTTTGTGTCAGTAGGTTCTTTTTCCGTCTCACTAAATTACTTTTTATGTCTCCAGCTAATTGTTCTACGCTTGAAAAGTTCATCACCACTCAGCTATCTGCAATCGGTTTTCTTAACGAGAATCTTATTTCACGTGTGGTGGACAGAGACAGATATAAGGTTCGATTGCACTTTGAACGCCAATGATGGATGATGAGATGATGGAAGATTAGATGAGGAGGTTGGGGATGCCGATGCAACAATAAAATAACGTTTTATTTCATCCTGTTGGAAATTGATGTTTCCCAAATTTATGGCGAAATAGTAATAAAAATTATTTAAGCATCAACATAAAAAATAGTAATAAACATTACTGAATGATTCTCTAAAACATTCGAGTATCGATTGATTGAATATTATCTCAAGTGAATATTGTCGGTCATAACTTCTCAGGTTAAATGAACTGTTTAACAAGTAAAGAAGATAGAAAAAATGTTTATTATTACAATGACAATTAGTATTCCCTCGGAAAATTCAATTTTTTACTCATTCAAACTTATTCTAAAAACGTTATTAATATTTGAATACGGAATAAAAACAACTTCAAGATTATTTTATAAAGATGAGCAAACAAACGAACGCGCGAACAAAAAAACGCACAAACAAAAAAACGAACGAATGTACAAACAAACAAACAAGCAAACAAACAGGTCCTTAACCCTATGACGCGTGCGAAATAACAAAAACACCCACAGCTTCTTAGAGCTCCTAGCTCCAACACGCCTACACATGATATCTGATATACTACACGCAGATGCGTTAGAGTATAGGTCTGGTCAGAAGTTTCAATTTAAAACATTTTCTAGATTGATTGGCAGTTGACTTTTTACGCTCTCATATTCAAAATATCAAATCAGCCATTTATTTTGTTATGATTGGTCTAAAAATATAAACATAGTGTTATGTCTGTTTGATCAAAATGTTTATTTTTTGTTACAAACAAAAGTTTAACTATAAATTTAAACCAACTGCATTGCACAAGCACTTAATATTGGAAAATTGCAAAGACAGCAGTGTCGATGATTTAAACAGAGTAGGCAACTGAACGTATGCAAAGTGTTAAGCTACATCCTCCTTCGAAATAGGAAAAGTCACGATGTATCTATTTCTGCCATTTCTATACAATCGTATTATTTATTTATAAGTTTTCGTGGATTGTGCTCTTTGTTAATAGTTCAAACACCTGCTCTTCTTAGATTTATGTTCGGTGAATGCATCTCTGCACATGCTGCTTGGTGCCGTGTTTTTTTCTTCTGGTTATGTTCTCCCGATACATCTTTTTATTTTTCTAGTAACATCTAGAAAAGTACGACTATACGGCCACACACATCTGCAATTATTATTAAACTTTAAAATCAAAACTTGATAATGTAATGTAATATTAATGTAATGTATAAAAAAAATGTAATATGTATTTTTATTGCACTATCAGCCGTCAGAACAGTGAGTTTTTAGTAAATGTTTTGAACTATAGTGTCCAAACACGAACATTGACTAGGATGTTTGGTGCCATTACATTATAATTTAAGCTCTAGTAGGTTAAACATTATCATTATTTATTATCTATCCAAAAGTTTTACTGAGGGAAATTTATAACGGTAAGAATGCGATGAGCAACTCTTAAATGCTGGTCCGAATGCTCATGTCTTCCATTTTAGATCATTATTTGGTATTTCAGTTTCCAAAAGGCACAGCAAATTTCTGCGATTGCCCATCAATGAGATGAGAATATTTTTGATGCAGCGTTCCTGCTCTGTTTCTCTGTGGGCCGCTTCTGCATGTCGGAGTGTACTTGGTTCCGTGCATCTACATATTTCACAAAACGCAGGTGTCACAATATTTTGTAGGAACCGACAAAAATCAACCAATATACAATTTTGAAAATGTCAGTCAACTGATAACACACACACAAACACACATTCACACAAACACATATCTTTATACAAAATAAAACATGATATACAGACTGCATTAATGTGCACGTGAGAGTAAAGAGGAGCATATAACATAACCCACCACAACAACATCGTAATACCATACGATGCAGTGCCCCATCTTACAATCAATCATTAAACTAAGACAAGTTTTCTAATTGTTTCTCTTGAACTTTCCGCCGAGGTGAGGTTTTTTATGTAAGTGTATTTTTGCGTAAGTGTATTTTTATATATGCTTATTACTGTGTATGCATTTTTTTATGTATATGTGTAAGAGTGTTTTTGTTTTGTTTTTTTTATCGTATTTTCAGTTTATGAAAGTGCTTCTTTCTACGCTGATGAATGTGTTTTCTTATCAAAAACTTTTTCAGTCAAATCCAGACCAGGCATCCAAATTTTTATATAAAAATATCAACATTATGTACATAGCAATTAGTTGACACACTTTTTGCATATTTAATTAATTCGTATACTAAAATTAGAAATATTAGTTTTATTAGTTAATTGTTAGTTTGCATAAAAGTAGAATGATGATGATGACGACGAGGATTAGAATGATCATCTGACAGAAACGATAGAATTGAATATGAGCAGAAGAACGAACTTGCAAGCGGCACAACATTCACTTTGGAGATAAATCTACGTGTTGTCAAGAAATCATTTCACTGCCACAAAATATGAATTTCAAAACAGAGACAAATCAAAAGGAGACTTCAAAGCGGGAGCAATCCTACAATGGAAAATTTTATCTAGTTAGTGTTGAGGTTAGAATCTTTACAAAAAATTTTCATATTATTTACTTTAAATAATTGATTATCCGATTTTAAATAATTAAAGCTAAAAATAATTACTAATATGGTTTAACTTCTAAAAACCTTTTTTACAAAGTCTCTTTGCATTCGATTGATTTTTACGAAAGACTGCACCCTTCACAACGAGATCATTCATCTAAAATAGATTTGAATTCATCTGTCAAGTTTGTAATGATGCACACACACACACACACACACACACACACGTGTGCGAGTGTATGTGTGTGCGTGTTTGTGTGTATAAATCCACGTTCATATGACGCCAGTTCAACAGAATGTCATAATGGAATTGGAGACTTAATAATAACAACCCATCGTTCGATCGTTACGTCAAACAATGTTGCGTGCGACACTTCACAACTTTGTCAATTCACTCAGTCGAATTTTATTTTTTAATTTAATTTTTATTCAACTTAAATTCATAATGCAATTTTCCAGTCAAAAATTTAGTAATCTGTTATAAAAATTTTCAATGTTGCTTAAGAGAAAACTTGAAATGACAAGGAGTTTTGAAACGTTATTAGAAGCATTTTTTAAATTTCTCAGCCTAAAACATTCGTTTTAAATACAAAAAATTTTAACATAAACTATCCAAACACTTTTTTTATTTTCACGCCAAAATCAAGTAATCCGTACGATCCCAATTTTCATTCAAAATTCGTTTTTTACTTAAAATTGATAGTTCGGACGAAATGCCTGTATCTCATTTTCATCATAAACAATCACATTAGAGAGATGGCTGTTAGGTACGTGCTTGGATTTCACGGGCTTAGTCGTTGTTTCAACTTTATTTCAATGGTCTCCAGAAATTGCGTCTGGAGAGAGCTGGTTGTGCCTGGAAGCTTCGGAACAACGAATAAGTGAACGTTGGTTAGACGCTTTTATATCTTAGATATAATTCAATGAATTCTAACTGCATTTTAAGAATAGAAAAATTGTTAAAAACAACAAATCAATCATACAACATATTATATTTGAGAGAATAATTAGTTAATTAACTTGACCTCCAACTAACAAACGATGAAAATTGCACGTACTCGTGATAAATAAGATATATTTATATGAAAAAATAGTTAATACGGATTATTGTCACATCCAAATGAACTTGGAATATACTGTAATTCAATGAACGAGAAAAACTATAAATAATGAAAAACAAAAATATAGTTCAATTATCTATTGATTTGCGTTTAGCAAATAAGAAACCAACATTATACCAAAAAAGGTTTGTTCAGCCACAAGTTACCTCACTCCTAAACAACAACTCATCCTAACAAACACACACACGTATATGTGCAAATACAAAGCATAAGATCAATTTGTATACACTTACTGCATTATCAACCTTGTAACTTTCAAACCTTACCGATTTATAAAAACTAATCCAAATTAAAGAAATAATTTTATAGGAAAGTAGAATTTAGAATTTAGAATTATAGAATTTAGTGGTGAAAAATTACAACCGGAAAGTAATTAAAATTAACATTAAATGAGTTTATAACAGAAGTTAATTACGGAGTCATGTCTTAAGCGAAAATTTTACGCATCAGTGACCTCACTTCCCACGATGAAAAAATACGAATTCTTGATAACATACAATAAAATGAACAGTTAAAACAACGAAATGGATAAAAAAAATGGTGGAATACATGATTGGGTCACATGTCATTTTAGCCATTCATTCATCTTATTTCAAGTGAACATGTTGGCGAAATTCTTGAACAACATGCTGAGATTGAAATCCTACAAATGAGAACAATAAGAATGCGTGCAAACCTATAAATAAAATAAAGCAAGAATATGTAAGGATTTTCATTATTTAAACAACTGTATTAACAACAATACAAAAAAATTTAAATTTTATAAAATGAATATAATAATATAATAAATAAATATTTTCACCATATAGTTAAATAAATATAAAACTAATTTCTGTCAAACATCAGAATGTACGCGCTGAAACTTTTGAACGTGCGAACATGTGTCTGCAAATGGAAGCCTATGTACGCACGCATGTATGTATAAACGTATTCATGTGAATATTTTGTATGTATATAATTATATATATACGCATGTATGTATAAACGTATTTATGTGTATATGCTGTATGTATATAATTATATATGTACACATGTATGTATGAACGTATTTATGTGAATATGTTGTATGTATATAATTATATATGTACGCATGTATGTATGAACGTTGGTATGTGAATGTATGTACCCTGTGTGTACAAACAAAACGTAGTTATGTGTATATACTGTATATACGTACGAAGCAGGTATATGTGTCGTGTTTATGTTTTATATACGTTTAAAAGTACGTATTCACAAATTAATTGATGATAAAAAAATATAACATTTGTACATGTACAATAAAATTTGATGAAGCCGAAATGAGTGAGCTAAGCAACATTCAGTAAGTTTAAGTACCATATAAGGCACCAGAACTGGAATGCTGTTTATACATCCAATCCAACCACTCTATGCTCATATTTTCAAACTATGAAGAAGGTCATCAGTCAGTCGGTGAACCGTCAAATTAGATAGATGGAGAGTTAAATTATTACCAAAACATTTAGATGCATGCTTGCAAATTCTAGTGAATGAACAAATGAATGAATGAATGAACGAATGAACGAATGAACGAATGAACGAACGAACGAATGAACGAACGAACGAACGAACGAATGAATGAACGAACGAAAAAATGATTAAAGAAATAAAAAATTTTAAATTAATATATATTGAAATTAATTAAAAAAATAAATTAATGAAAACATTTCTATAACACAGATGAACTTGTATGTGTCTTTCTTCGCCCATCACATTGTGATATATTCGAAAGTTTTACAAATAAAATAAATTAGTGTATAAATTCACGAAATGGTATTAACTAAATAAAATGAAATTAAAAAAATAACAGATGTTCAGTTTATTAATTAGGCGTAAACTTCATCGCAACAACATTTTTTCATTTGAAACATGAGCGAAAAATAAATTTTACAACCAAACAAAGTGAACACAAAATGACTTTGAACATCAGAAAGTATGTGGACGATGCAGATTAAAAATAAATGAAAAAAGATTAAAAAAAAAAAAGATTGAAGATAGTACGATTATGGGAGAACTAATGTTGTTTCATTATCATTAACAATTTATATACATTTTTCCAATTTATTTATTTATTTATATAAATAAAAATATATATATATATATATATGAAGAAAAGAGAAATGTTTTAGCAATACAACATGAAATATGATTGTATATATGAATATGAACAAAGTTGTTATATAACACACACACACACACAAATAAATGAATACATGAATAGATTGACTTCTATACACATATGGAGCGTCACTTCATGTTGTATGTTCTTGAAGTTTTGAAGTCGCGAAAAATGAAATATTCTCAAAATTTAAACTAGATGGACAAGCCACCAGCCAAGCGTTCGAAGCAAGCAAAGAGACAAACACACGTATGAACTACATACAGACATACTTACATATCCACATACGTACATAACGAATCGAACAAGAAGGCACATGGTTGAAACACAACAACAACAATACCACAACTACCACACTACCACAACTTCCTCAACTACCACAACGTCATCGCCATCATACAAACGACAAATCAAAAAGCTGCAAACAAACAGCTGATGGCTTCAACGGCTGAACTCCTCACCTCAGCGTCCTCATCTTTCAACAACAGCATCAGTGCTGCCAACATGTAAAAAGTTAATTTTTCAATTAATCTGTTTTACAAAAATATGAAAAGTTAAGATAAAATATAAAAAACAATTTGAAAACATGAAAGCAAAATATTAAGGGCCTTGGCGATGAAGACAGACTTCTAATACGCACAGAAGTACCAATGGCCCACGCAAACACAGCGTACGTGAATAGGCGTGAATCAACACGGTACACACATTTCTGTGTATGATTAGTCAGGATCTCAATGAATTTGAACACGGTCACTGCAGCATGAGACTGCAACATGAGACAGCAACATGAGACAAGTTGTCATCAATAACCTCACCGCCCAAACTACAACAATTTATGGTCAAGATTTTGTAAAAGATAATTCATAAGAGTATAATAGCATACCAACATAACATAACAAGACACAGTGAAACACACACACAAACGCATGCGCATAAGCGGAACATAGTAACGCCGAAAAGTAGCGGCAAACTACCTCTGCAGACTTGGTCCTTATTGATGACTGACGTGACGTTGGTGTCATCCGTGCAGACGCCATCAACACCAGCGACACCATCGACAGCCCTGTCGACATTCCCATTCTCAACACATTCAGCGCCGCCAACTTTTTTGGAATTTCCCGCTTCTATTTTCGAATAATTGCCCACCAAACAACCTTTTGAAACGTTGGAGTGGTGAAAATATAACTAAAAAATCAAGATGGTGAAAGATGAAAACATCAACATCAACTTTCGTGACAAAAATCGCAAACGGACACAGTATAACAACAACACAACAACAACACAACAAACACAACACATTGACCACAATACCCAACAACAATCAACAACGCAAAAAACACAACACAGCAACAACAACACACAACAAGACACAACATGACACAACCAACAACACACAACCAACAAACATAACATAGCAACGACAACCAACAAACACAACATAGCAACAACAACAACACACAACAGCAAAAACGCTTACCAATGAAAATGGCCGCATTGCTTCTCAGGCGATTGTTGTGGCACTTGAAGTAAGTCAGCAGTCCCATGCTGTAGTATGCAACCTTATCTGGAAGGTTTCTAACCTGAGTGAGTGAGTGAGTGAGTGAGTGAGTGAGTGAGTGAGTGAGTGAGTGAGTGAGTGAGTGAGTGAGTGAGTGAGTGATCAAACACCGAATAGCAAAAGATACAACCGAACAAATGCCTAACTAAGGAAGAACATGAGTATAATCAAAGAGAAAAAAATCTAGTAAATAGGGGCCTCATTACACAGGTGGTAAATTAAAACTCATCTGACTCTCTCTCTTTCTCTCTCTCTCTC
Source organism: Helobdella robusta (assembly GCF_000326865.2). Classification (NCBI taxonomy): domain Eukaryota; kingdom Metazoa; phylum Annelida; class Clitellata; order Rhynchobdellida; family Glossiphoniidae; genus Helobdella; species Helobdella robusta. Next base: position 3,467,137 of record NW_008705254.1, read on the forward strand.
TTACAATTAATTTGGAGAGATCGTTCATGAAGAGAGAGTACTTGAGGGCAGCGTCATCTATCAGGTGCTTCTGAAACATTTCATTGATTTCAGCGGCGTCCAGTAGGGTACCTAGCTTTCGGAGACATTTCTTGCTGGCCTGTGCGTGTTGAGGAGGATGAAGATGATGAGGATGAAAAAAAGAAAAGGAGGATGGAGATGTTGAAGAGGAGGAAGATGGAGAAGAGGAAGAAGATGAGGATGGAAATGATGAAGAGGAGGAAGATGGAGATGAGGATGAGGATGGAGATGATGACGAGAATGATGAAGAGGATGATGGTGAGGATGACGATGGTGGTTCCAATGATCATCTCGTGTTTTAAAGGTTACATAATGATCTTTAGCGTCATAATTACGATCGAAACTGTTTTTTACATTCAACTCAGCACTGAAACCATCATCACGCTCGCGATCATCATCATAATCAACTCCAAAACAACCATCACCATCATCGTGGCACCATCAGTTGACCTAACCTGGAGAACCCTAGGCTCCTCATCATTAAGGTGTAAGAGGATGGACACGATGTTTGAATGCACCTGCTCGACGAACTGTTCCTTGTTCTCCTTCAGTGCGAACGTGGACAGGTCACCAAACAGCTTCAACGAGGTTTCACGGATGTCGGCGTTGTCCTAAATAGAGAGGTCAGTTCGCAAAATGCGTTAAGCAAGTCGGTGCGTGTACTGAATCTTAATCTCATTAATATTTTTAATCTGCTAATTATGGATTCGAGAGAGATATGGATTGTAAAAACTTAAAAGTTTTTTGTTAGAAGTTTTGTTGTCGCTAATGTTTTTTCTGTTGTCGGTATTATCGTTGTTGTTGTTGTTGTTGTGTATTGGACGTGATCACGAACAAATACCCACTTTATCAAACCAGGGCCTGATCCTGAGAGCCATCTTGATGACGACATCATTCACATTGGAAAGGGACAACATGGAGACCAGCTTGAGCAGTGACGTCATGGCTTCAAGAGCGATGACGTCATCAACATCATCCTTGTCGTCCGTCCCAGCCATGAGCGCTGTTAGAATGGAGGCACTGTGCTTCTGGACCTGGTTTGTGTGTCAGATCAGTTGGCGTGCTTGCATGTCTTGGATGGAATGTGAGTATGAACGAATGCGTTGCATTATAACTAGTAACACATGCCGTAAACTAACAACATGTTAATATAGATACATGCACACGCCCGTGCACACGCTCGCATGCACACCGACTAACCAGCCAGCAAACTCACCACGGGCTTTCCATTGCTCGCCAGATTACCAAGACCTCTGATGCACATTCTTCTAACGACTGAATCGTTGTCCGCCAGCCTGTTCAACAAGCTGCCCACTAGGACATCCACCGCACCGCTGTCCTCTCCGCAACGTTTGTTGATGAACTATAACGAAGGCATGTTGGTGAGGATGGAACGTGGTGATCACGTTGAAGATAACAAACACGTTGATTATGGTGACATATGACAGTAATGTTCCTGCCATCTACATAACATTAATGACAGCAATGCAAGAGACAGCAAAACTGCAACAGCCAAAAAACACACAGACTCTTTGAACATCTTTACAATCGATGAACAACAACAGATAATATCAACAACAACGACCACAAATAACAGCAACAACAACCACAACAACAACATAACGACGATGACCTACCTCAGCGAAGATGACAGCCACCATGATCCTCTGCATGGTGTAGGCACTTGATAGCAAACTGTTCAGATTGCCCGCCAACTTTGAAATCATCATTGGATCGTGATCTGCGAGGCATCTGATGCGATGGTAATTATGATGACGACGATGATGCTGGAGACGATGATGACGATCATGACAATGGTGATGGTAATGTGGGAGTGACGCAGCTGCATTGGAGACTGATGTAGACCATTTAAAAGATGACGATGAAAATGTAAAGATGGTGATGAAGATTGCAATGATGAGAACCTGGCAAATATGGTGAAGCCCTCCAACAATCTCTCCTGCTTATCCATTAGTAAGATCTCCCACACCTTCTCATTTTCCAGCTGCTCGATGAATCTCTGCTGTTGCGAGGCCGTCACAAGTTGTCTCAGTGCCTGCACCGATATCGTGGTCGGTGATGTTGAAGAAGAACCCGGCGACACTCGCTGAGACTTGTTCTGGGACGATTTCTAAAATATGAATAAAAAAATTCAAACAAATATTACACCATAAACATCGCCACCAGGGAAACACCACACCAAATGATAAAAAGACAACCTTTTTATCGATTTTAGGCAGACTGGTCTCACACATAGACGCCACATAAGACATCAACAAGACAATCAACTTTCCGTAGTTCTGCATGACAACGAAGTTGCTTTCTGGTGCTTTCATTATGTCTGTCAGTGCTAATATGGCCTAGGCAGTTTATGTTGTTTGCGAGTTGTGAATAATTGAAACAATTGTTTAACCGTTGAATAATTTTTTGAAACATATATTAAAATTTCAACAATTTTGACTAATATAATTGATAAAAATTATGTTTATATAAGAATATACAAATTATGTCTCTACAGTCTTGACAGGTTAATTCGAAGTCTGTCACACGAGGCAAAGCAAATAGATTTAAAAAAACGACAAACAGTTTTTAGCTCTCAATCATGATAGATAACCAACCTGCTAAGCAAACGACCGATCAACAACCCCATAGTTCTCTTAACTATGAAAACAACTCACGAAGCAACAACAACCGACAAACAGTCAGCAAAACAGCATGAACTTACAGCCAACGGCAGAACAGTAGCTCTTCTGTACGATTTGTTCCTGCCCCTCACTTCCACAACTTCTTCGTATGGAGTGGACCTGGATAGTGTCTCGAAGAGGTTGTCCACCAGGGAGAGGGATAGCTGAGGGTCGTGCCCCAGGTCCTGCCAGATCTCGCTCGTCATGCTAAAAAAATATCAAACGAATCTTTAAAAATTTTTAACCACATTTAAAATGTACACGGCATGGCTTATGTTGAAAGAAAATGTCTAAATCAAATTTAAAAAGCACGGCGTTATGCTTATGATAAAAATGGAAGAACGTTTAATGTAGATACTAGATATAAAATGAAACTTATAAATGTCTTTTTTACAAACCCAACCAACGGATAAGTTTCGTCAAGGAGAAGTGTGATGACCTTGACGAGGTGATGGGAGGTCAACGCCCTGATGACTCTCAGTGCACCAGTTCTCGTTTGAGGGTGGGTGATGAAGGGCAGAGTGTTGTGCAAAGTATGGTAGATTTTGTCAACCTGCAACAGTTAAAGTTTCAAATTTGCACACGCGATGTGATGAATAGATCCACTTTTTGAATAAATCATCATAAAAAATTACTGGAATTGAAATAAGAAAGATGAAGTAACAAATGAAAAAAATGAAAAAGATGACGTAACAAATGGAAAACAGACCACGCCCTGCAGCTCCATGCCCCTGGATTTGATGCAACATGCCAGTATGATGCTGACAGCAGAAGAGGACTGTGGTTGTAGGTCCAACAGACTGCTTATCAGCGTTTCTATGTACAACAACAGGTGGTCGAACCCAACTCGAAAGTTCAACACCTGAAATTAAAATTGTCACGATGTAATGATGGTGTCAGCGAGCAAGAGCTACAACGATCATGATGAATAAGTTATGGTGGGAGCGCGGTGCGGTTTCGCAAAAATGGCAACTTCCTTATTATAAATCCCCGACAACAACTGCAACATCGTCTACAGCAACAACATCAACAGCAACTGCAGTAACATCAACATCTACAGCAAAAACATCAACAGCAACATCTGCAACAACCTCGGCCAGCTGATTAACGTAATACAGCATGGCGTCGGGATTGTTGAGGACGTTGTTGTCGCACAGATGTTGCTTTATGGTCTCCATCTTGTCAACATTCTCGTCTCGGAAGTCTGCTGATCTTCCTGGTATCAAAAACATGGACAAAATAATCTACGACGGTTTTTTTTAAACCAAATTATAAATTGCGATAATTCTTCTATTGATGACATCATTTTGAAAAGAAGTTAATGAATTATCTTTTTTTTAAGTTGAACATTATACCAAAACAAACCGGAAAATATTAGGCTTAGAAGTTGGAATAATTGAGCGTGACAACAAAACATTCATACTGTATCGTCACAAAAAAGAAAAAAACTGTCCACCGTCTTTCCCGAGACTAACATTGCACTACATTCAACCACGCAACATCCCCCACCGACCACACAACTTCGTCACGTTAAAAACAAAATCAAGAACAAAAAACCATCTCGCCACCAACGACCAACCAACAAACAAACATGACCTCTGACCTTCGTATCTTAGCCCAACAGAAAGCAATTTGTGCAAGCAGTTGGCAGCAATCATTCTCACCTGCACTGATTGATCTGCACACCTGGGCACTATGAAGCCTACCACCTGACCCAGGTTCCCTATTTTGTTGACCTGAAATAGAAAAAAAAACTAAATAATAAAAAACCTAAAGTCTATGCTCATATAAAAGAATTCCAAATGACGAAAAATCATTTACGTAATGGTAAGCATTGATATTTATTACATAGTTTATTAATCGTGGCAAAACAGACACAAACACGGTTTCGCTGATAAAAATCAAAATAACAAAAACAAAAATTATCATTCGACAAAAAAAACTAACCAGCGAGTTATTAATTTTCTTTAGATATATAACAACGACATTGTACAGCATTGTTAAGGCTCTCAGTCTTTCAAATTCTTGAGCTGATATCAGGAGGGGTTGCAAGATCTAGAGATTTAAAATTATTAAAAACATTCTAGCACGTGAAACTCTTTGGAATGAGAGCAAAACCTGTCTACTATGAAAGACTATTGCATTAACTCGGTGAAATTCAAAACGTTATATAGATTTTTCATTCATGCAGGTTGATTCAGCAGACTAACATAATACTGCTTGAGAACGTATTAATATAAAGAATACCAACAGATCATATATGAAGGACTTAAGCTACTAGCTTAGTAATAATTTCTCAGTAAAATAAAATTTCATTCTACATGAAATTGTTGCATGGATGTTTGTATGAAAAGAGTAATTGCTTTGTAGACAGTGTAATATTTCAGTGCTCTGTCGTTCAACCGCATATATAATTAAACGTCATAGAAGAGCCTAATCTTTCAATAGAACGAGAATTTGAAAAAGTAAATAATTAATTGAGACATGAAAACTGGGAGGTGACCTGGAAGATAGCGGAAAAGACGCCTGGTGACGGATCACGTTCCACGAAGACAGTTGCCAACTTAACGAGAGCCACATTGCACTTTTGTAAGAGACTCTGATATGTCGTCTGCTCCTCTGATGAGATCGATGGTGATGATGACGGTGATGGAGATGAAGAGGAGGAGGAGGAAGATGGAGGAAGATCTGGAGGGAGGGTGATAATGCGAGATGCGAAGATGGAGAAGATTTCGTGGACATCTGACGACTTCAAAGGTGGATCCAGTTTGCTGGATGTTATCGTGAATAAGTTAAAGGACGAGTAGTCGGATGAATACTTGAAAAAGTGATGTTTCAATCAATTAACAAATGAATTAATGAACGAACACCGTGTATAAACACAGCCCCGGTAACTCTGAAGATTAGCTGTAAGGGGATGTGCGTTCGTTTATCATAACTGCACAATATAAAACTAAATCCATTCAAACAAACAAATAAACTATTGAAAAAATGGACAAGTGGATAAATGAATGAACAAAAGAACAAATGAATAAACAAATGATCTGATGTGATAAAAAAATATCCCAAGTGCAAATGTAATATCGATTAAGACTCAATAAATGAATAACTAAATAAATTAATTAATTATCTTCGACATTTTCAGACTGGTATGGCATCTACTCTTCATCCTAACAACACATCATCCCGTCTACAACGCTAACAAAAACATTTCAACTTGAGCCAAATCAAAAAAGTAACGAACACAAGAGCAGAACATGTGGTCGTTATTTGAGTTCGGAAGTCATTCGGCAGGGACGTCTGGCTTTCCTGCTTCATCAGATTCTGTTGGTGTGGAAAACAAAATACTCTTGCAATGGAAATAATGACCATGATAACGTGATGATGACACAATGATGAATGATCATGAAAGCATGCCAATCCCTCCCCCCTCACAACGTTCCACCTTGATCCCATTCAACATCACATCTCTGGAGTTCAGGATCAACCCTTTAATGGCATGTGAGGAGTTCTTGGAATGTATGGATCGACAGACAAGTTCAATGCTCCTAATGATGCTCACTTTTAAGGCTGGATCCTGGAAAAGATTACGTTGGCTGAGATGATGAAATTACTTCATTAATCGCGATATATAAACCACTCGCTATAAAACAAACCAGCCAACCAACCTTGATATTAGAGACATTGTAATGGTTGATGTGAGCCAGTATATAAAAGTCCAGACAGGACTGTAGCATCTGTGGTGGAACGTACAACGCAATGTAGCCATAGCACAGGCAGATTGTTGATTTGAACTTCTCATCAAACTCACCCACCGCTTCCTAATTTGTTTGTTTGTGTGCTTGTTTGTTTGTGCGTTCGTTTATATGTTCGTGATATGTTTGTTAGACAGATAAAAAAGTTGTTATAATAATAATGCTAATGTCACTAAGGATGACAAACAACATCAGCCAGAGTATGTTGCGATAGATTCTCAACGACAATTGCAGTATTAATAACGCCAGCAACAAATCATTTCAGCAAAACGACGAACCACCACCAGCACCTTGATGAAAGTAATGAAGGAAGATGTCTTCTTCGATCTCAAAATGCTCTCCAGTTTCTCAAAGATGACGTCAACATTGGACGATGGAGGCGTTGGAGGGGGAGGTGGCATTGATGGGGATGTTGTTGGTGATGGTGTTGGTGCTGCTGGTGGTGGTGACTTCGATGGTGGCGATGACAGCGGCGATGATGTCGATGATGGCAGCGGTAAAGATAACGATGGTGACGATGCCAATCCGATAGCTTGCGCGCATGCCTGAATGAATGTGTTGTTTGTAGGTGCGCCAGTTGTCTACACGAGTTCGTTTCGTGTTGCTAGCGCTGCTATATGTGTAAGAGACACCATATTCGTTGTTCAGGTAGCAATCATTAGACACCACATTCTTACATCACACAACTTATTTGTAAGACACCCTAAACAAACAGAATCCAGACATCAACAACTTAGCAATATCATCAAAGACATCAACAACTTAGCAATATCATCAAAGACATCAACAACTTAACAATATCATCAAAGACATCAACAATCGTGGTCAGGTCAGCAGACAACAGTGAAAACACAGACAACAACAACATCAACAACAAAATTAGAAAGATCAATCAGCAACCTCTCTCTCGTCGGCGATCTCATGGTTGGTGTTATTGAAGAGAGCATCGATGCACGTGCACACAAACTCCTTGTTCATCATGTTCTGGTTGTCCTCCGCCATGCTCAGGTCCCTGTCCTTTTCACTGCCGCGAATGCTGCCGCCCTTCTTCTCCAGAACTGGAACTATGAAGATGTTCTTCTTGACGGGTATCTTGCTGATGGCAATTCCAATGCACTTGAACAGGAAGGCCTGGTTGAAAGTGGTGTACAAAAACACTCTTACGAAACAACGACAAACTTAACAACAAAACAACAACATAATTCAAGACCAAAGCACGCAACACTTTTTATAAATACAAACTTTTAAACAACAATACTAATAAATAGCCACAACAACAACATCACGTAAGGCAATATGATTTGTACAACAAAATCAATATCCTGTAAGAGTACCTTCTCTAATGGTGATGATGAGTAGAGGCTGATCTGTTGCAGCATCTCACGCCCGCACCTGCTCGTCCAGCTTTCCCTCTTGATCTCATCAATCGTTGCGCGTAGGATCTGAACGTTGACCATAACGATAATGACCACGATGATGACTGTAATGATGATGACCACTATGATGACCGTAACGATCATAGTGATGATGAAAAGTGACAACAATGATAACGACGACGACACTAACATTTATAAGAGCGGCCTCCCACTTCGTTTGGTCCCACTTTTTGTCATCACTATCATCATCTTAAGTGTCGATCAGTTAGTTGATGTATAAAAAACGTTATGAACAATTAACAAAATTATAATGAAATGCTCTTTTTGGCCAATAAACCACGTCAGCTAGCATGCGTGCGACCAGCAATAAGCTGAAGAATCAATCGAGACGCCACCAATCATAAACCAACTAAATCAAAAAGTTACAAATCATGCAATGACAGACAGAAGATGTAAAAAAACGATGAAAGAAATATGAAATATGAAAAAAGAACAACAAATTCAACAAAATAACCAAAAACATCAACAACATTAACAAATCCACAAGATTATTGACATCAATGGCATCAACAACAACATCAATAAAAGCAGTAGTTGACCTTCAAGAATCTTTGCCATGTTTGAGAAACTCTTCTTCCATAGGTCCTCGAGACACGGATGGAAGAGTTTGGATAGAGATATGAGGGCTTGCAGCACGTACACTCCTCTTTTGTATCCATGCTTCGGATGACCAAGCAAAACCTAAATTTAAATAATGATGAATGATAGTGGTGCTGGTGGTGGAAAAGATGTTAATGACTCAGATAATCATCACATCAACATCATATTACATCACCACCACCTCACATTAACATCATCACATTAACGTCATCACAATAAACAATTACACGACATCAACACTTACAAACAAGCGAACGAAGATAGCCTCAGGCTTGGGTACGGAGACTTCCCTATCGAAATCAATGTAATAGTCAGGATCACCATTCTCTAGCTTCTTATTGGCCAGCGATGAGATAGTTTTACAAACGACGCCACATGCGTTGGTGTAATTTGATTGGATGAGAAACTCAAATAAATACGGCCACAGAGCCTACAGAAAATTAAACAATAAAAAAATTAGGCAAAGATAAGATACATTTATAAAAATTAAAAATTGAAATAAAAACTTGTTTTTCATGTTTCATGCAACAGTAAATATGAGATCTATATTAGCGTTGGATTCAAAAAGTTTATATCAGATTCTATATTCAAATAATTCAATAGAATAATAATCAAAATCTTCTTTCGCCATTGCTTGCATTTCAAATGGAGAAATTTATTTAAGGATGTCAATTACATTTTAATTAGTAACTATAAAAAATAATTTCCCAAAATTAAATCTGTGTAAACTATGACAAGATATATTGTTACATTATCTCACATGCCCTATGCCACTCATAATCTTTGCAATAAAAAAGAAGATTGTGATTGTCTTACAAAAAAGTATTCTTTTCAACACATTAACAACGTAAAAAGCATCATTAGTTAAAACTGCTATCTTAACAAAAAAAAAAGGAAATTTGACCAAATAAAAACATATCCAACGTTGTTTGTGTTCTGTACAGTTGTGGCCAAAAGATGAAGAACATTTTCACAGAACATTCTCAGCATGTTGTTTGTGACGAAGTTTTGATCGACTGCTTGTTGCTGCTGCTGCTTCTTCTGAGTGCTGCCCGTTACTGACTGGTAATGGTGATAAGTGAGTCAGTAGACGTAGAGAAATTTGAAATCTCAATAATTTATAGCTTTTTTCAAAAAAAATTTATAAAAAAAAATAACCTAAAAAATCAAGAAATAATGGTTACAATTGTCTAAATAGAATGACAAAGATGCACGAATTTCCAGTTTCAACAACCAAAAAGTGCTCAAAATTAGCAAGAGGAACAACATATTTACAACACAAGCAATACTTTCAGCAACAACACATTTGACAACAACGACAACAACAACAACATCTCAATCACGAGAACATCCCCAAAGAATGTCACCAGGCCACGACATCCCCACCCACCCAGCACCTCGTCATTCAAGAGACATTGTTTGAGGACAAACTCCACAAATGATTTCCCTCCTTCCAGCTCCAAGTAACCATGATGTGATATCTTCACTAATGTTTCCGCCAGCGACCGACGCACCTGTCGAAAGATGAGGGTTCACTATTAAAGTTCAACTGAAGTATTCTGAACAATTTATTGCCAAAGTTTACTATAAAATTGAAATTAATAAAATGCAAAAGTGGATTATATCGGAACTCTCATAGGAAACATTATTACAATTACATCGTCAATAACACAGCGAATAACATGGTCAGTTCATCACACTCACTTTGTTACTAGGGTCGTTAATGATCATCTTCAATCCAGATAAAAGTTGTTTCTCTTTATCCCGTAAGCTCTCCCCTAAAAATTGTAACACGTTATTCAGCAATAACACATTTATCAACGAAAATATAACAAATCAACTTACATCTAACAACAAAAACTAGATTAAAAATAAACACCTTGCGGAATATAATCTTTGAAAATAAAGAAAAATTAATATTTCCAAGCAAGCAACAGACGAGTAAGCAGGCAGTAGATAAGCAAGCATCATACCAGTATAATTAACCAGATGTTGAATGATGTTGAGGCACGTGATGCGTGATGCCTCATTCACCGGGTCCAACTTTGCCATGATGAAGTTCACCACTCTCTCTGGAAAGTACTTGGCTATGCGTGTGTGTGTGTGTTGTGTGTGTGTGTGTGTGTGTGTGTGTGTATGAGTGTATGTGTATGTGTTTAGTAGTGGCGTGTTTTAATGTATATGTGTGCGCGTGTGCATGCGTGTGTGGTGTGTGTGTGTGTCGTGACGATGTTTATTTATTTAGATATTTATTTTTCAATCCATACCCACCCAACAGTGAGAAGCATCTGAGTGACTGGTTGTGGTTCTTAACAGAAGTGGTAGACGTGAGATTGATGGGCCACTGAGATTGAAGGAACAATGAATTGAGGATGTTGTCCAGGTAGGGGTCGACCGCCATGCAATCTGTCGCCACTGCAGCTTCCAACATGTGGTGCAGACCCTGGTGTCCCATTCGTCATGAAAGTAAAGACGTCAAACCAAAAGATGCAAACTTAAACTGAAAATTTTCAACCAAATATTTCAACTATTTGAATTATTTATTCCTAAAAATCTGTTTACATTATGGTGGCAAAAGGCAGTGCTTGCAATGCCAATTTATTCTATTCTATTCTATTAAAGAAATAAAATTTTAGCCCTTTTTGTAAATTAGAACTGTTTTGAAGCATTGTGGAACATTCCATGCAATGTCGCCAAATCTAGCATTCATCATCATGCAGTCATCAATGCAACTTACAGCCACCATTACAACTATCACCATCATCACATGGTGATGATACTTACAGCCACCATTACAACTATCACCATCGTCACATGGTGATAATACCATCATCACAGCATCACATCATAAACACCAACCTCAGTAACAAGCTGACAATAATGTTGTTTCTTGAGGATGCTGCAGACAGCAGGAATGAACTTCTGCAGACACTCATTGAGTTTCGTCGATGCCAAGATGTTTGACATTCGACCCAAACATTCAACCACCTGACCTTTAACCTGTTCAGCAAGTTATATAGATTGTAACAGACAATGAATTGATGTTAGCTAATAAAAACAAAGGTTGTTTTATTTTTGAAATGAAATCCATAAAAGTAAAGTCACTTTAAAAAATAATATATCTGACAGATGAAACATAGTCAAATGTTTATCAGTTCACAAAAAAATACCACAAAAAGTACAGAATAAATAAAAATGTACACTTAATTAAAAACAAATTCTTACATTCAAGCCCAGACAAAAAAGCTTGCTAAAAAACAACACATGTACACAGATAAACACAACACACACACACCAACAAAAGAAACACACCAACAAACAAACACACCAACAAACAAACGCACCAACAAACAAACACACCAACAAACAAACACACCAACAAACAAACACACCAACAAACAAACACACCAACAAACAAACACACCAACAAACAAACAAACATGCCAACAGACCCAAACCTTGAGGTCCTTGTTAGACAGCCAGTTGTCGAAGAGGTGCTCCCAGGCAGTCCACACTTCCGTACTAAAAAACTCTTTCTTAACATTCTGGTCTGGTGCCGACTCGATGTTTGCCATATAGTCGACTATGGCTTCGCTGAATGATGACAACACTATGGTGGAGGGAATGAATGAATGAATGAATGAATGAGTGAGTGAGTGAGTGAGTGAGTGAGTGAGTGAGTGAGTGAGTGAGTGAGTGAGTGAGTGAGTGAGTGAGTGAGTGAGTGAGTGAGTGAGTGAGTGAGTGAGTGAGTGAGTGAGTGAGTGAGTGAGTGAGTGAGTGAGTGAGTGAGTGAGTGAGTGAGTGAGTGAGTGAGTGAGTGAGTGAGTGAGTGAGTGAGTGAGTGAGTGAGTGAGTGAGTGAGTGAGTGAGTGAGTGAGTGAGTGAGTGAGTGAGTGAGTGAATGAATGAATGAATGAATGAATGAATGAATGAATGAATGAATGAATGAATGAATGAATGAATGAATGAATGAATGAATGAATGAATGAATGAATGAATGGACAGTAGGATGGATCAATCGATGGATAGATGAATGAAGAAATGAAAAACAAACAAATGAATGAATAAATTAACGAATCGGTGATTGAATGAACGAACGAACGAATTTGTGAAAATCATACGAAAATGACAATCAAATTAATCACTTTTAGTGAATATAAACTTCATGTTGTCACTCTTGGTCATGAGGAGCATTGGCAGACAGGCTCCCAAGCAAGCCTTCATATAAGACGGAACCATGCCATACACTGCATTCAATCAGCATGTGAGAACCAAAGTAATTCAATTGATTATTGATACGAAACCAAGCAGCCTCATATTTACACAATTCTAATCAATTACTTAAAATATGCAACTGGTGAGAAATAAAAGCTAGAACAATATTATTTTGTAGCTGAACAACATTTTTAACTAGTTTAAAGTGCAAAAGTAAAATTAATACCACTAAGAAAGCAAACAAAGCGAAAATGCACCCACGACAAAATTCCAAACCATTAACGAGAGACAAATTAGAAAGAGTTTGGACGACAAAGAAGTGAGGCACTGTGTTTGGTTGGAACTTCTCCAACAATTCCGTCATGACTTCATGGCAGAACCTGCTACCCAGCAACACCACTATGTCACTTGACAGGTTTGTCTGGTCCTCATAACCTATTTCCTAGTGTTTTCATGCAATCATTGTCTCTCATTTTTACTCAGTCAACTCAACTTTGTATTCATCAATTTATTCACCAGATAACAATCATAAAGACACATGTGAGTGATGTTAATAATATAAATATACGTTCATCTATTATATGATTTTTCGTTTTTAGAATTTGTGAAAATCTGGTCTACTTTCACTTGCATTGTTATATTTTTTAAATTATTTATGGAAGCTAATGAAGAACAAACTTAGCAAAATATAATTCATTTGGTTATAAGAAGTATTGAAGAATCAGAGCTGCTTACTTTGTTCTGAATCATTTCAGCAAAGGATTGTTTAATGACATCACGTACAACATCCTCAGAAATGTTGTCAACATTATCCTTCAACACTTTCAACATCACATTCAACAAAATTGACTTGTGCACCTGTGGCATCTACAAACACATTGATTGGCCATTGGTTCTATGTTATCGATGAACAAAAACAGAATATGATAACTCAAATAGATCACAGTAAATCCAATCAAAAATTTTCTGTCACTCATACGTTACAAAGTTAATATTATCCACTACAAACAAAACAAATAGATAAATAAAACAATGTATAAATGATGGATTTTACAAATAAAAAATGGAAAACCAAAATCATGCACAAACATTACCTTAGGATTTTTGACAAGATAAAGGTTGCAGTACGAGACGACAAGATTGCAATGTGATTTGCCAACGTTCACCAGAGATGACTCAACTGATTTTCTCACCGAAGGACTTTTGTCATTTGCGGTCTCAACCATTGACATTACCATTTCTTAACAATAATTATTTATTGTCTTTTTATTAATTATTTACTTACTGATCATTCAAGACTGCTTTATAAGATTTTATTCAAGATAAGCATGACACTCGAAAATATTTTTCAATAATTAATTTTGTGTTGGTGTAATCTATTTAATATACTACAGCAAAAACAATACTAATGAGTTAATAAACCAAGTAAATAATTATTAATAGTATATGATTCAAATTTAATTTTAAAATCTAATAAAAAATTTAATTGGCTAATAATAATAATTTGTAAACATTTTGGGCAATCTAAAATAAATTAAATTAAACAAAAGAAAAAAAATGAAAAAGAACCAACCATCAAGATGACCATTGTCAGCTGGCTTCATTACGGCTGCTGAATCTTTTCTCTTGTTGGTGACAGTGGTCATTTTGGAAATTTATTTATGAGAAAAGTTAAAACTCAAAAACCAGTTACAAAGTTTTTTAAGCAGCTTTTATTAATTAATTAAGGTTAGTTTTATAAAAATAAAATATAAAATAAATAAATTATAATTATTTATCAGATTATCTGCTATTCCTGTTTCTATTTCTCTTTTATAGTATAGTATATAGTATATATAGATACTATATCTTCTATTCCATTCTAATATTATTATTCTATTCTAATTTCTCAACTTTTTTAATAACTAATTCATAAATTTAGTTAGCACCTACTTTACTAGTTATTATTTATTATTACTTATGATTAACAGTAAATCATCATAAGTAATAATAAATTAACTCATTAACTTCTAATCTAATCCAAGTCTAATTCTAGTTTAATTCTTATTATTCTATTCTAATTTCTTAACTTTTTTAATAACTAATTCATAAATTTAGTTAGCACCTACTTTACTAGTTATTATTTATTATTACTTATGATTAACAGTAAATCATCATAAGTAATAATAAATTAACTCATTAACTTCTAATCTAATCCAAGTCTAATTCTAGTTTAATTATTAACTTCTAGTTTTATTAATTAAATTAGTAACCAATACCAGGCTTAATTAGTAATAATTGGAAGAGACATTATGTTTTAATTAGTGCATATAAAAATTTTAGTACATTAGATCACGCAACAACAAAAGTGAAGTGAACGTCAAAAATTTAAAAGCAGAAATATGTTCTAAATTTAGGCAAAAATTAAATAGACGTCTTGTTATTTTTTATTATTGCCCAAGTATTACTAAATTTCATGTGACTTAGCATAGAAAATAAAATTTTTCGACAGGTGTTTTTGTGAATATAAGGCCCTATATGGAAACATCTTTTATGATGAATTTGTGAAAAAAATATTAAAAAATTCCATTGGTATATAATAAGTATAAAGATTTGTCTATAAAATCAATCAATCAATCTGACAGTTTAACTGGGGAAGACTAGTTCAGTGGTCAGTTTACAATTAGTTAGCCTACAAAGCTAATAAAATGTGAAATAATTAATTTTCAATTAATTCTCAAACAATTGCTGAATACAAGGTTTTTAATTAATATACAATTTAATTATCTAACAATTAAATTAACTTTGTTAATGATTATAAAATGAGGTGTGGCAGATCGTCGTTGACTTTACTTTATTTTCTAAAAAATCTGACTCCAGTAAAGGCATAATCTTTCACAATTACAACATGCAAAATGGCAATCTAATATAATGACTAGGTAATCAAAATTGTTCGTGTTCTCATATGCAAAATATTAAATCAAATCCTTTAAGTCAAAAGTTTCATCATCAGAATATTTTGTTAAATATATTATTGACGGTGTCCTCCATCTGTTAGCTGGCACATAAATGCCGTTGTTTTGTCGTACAATAACATTGCTATTGCATTTGTTGCTTTTATTGTTTGTCTTTGCTTATTTTTCATAAAAAATTATTTGTTTTGAAAAACCATCGAATAACTTGAGAGTAGTCAGAATAAACTAACGACATAATCAATCACAAACAAAACCAGAAGTAACATACAAACAAACAAACAGCAACAAAGAGCTTCATTAAGTTTTACAAGACATTTTTATGTCCTTTTAATAATGCTCTTCACAGATACAATGAAATACATTGGTCCACTTTTCGAGTATACTCTGTTGAAGATGCGACTTAATCGAACTTTTGTTTACTTTGTCCATATTGTTATTGTATTGTTTAAAACTATATGTCGGCTACTTTGTATATTCAAGCTGATATTCATATAAACACGCCAAGATGTTAAAACATTAGAAAGTGGAAAATTGGTAATCTGGTTTGAATCTTTGTGAAACTAAACAAACTCTGTCAGATTTTCAGTGTAAAGTTTTTCAAATAATTTTAAATTAGATTTTTCAACATTATAATTTTTAAATGTATTTACATGAGAATACAAATCAAGAACCCACAGCTAAATAAAGTTAGCACATAATTACATAAACAAAAGCCATGATTTAAAAAGATTTGTCGTTAATGGATAATCAAATGAATATAAAACCTTCAACTTCAGCGATCAGCCAGCTGGAGAAAGTTGTTAACGAACGTTCGACTTTGAATAAATTATGTTGTGCACAGACAAACCTAAACCTCAGCGCACAAATTGATCGCGTTCAACAGATTTATATGATCCTTTAACGACTTTTGAAATGTCACAACTTTGAATTTTGGGCCAAATCTCAAATAAATATATATTATTTATAAATATATATTATTGGCTCAAGCCAAAGAAGGCCTGAGTCAAATAAATGTATGCAAAAAAATCAATAAAATGAAATTTTTTGAAAGATTATGAAAAATTTCAATGGACTCAAAAATAGGACGACTTATTTGATGAAATTTTATTTAATTTTCATTTCGGTTGAAAATGTTGATAGTAACATTTGAAAAAGTTGGTGCTCACATCGCGGTTGTCGTTTCTTGTGACGCAAACTTTTCCCGCCACGCATGTTATTATCTTTATGACAAAAATCACCAGCTTGCTACACAATTATTTTATGTTTATATATGATATGTAAATCACAAATTTTTAACTTTCTGTGTGTTCCTTTGTTTGTGTGTGTGCTTGTCAGGGTATTTATGTGTAGTTGCACACATACTTATCATACTTATATGTATATATATATGTATATCGTGTATACAATAATATGAAAATAAAAAATAATAGTAAGAAAATAAAATAAAAATAATAACATAAATACATAAATACATATATATGTATATATCGAATACTATGCATTAGTATTTGCGAGTGTGTGTGTGTCTTTTTTTGCTTTTGTTGCTGGCATGTCTTGAAAGTTTTACAACGTTTTAATGAAATAAAACTGCGATTTTAATGGCTGCGATGAACACAGGGGTCTAGCACATATGAGCATAAAATTATTTTTATGTTCTGGATGTCTCAACGCTGTTGGGTTTTTTATTTCAAATCTATCTTTCTATCATCTTCAAGTCTTTTTCGTTCAAGTTTTTATAAGTTTCATTTTTGTTCATTCTGTTTAGTCAGTTTAATTTATTTTTGTAATGATCTTGCTCGCTATATTTTGGGAACTGACTCGTTTGATGTTTTTCTATTTTGGGAACATTCAAACACTTGTACATCTCTCAGTTTGTTTCTTTCTTTCAACCATGTTTTTTTCATCATCATTATCACCATCATAAAAGCAGTTTTAAATTTCACGGTGAATTTTTATGGTTGAGGAAAATATAAAGATAATTAATTCATTATGTTTAATGTGCTGAGAGTTCATGCCAACCAAGTGTACGTACGTGCATTTCTTTTCTGGTGTTCCTTGCTTCATTAAATTACTCCTGTGGTTGTAGTTAGAATTAATTCTGAAAACTTTATGAACGAATAAAACTAAATGATTAAAATGAAATTCAATTAACGTATAACATTTGGTGAATGCTATAAAATTTCAACATTTCTTAATAAAATAATTCACGTTCACTTATGTTTGAAGTTATTTAACTACAGTTCTCTGAAAGAGCTAGCTGCCTTGTGTGACTTTAATTTTTTAAATCTCTCATGAGTCACGCAATTAAACATTTTTACATTTTTCTGTTCGTTTCTATTCTTTCTTTCTATCAAATTTTTTCTTGTCTCACTCTCTCTCTCTCTCTCTCTCTCTCTTTCTCTCTCTTTCTCTTTCACTCTTTCTATCTTTCTACTTACTCCTCATCTCAGCGTGGTACGAGCATCCACACTGTTTGTTTTGGATTTCAATTCCACGGATAGCAAGAAGCATGCTGAAGGAATACGCTGAGGATTTTTATGCGTTCGGTGATTATTATATTTTTAATAACAAAATGCACTCAAATGAAATTTTCATAAAAAGTTTCTACTTAATGTACAATGTTGCAGAATAATTTATAAAAATGGTTTATATGAGATAATTTAACCAAAGATTTCAAAACCATTTGTAGACTTCAATTTCAACTCATTTGAATACATATTTTCAAATGATTTCAATTTACAAATTTAAAAAATTCAAAACCGTCTTAACCACATTAAATTTTCTGATGGTTTTGTTAATGCGATCAATTAATAACGAGCATCTTTTACGCATCGACAACGACCAACGACAAGTTTAAATATAATTACAACACTTTTTTTTCTGAGACAACTCAGATTTCAAAAATTCTTATTACCTTGTTTTTCCAAGTATTATATTATGTAAAAACATTCTCTATAAAACTATTCTCCATTCAAATGTTGATGATGACAACAAAAATAACCACGACTATAATGGTGATAATGACGATCATGGTGATTAAGATGACGACAGTGACGAATAAATAAAGATAAGAAACTAATTACAAAGACGTGCATAACAAACATTTATAAGAAAAGTTTGTTAAAACATTTCTTCTCATTACTGCTTTACTGCTGAATCACAAAGCACAGACACACAAATACAACAAATACACACGCACACACACACACACACACACACACACACACACACACACATGAACGAAGACATAACCACGGGAGCACTCACAAACACACAAGCAGGCAGATGAACGTAAAGATGAACACATACTGATGCTAACTAAACACAACGCACGCACACATGAACACAAAACGAACGCAGGGAACAACGTAGTTTCAAATGCAATAATTTGGTGCTGTAGCTTTTTCGCATAATCAGCACATCTTAACCTATGTTATTTATGCTTCTGATGTTTCTTTCAATAATGTGCGAGTCAAGTTTGCTTATCATAATATGTTTGACATGATAACTTCAATTAAATTTGATAATTTAGATGAATTACTGACTGACGGCTTGCTCCCAAATTAAAAATTTTCATATG
This sequence comes from Helobdella robusta, assembly GCF_000326865.2. Taxonomy (NCBI): domain Eukaryota; kingdom Metazoa; phylum Annelida; class Clitellata; order Rhynchobdellida; family Glossiphoniidae; genus Helobdella; species Helobdella robusta. Next base: position 3,486,424 of record NW_008705254.1, read on the forward strand.
TACGTTGGAAGATGTTGTGTGGATGTTGCGCGTGTCTCACTGCGATGCGAAGAAGCTCTCCAGCGTTTCAACAAATCGCAAGAAGTTATTCAATTAAAATACAATTCTTTGTATAAGATGTTTAATAAATTGAAATTTTGTATACAACAATCGAAAATACTGAAACCTATTTTGGTTGGTTAGTACATGTACAAATATATAAACAAAAAAAAGAGAAAAAACTTAAGAACAACGTTAATTGATTTACGCATACACAAACAGTCACACATCAACAAGCAAGCAGAAACAAACTCACAAACAACAGTACAGACACGCACATAACGCATATCATCAACTACAAAAGCATCTATACGTACACAGAAAAGAAGAACAAAGGCGCACTTATACGCATAAACAACTTCAAACTAACACACAACCAAACACAAACTCTACTACTACACAAACTCTACCACTACACATTTAGTAGAGCAGCACACACAGATACAAATAAATAAAAATACACAAACACTTTATTACCAGCTAACACATCAGCAAACAAAACAAGCACGCATAACTAAAAAAAAAACAAATAAATACTCAGACAAGAAACACACAGTAAACACGCAAACATACAAAACAAGCACGCACAAACACACAAACATATGCACACATAGACAAATTTACAAATAACAACAGACACACACACAACACACACACACACACAACACACAAACAAACACACACACACACAACACACAAACAAACACACACACACACACCCATGCATATGAACAAGAAACACACACACACACACACACACAAGAAACGCACAGCCCATCATTGTATAAAATGCGGCGTCTCTAGAACCGCGGTTCACTTTTAGTTGATATTGTTCTTTTTGCGGTCTTGTTTGTACTTGTTTTTGCTTTAGTTTTTACGTTAAATTACTCAGGTTTGTTTGTTATTTTAGTCTTAGAAAGTTGACGAAATAAGTTTTTAGTTATAATTTTAAAGTTTAAGAAATTTATTTTGTTGATGTAAATTTTTTTGGCAGAAAAAAATTTACAGCCAGTTCTTTGTTTTTAAAATAAAATTTTTACTCTTGCTACTTGTCTGTGCAAAACTTTTGTAGACTGCTGTATTGAGGTAGAGTAGAGTAAAGCGAACTTGACAGTTTGATTTTTAATCTGGCAGTACCTGCGCCTACGAAATGGGTCAAGAGTCAGTGTTTGCGGAGAATGTGAAGGAAAATGGCGATTCAGCTGCAACGATGGAAAGCTCACAGTTGATCATGCAGCAGAAAAAAGGAAGTGGAAATTCATCAGCAGAAAACTTGTCATCATCACACGGCAACAAAACTAGAGATTCTGATCAAAAGCAGCATGACATCATTGAAATGTCGTTAATGAATGGCAATGGGGAGAACCAGACTGAGGAAGATAAGGAAAAGATTGTAGTGCTGGATGGTGGGGACAATGCCGGTGATGGTGGTGGTGCAGAGAATTCGACAAAAGTTGGATTCTTAAAAATGAAACGATGTGATGTTCGATATCTGTTCATTGCTCTGATTGTTCTTATCATATTGATTGGCATTGCTTCAATTGCCTTCCTTGCCCGTAGATTTGAAAGTTAGTTTTTTGTTACTTTCAAATTTTTTTCTTATTTTATTTCATTTAAATTTTGATTTCATTATTTTTAATTTTTCTTTTAGAAATTAGATTGTATTCATACTTTGGATTTTGATAGGAGAGTATAAATATACTAGAGAGAGGAAGACTTTTAGACTTTCTTCTTTTCCAATAATGAAGTCTTTGAACAACATTTTGGATGTAAAATAAAACAAAATGGCATGTTCATATTGTATTTAGAATTATGACATGACTGATCCTAATTGCATCTGATGGTTCTGAAAAGGAGAGAGAGAAACTTTCTTTCTATAACATTTGTTTACTGTAGGAGTGTGCTGGAGATGATGATGATTGACATGTTTGATGAGAGCATGTTCATAAAGTCAGCCAAGAGTGTGAATAATGATTCTTATGTTCATTTGGTACACAATGTTTGAAGATTGATTGATGATACTACTGTTAAAGTTCATTGTTTTTGCTCTAAGGAAACCAAGTAAAAATTAAATAGTTCAAATTTTATAGTTTATCTATATTGTTTATAATTTGCTAGAGCACAAATTTTGATAAAATGTGCTTTGGGAATTAAGAACCAATGTTGAAATACTATTAAGATGCTACTGATAATTAGTAATGAGTTCGTTTCTATTCCTATTAGTATTTTAACTAGAGATGTGATGATATAATTTCAACATTCATTCATTAAGAACCTGAAAGCACTTTATATCAGTGGGCACTTGTTAAGTATGTTGGCACAAAAATAAATTTTTGAATTTATGGTAAATTCTCAGACTATATTTGTCATTCTATATTATTTATTGCTGAATCAGATTATTAAATTTATCAACCATTTAATAATGGTTAACTTTAAAGTAGTAAAGGTTGTGATAAGATATATATCATGTAAAATATATAAGTTTGTAAGTGTATCATATATATATATCATGTATAATATATAAGTTTGTAAGTGTATCATATATATATATATATATATATATATATATATATATATATACATCATGTATAATGATACTAGTTATGAAGAAAAATTGGATACTGATGCTGAAGTTGGTTGTAGGAAATAATTGTGGGCACATGTTCAACGCATAAATCCATTCAGCCAATGCTGTGAACTTCTTAGTCATGATAACGATAACGATTATGCAAATGATGATGATGATGATGATGGTAATGAAGTGAATTAGGGTGATGATTGTAACATCCATGATGATTGTGAATAAATTTTAGACAGACCAACACATAAATTTGGTTACTCAGCCATGTGACTGCTCTGGAAAAATGTTAAAAGCATTGGAAACATACCTACACTAATACGCACAAACATGCACGCGCGAACATACGCATACTCACACATACGCACACGTGTGTATATATACTTTTACATATATATATATATATATAAATATATATATATATATATATATATATATCCTATATGTTAAATGACTCATGAATGTAGCCAAACATAGCTTAAATTTTAAACACAAATGTTACTGTGCAGATGTAACAACAAACTACAAACTTGTATGTTGTAGGTAGCATTGAGGTGTGTTACTATCCAAACATGTGTGTGCCACTGTTCTATCATTGATTAATTTATTACTCATTAGTCTTAATATTTGTCTTGATTAATTTCATTCATTATAAACCAACAAAGCCTGTGGCATGTTTTATTTTCTTTTCTTGCTAGGGTGTTGTTATTGCTGCTGTTGTTAACGCATTTCATTTTGTTGTTGTTGTTGTTAGTATTTTCTTCATCTTGGTGCATTTTATTTTTGCTAGAATTTTGCATATGGGTATAATATATTTTAGGCATTTAGTGGCACACCTTTTTAATTGAAATTTTTAAAATATGCATTTTGACTATTTAGTTAGTAATCTTATTTATGATTCAATACTTTCTTAAGTAGTAGTGAAAGTCATTGATGGATGGATTTCTATGTATGATGGTTTAAAAGAACCTAAATTTGTATGTATCTATCACAAATTTGCTGCTAGCAGTAGTGTTTTTAGTAGGAATTTGACAACAGAACTTTTCTTCTAAAGTTTAACTTATGTTACATTTGTATGAGTTACTTGATAACTTATGGACATAACAGGGGTCATGACCTTTTACCATTCACACCTACATGCATATTATGTTGTTGTGGCTGTTGTTCTCATCATCAGCTGTTCAGGAGTTGTTTGTTGTTGAAATTCATGGAATTAAATATATTTGTTCATTCCTTTTGTCTGTTTGACTTGGTTGCCAATAAAAATTTTTATGGTTGGTCACTTTGTGGCAAAATTATTGTTTTGTATGGCCTAAACAATTGGTGTTTGCATCAATTTTGTCAAATAATTTTCAAATGTGCATAAGAAGTATGGGATAATAATGATATAATTCATCATATGTTCAAACCGACAGCAAAAGCATATGAAGATTTGAAGTTTGCCGGTCACTTTTCTGACCACATGGTGCTACAGAGAGCCCCACACAAATCAATAGTGTGGGGTTATGTTACACTGCCCTCCAATGACCTTACAGTGGAGGTCAAACTACAGGGTCATAAGGTTGAAGAAGTTTACAAAGCTCACGTGGAAAGATTTGGTTAGTTGTACTAATTGAATTTTGTTTTAGGTGTTCTAATTTTGCCAGTATTATATGCTTCTGTTATGCTCTGTTATGCTTCATTCATGATACTTTAACATGTTTACATGCATCAAAAGTATGCATGCTTTTAAATACATTAGAAGATACCAGAGAAGACTAGTGATAAGTTTGTTTTGTTTATCCATCTGCAACAAATTGCATGTCATCAGGCATTTTTTTTTCAATTTCCCTAAAATTAAACTTCATCAGCATTATATTCTCTCCATCTTCATCATCTTAACCAGTTGCTGTAGCTTCATTATACAAAGCTTTTCAAATGTCTCCTAACGTTATTACGATAATTCCTATATAAACTTGCTCTATTTTTTTAGATACTGCTACATTTTACATAGCATAGAGGGACACACACGAATTATGTCTTTTCATTTAGTGTAGCACTGGATGTGCAGTTTCTGAGATTAGATGCGTTCAATGAATTGATTCAGTTTGTCATTCTTGATTCTTTAAACTTTTGAAACTGATTTAAAAGCGTTTAAACTTGTTTGAGTTTGATAATCTTATTAAAATAATCTTATCTGGAATTGATTTTTAATTTCATTGAACTTCATCAATCAGCATTTAATTTGTAGCCAAGCTGTTCCTTGTGACTAGTGCAATAAAATGATACTTATGTTATTGTTAATAGAAATAAATACAAAATTTAATTGTTCTGATAGTTTCAGGAGCTACGTGGAGTGTAACATTAAAGGAGCACGACGAAACAACCCCATTCCAACTCAGTGCCTACGTTGTTCATGCTGATGGCAGCCTGAATAGTGATAACAACGTTGATGAGGGCAGTTACTTGTACAATGTAACATTGAGAGATGTCCTGTTTGGTTATGTGTGGATATGTGCTGGTGATCAGCTGATGGAGGAATCACAAGTGGGGGTTTTAATGCATTCATTCACTTTTTTATTCATTCATTCATTCATTCGTTCATTCATTGGTTATGTTCTTCATTCGTTTGCTTGTTTGTTTGTTCTTTTGTTTGTTTGTTTATTTGCTTTTTTATATACATGTCTCTTAAATTTATTTTTTTTTTAGTTGTAATCATGTAGTGAGTTATGTATTTTAAGAGATGAACTTAGTAGTGAAAATCATCCTCTCAGATCATTTTTTTTCTTTCCTCATTCTGATTATCCACATCCAAACTTTCTTTGGTCAAACTTCAGTGGCTTAAGAATTAAAATTTACATGGATTCCTTATGACTAAGTAACCACACAACATTATATCATTGCAGTTACTATTGCATACACACACACACACGCTTTGAACATTTCTAACAAACCATAACATACAATCTGTAGTCCAAACAATGGCAGCACATATGTGCATAACCAACACTTATGTTCAAAAGTTCAATTGCACATCAAAGGAAAAGATATCAGTGCATATTCTAGAACAAATTATATATATAATTGTAATAATGATAATAAAAAACATGTAGTCTGTGTTGTATTTTTATTGATAGACATTTTTTTTTTCAATTTTTACCAAACAAAATATGAAATATAATTGGTTTTTTTTTATTCTGTGTTATCTTGCCAGCCTAATTTGTGTTATCAAATTAAGCTTCTTAAAATAATGGATCAAAAGGAGAAATAATTTCAAGTGCATCTACATACAATGAGAATGCTGAAATATAAAAAAAGTCCAATGTTCATTCTGGTACTGTTATCTTCACATCCATTTATTACATGCACGCACATGCACATACATATATCCACATGTACATACATACATACATACACACATACATACATACATACATACATACATACATACATACATACATACATACATACATACATGCATACATACCTACATACATACATACATGCATGCATGCACTCATAAATCTTGGCATTAAACTTTTCTTTGCGCAGTTCCTGATCTTAACATAAGAGCAACATAAAATGAGTACAACACTCACTTTGTATCACATGCATGTATACATTATCGCAATCATCATTTACACAGTCTTTACCTTAATCATCATCATTGTTGAAATCTCGACTTTAATATTTTTTTAAACACGACAAAAAATTGTTCTTTTCAAAATTAAATTTATTAATTTTAATTTAATTTAATTAAATTTAATTTCCAATGATCTGAATAGCTACATACCATTTTATATTTTTGATAAAACGAAATTGATTAGAAATCTCATTTCTTCCACTTCTTTAATGCTGTTTTATCTAATGCCTCTTTTTCATTGACCATACTCTCAGTGCTTTTGTATCTTTGGTTTTTTTTTCTGTAGCCTTTTCTTTATATTAAATATTTATAGCAGTGTGCATAATAATTTAGACACATTTTTTAACAAATATTTCAGTTTAAAATACAAATATTGATCAAAACAATGATGAATTTAGTAACAAATTTAAATAAAAAAAATCTAATAAGAGCACTGATGTCATTAAATAACTTTAATTACTATCTTTCTCAACAGTTGTTTCTGCAGTAATGTATGTATTTCATTCTTTCATTACAATGTTTTGGTAACACATCACCATATATTTGTAAGTGGGAGGATTTATTTGTCTGTCTGTTGTCTTGTCAAAATTTTTATATCCCCATAGTAAAGTTTACTGTCACAGAAAATTTGTCAGGATATTTTTCTATTATGTGACATGAACTACCCATACCTGTTACCCAAAAACTATATTTATTTTTAATCATATAGTGGTTGTCTACTTTATATACGTAAATATTAATCTATTTTTAATTTGTTAACTTGTGTATTCGATAATTTTTTCAATGCTTCTATCTTTTTTCATATCAAAACATTTATTTACAACTTTAGTCTTCATCATCTCATCTCATTTTTCTTCATGGCTGTCAGCATGTTGTCATGATTGACAGGTCCCTCTCTCTCTCTTTTTCTTATTTACTATCTCTTTTACTCTTCCTTTCACTTACTCTCTGGATAATGTTACTTCATATCCAGATCAACTGATTTTGTGTGCATATGCCTTTTGTTGCCTCCTTTTGAAAGTTTCGTTTTAATTCCTCAGTTACATTTCATCCATGTCCACAGGATTCTGAGGCAGATGAGAAAGTTGATGCTGGCAGTAACATTACTCCTGATGTAAGACTGTTCTCTCTCCATCCATTCAGATCAGATATTCTCTGGAGTAATGTGAGGAACGTTAAACATCATTGGACCATTCCTTCCAAAGGTTTGTAGGTTGGTTGGCTGGCTGGTAGGTTGGCTGGTTTGTTGGTTGGTTGGTTTGTTGGTTCACCTTTCAAATCTTGTATTGAAAATTACAAACAAAAACAAGATATTTGCATTATGTAACCCACTTAGATACCATCTCAAACACGTCTGCAACATGTTGGCTGTTTGGACAGAAACTTGCACGTCACTTGAAATATCCAATTGGACTTGTGCTGGCAACTTTCCCCGATTCTCTAATCCAAGATTGGGCACCTCCGAGCTCCAACAAATGCGAACAAGGAAGAGATTCGTTAGTTCTGGGCAATATTTTTTTGGTTTGAATAATTATGTTCTAACGTACGTTGTAATGTTTTTAATTTGCCCAACAGCGTTATTATGTATGTATATGTGATATTGCAATGACTTCTTTGAATGTTTGGTTTGGTTTTAATTGTTCAACCAGATTTGATTTTTGATGATTTTTTAAAATTTCAATTTGTTTTTTTAATATAAATCATTAATAATACATCACTTTTAATGATAGTATTGTTATAACCTGTGAAACTGTTTTCAGCCATTATTTACTCTTTCAAATGAAGACATTCTAATGTGCTTTGAATACGTGTTTCAGAGGAGTGGAAGGAGAGTCATCAGGCAGCAAGATATGGAATGCCATGCTGCACCCTCTCACAGAATTCTCCACATACGGCGTTGTTTGGTTTCATGGTTAGTTAGGCTACCTCTCGTTTGTTACTACTTTTGTGATGGAGGTTCTTTTCCTCACATTTCATGTATTCATTTCTATCATTTCAAGTGTGTAAGAATTTTGTTGTGTCACTTTTCAACAACTCTCTTGTGATTTTAGACTGTGTGTTAATCAATAATCATGTATTGCTTTGATAAGTCTTTAAACTCTTTATAATGCTTATGATGGTGTTTGTGTTTAATGAAATATCAACCTCAAACTGACCAATGACTGCAGGTGTACAAGATGCCAGCAAAGATTCAGCCAATTACAGCTGTCCTCTCATACACATGATAAACACGTGGAGAAATCATGAGCATGCGAAGAATTTGAAGCCACAAGGTTTTGTGAAGCCGTTTGCAATCGTCCAGGTGAGTTGGTGATGATAGAAGTATAGAAGCAAATTTTTTTCAATATTCTTTTCTTTATTTAATTAACCCTTGTATAGATATCATATGATCAATCAACTTTTTATCCATATACCTATTCATTTAGTTATTCATTGATTCATTCGTTCATCCATTCGTTGATTCACCAGCCAACCTTCAAATGCACTTCAAATGCACTTAATGTGCCACCTACCGACACCACCATCACACCACCGCCATCACACCAATCATCATCAGATTCCTCCGAGTCAACAAAGCAGCAACAGCAGCTTCAGTCGCGTGGACATTCGGTGGAAGCAGACAATGAACCACGGCTACCTACCCAACTCCATCCTGCCAGGGGCTTTCTTGGTGCCAACCATCGATCTTGTGGGCAGCCACTTAGAGTTGGTTTATGCTGGAATGGTTCAGTTGATCTGATGATTAGCACATATAACATTGCACGATATTAACTATTTGACCGCTATTATGTAGTTGTGACAGGCGGCAAAATAAAAGTAATCAGACCTCCTTATAACAAACTTCTATACAACGAAACTTTCTATATAACGAACTTTTTTTATGTTCCTTGGAATTTTACAATGGAATAGAACGAAAATACATACTTAATAATTGAACACTACAACAGTTATAATGAATTATCCGAGAGATTATTGAGTGGAGCCCTGTCACATGCATACAGCAGCAGCAATGACAACGTTGGTGAACGTGGCGAGGGAAGGAGTTATATGTACGACAACCAGTTGCCCATCAACTATGTATTCCCTAAGAATGTGCGTGAAAATCCTTTGGTGATTTCATTGAAGAATACCGTCACCGTTCATGACACACAAGGGTTTGAGGTTACTACTCCCTTTTACTTTTTGTCTTTTTTATTTTTGTACATTCTGCTTAGTTTTCAGTTCCAGGAGTAATTCTCCTTTCACGGTTTTATTCAACCCAAGTTATACAATCTGATTTGACTGAATTTTCTCTTCTTTTAACTTCACATTACGTCAACTTTTTCATACAACAACCAGGTATGTTGCTCCAAGGATAACTCTACATGTTCTTCCCTTTATATGAAGGTTCCCTTCGCCCCAGGTCGTGAGTGGGTCGATGCACCGATCATCCCATCCGTTGCGCACATTCCAACCAGAGATATCCAGTTGAATGTGGCAATGAACTGTGCGCACAAAATCACAGGACTGAGGTATCTCTGGAGAGAGGCTCCGTGCCGGAAAGTTCAAAATGGCTCCATCAAGTGCCCCATCCATTTCTCAGATTCCTCCCTGCCTCTTCTGCCTTTTATCAGATTCAGTTTTGATTCCAAGCACCTGCTCGATCCAGTTTATGTTTTGTAGGCTGTTTGTTTTTTGTCTTCATTTCTACTCGTTCATTCATTGCCAGTCAGATGTGTGTTTGGTTGTTCAGGTTTCGCAGGTTGTTCATGAACGGTCTGTTGCATTTTGTTGTACCAAAAATTTAGAAGAAGCGTAATTACGACGTGGCTTCTTACTGGTATTCAAGCAGTTTTAACGGCCATTTCAGTTTTTCTATTTCATTTAATATTTTTTTATTTACTTCAATGAAATTTTTATATTTCATCGTAATTTTTATTACACGGTTTTTATACTTCAATGTTTTATTTAAACATCATAAATCGTTTCTTTGCTTTATGTTAACATCATTTTTATTGCTAGAACAAAATTTTTAAAATAATATATTTATTGATCTCCTAAGAAATTAATTTAAATGATGCTCTTAATGCCGTCATTTGTTATATGTTCGTTTCAGTGTTTGAATCTGTGTTCTTATAAACTGGTCCAAAATTTGTTTTATTCATTCAGTACCTATTGCATCAACACAAGTTTTCGTTTGACTTTTCTTCTTTCGTGCAAACAAACACACCGTCACATGGTAACATCTCAAAATCCAGGACCTGATCAGACGACCAATCATGTCATCTTGGAGTATCTGTTGAGTGTTAAACAAGTTTTTAACGGTATTCGTATATGCAATCTATGTTTGAGCTTTATGAATTATTTGTGACAGTTGTAATGTAATTAAACTTTATAATAAGAAAGTATTATGTAACCACAGTCACTATTTTAATATTCATATCAATGTTTTATAATAACGAGAACGAAATAAAAGCAGGGTAGGACGTTCACACAAAAAATTTACCGATAATTTTCTTTAATAATGCCATTCAAATATTTGTCAGCTTTTATGTTAATATTTTATTTTTTTATGTTTCTCAAATTTTAATGAGTTTTTGAAATATTTATGCGTTAAAGTTTTATATGCGTTTTTAATATTTAGCCTTAATTATGCAATCGTTTTCAGTAAATTTACATTTTTCATTGCTGATCGTTGAATTGTTCTGAATAAATGTTTTAAAAGTTTCTGCTTTAAAAGTTTAAAAATCTTCTTTAGGTTTTGAACTAAATTTTTGAATTATCTTTTTTAATTTCGGACGCATTCACTTATCGTGTAAAAAAAACTATCTATGCCTTCCTAGTTTTTTAAAACCCGAACTTAACCAATTAAGGAAAGTGGTTTCGAAGACAATGAATAATTAAGCGAAGATTTAATTTTCTTTCATCGAGAAAAATTTATTACAAGAGTCGTGGTTAAAAACTGCTATCTAAACAACAATTGCGTCCGTTGTATAAAAAAAGATTAAAATTATTTGATTTAGCGGCGTTGTGGTTTGCGAGGTATCGTCATCTGACAATTCATCGTTATCGCGTCAGACGTCATGCGTTATCAACCGGTTAAATTTGCACTCTTCCATTTATCAGCGTTGTGTTTTGCAGTATTTTCGTCTAATTTTAAAACGGGAGAAGTAGAAGAATTTAAGCGCGACCACTTGAAGTATCCTAATGGCCGAAATAACTTGCAGGCAATTTTAATGCCATAAACGGGTTGTTTCGCGGCAATTCAATCGAACGAATAAGTTTTCGTTTAAAAATAACGAGTGAAATATTACTTGATGAACTTTGATCGGCGTTTTGCATTTGAAGCAGATCTACTCGCAATTAACTTCTTTGCTGCTTCTTCGAATTCGGCTTTGGTTCTGGCTCTTGTTATCGTTAGGTCGGAAGCAGATGATTCCATATTTGAAGCAAATTCATCTTTTGTCGGTATAGCTAGAGCCGAATGTGGGACTTCTACACTTTTGAAATTTTCGGCTTCGTCCACGTATGGAATGACGGATTCAAACGTTTTCATTGTTTCCCTGATGACTGCTTTTCCCGCCTCGTCTTTCAGATGTTCGTAATTTGTTAGCGACTTCAACCGTAGCCCATAATTGTACGAGTGTATTAGTTTGGCTACATCAACTTCAATTTCACTCAAGAAAACTGTCATGTTGTTTGGGTTAATGTCTACGTCCAATCCAAGTTTTTTCTCCATAGCCCCCATGTCACAACCTAATCTCTGAAAATGCGTTTAAATTAATTTATTTCCCGATTAATAACGTGTTTTTAGAAAAATATAACAAAATAAATTTGAACTTAAAATTTTTATTGCGCGTTCGTCTACAAATATGTATATGATATATGAGATTTGTAATAATTCGTAGGATTGAGAAAATTCCTTTTGTAGAAAACCTAGTTTAGGCTTCATGTTTTAAAACTTTTTATCATGCAAAATTGCATAGATAATTCCTTGATGGCAGTTATTAGTTTGTTTCTAAATGCAATGTATATATATATATATATATATATATATATAATATAAATATATATATATATATAAATGTTTAGATACCTAGATACACTAAACCTGCCTGAAGCAAGGATCAACAATGATATATATTAATACGACAGCACTTTTATATATTGTATAATTTAGACAACCTTTATAATAATGTAAAAAAACGATATAAAGATATTAAAGCCAAATATTTTTAAAAAGTTCATCAACTCAACCTTGAACGTGCATTCAATGAACTGTTTGATAGTTTCTATTGTTGTATTGGTTCGACAACTTTCTTCATTGCATTTCTCCATTTCTCGCATAAGATCGGAATATTTCTTTTCATTCTTTTTCATCTCCATGGTGTAATTTTCTTTTGTTGCTACATCGTCTGCTTTTAACGCATCAATATCTTTCAAAAGACTAGCATGTTTCTGTTTTAAGTGTGTCAGTTCTCCATTCAAATCGGCAATATAGTTAAAGAGTGCCATTTTGTCTGCCTCCTTCTGGTTGTACGTGTGAACCATCATGTATCCTTCCTTTTCCTCTGTTAAATCTTGAATAGCTTCAAGAGCTTCCTGTTGAAACGAAAGCAATTTGCCCTCCTCTTCTAGTGTTTCTCTCAGTTCTTCCAATCGTTGTTCTGCTTCTACTGCTTTCAAATCCGTTCGTTCGTTCAGTTTTTTGACGAGAAAGTCTAACGTTTTCGTATCGTTCCTTATCATCTACAATATTCACATTTGTTGCGCGTCATTGTCTTTATTTAGAAAATTATAGATATTTAGATTTCATTATAATGCAAGTTAATATTCACACAAAAGAAAAGGATCGCTGCCTATAAATATGAATAGTACATTTCAATTTGCAGTTTTTTGAAATATATCAACTATTTTTTTACTATTTATTATGCAGTTCTGACTGTCGTACAGCTTTTACAAACAATTCCTTACTTAGCTGAAAATTAAAAACTTTGATAGACGAACCTACATTTTCAAACCAAAAGCATGAGACGCAAGGATATGCAAAACGAGCATTTAATCCACGTCGGTGCAAGAATATGGCACATATACCGTCTGAGCCAACTCAACAAAAAATTCTTCAAACACATTTGCCGAAAATATTCACAGTTCATGATTTGTATCTAGCGAGTAGTTAAAAAAGCCAACCTGCTTCATGCTTTCGATTTTTTGTTGGTACAAGTCGTCCTCCTTCTTGCTGCCACTGAGAATGGCGTTGAACATGGTGACGGTGGAGTCTTTTTCTTCAATGAACTGCTGGACTTCTTCGAGTAGGAATTTCTTTTTTAATTTCGTCATTTCAATTTGTCTCAAGACGTTCGTGTAGCTTGTTCCGTAGGCGTCGCGTGTTACTTTTATTTCATCTATCTTTTTGCGCAATTTCTTGCGAATAAATTTATTGCGTTTGATCAATTAATTATAATTATAAGTTAACAAATTTACAGGTTAACGTAAAAAAAAATACAATTCGCATGGTTTAATAAATTTTACTTTAACTATCTGTAGTTGCACAAATTTTTTGTATTTTTTTAAAAGATTTTATAATTTAAGGAACGGTGTTAAGGTGTTCATATTTTTAACTTTGCAAAAACTTACAAGTGCAAAAAAATCACTTAACGACGGCTTACACTGAACTTACTTTATTTTCATTTAAGACTGAGTTATATTGAACAGAACGATCATATTTTCGATCCTCGAGCTCTTGCAACTGTCGCATCCGTCTACAACGAGACACGGCCACATCAAGGAGATCACCGAGATCAACTTTTTTCATTACCAGGACTTTTTCCTTATTTTAAACAATTTAATTTAATTGTTTTAGCAATAATTCGACCAGCAAGGAGTATAATTATTAACTTTTTCATTTACTGTCAACTGCAGCCTCTGAATTTTCTCAAGCGTATCGGAGATATCTTTCAACAAACATGCTTCTTCTTCTAACAGAACTGACAGATCTTTTATATTTTTCTTCTTCCTTTTAGAAATCATGAGGTCAGAACTTTCACACGGCAAAAGTTTTTTCAACGTATCGTGTTCCTGTTTTAGAGCTTCAACCATCAACACGTATCTTTAGTTTAGAGAAAGTTATCATTGATTCAATATAAATTGTAAGGCTTTTTTTATTATAGCTTCAAAAAGGCTCACTTTGCAAAAAGCTTATCAGATTCTATTACGTACGTTCTGTACTGTTTGAACAATGACTTGTGATCGCCGATTAGCTTATTCAACATGTCTGCCATATTTTCATCTCCCATAAACGTACCAGCAGACAATTTATGCTCGGAAAATTTTGATTTTTTAATAAAATTATTTCGGGGGCTATTATCATTTGACTTCTCCATTGCGAATAATAATTCAAATTTTAAAAAGATATTTTTCACTGCCAGCCAAACAACAACCGTGTGACGGTTGGTTGAAACGATCTGTGACGACGTTGTTCATGTTCATAGATATTTATGCGTGTGTCTATAAATGACTACAAGTATTATTCTACGTTATTATTTCTTGTCTTTGTTTACGAACAATATATAAGTTTAGTTTAGTCCGCTGATTCTATTTTGAACATTTTATTTTGCTTTTTGATGTTTAAAAATGATTTAAAGTATATAGTTAATGTGTCGATGAATTGTTTTAATGTACACTAGGGTTGCATTTATTTCCAAATTTATCGTTGATGCTTTTTTAAATGCTCTTACTTTAGATTAAAATCAGGAGAAATGTTTTTTATTGCCTACAATACTTTTACTGTTTACACGTACAACACAAAACGCCACTTGACTATTCAGTAGCCCTATTAAAATTTCGTGGCATTTGATGTGATAATGTAAATGTTATTTCTAATTACATTAATGTAATTAGAATGTTGTAATATGGCAATCGTAATTTTCTCCAACTTAATAATTTTACTAATTATTTTCATAAGACTTGACGTGACTTGCTGTAAAATAGATTCAATTGTGGATCATTATAAACAACATACAAATTTGTATTACGACCTTTTATTTAAAAAGCAAAGATCAATGTATTTTTTCAACTTTTATTAACTTTCACAAAAAACACGAACTCTATTAGTTATCATTTTTGAAACAAAAATTTATTTTTTAAACCAATATAGAAAATTTTTTGGTTGTCAATGTGAAGCTACGCCAATCCGTCCCTATGTTGCTGGACTGAGAAAATAAATAGAAAAACTTAATTTAAGGTTCAATTAGTCGTACAAAATTGATTCACCACTGAAAAATAATTTTGCAATATTTAATAAAAATGAATATTTTGTATGAAATCCTACTTGTTCGACTTTAACTTGTGATTGATGGATAAGTTTCTATGCACCATCTCCTTCTTCACAGTTTCCTCAATCTCTTCTTTCGTCAGAGCTCTCAAGTAAATATTTGTGTCTGAAACGGATTTCTCTTGAATTATATTCCATCCATCTTTTGCTGGTGTGGATAATGCGGCATTTGGCACTTGCACATTTTTAAAATTTTCCATTTCATTCCCGTATGGAATAACGGATTCATAAGCTCTCATTGTTCGTTTGATTACATCAAGACCTTCTTCATCCTTCAAATGTTCACGGTTCGATAGAGATCTAAGTTTCATGCCGTAATTGTATGAATGTATCAGTCTGGCTACTTCCACTTCTATTTCACTCAAAAACTCAGTCATGTTTCTTGGATTTACGTCCAAATCTAACCCGAGTTTTGTTTCAATAGCATCCATATCGCAGCACAACTCCTGACAAATTTGTATTATGGATCTTATATTTTATTATAAAATGAATTTTGATGGCCTGGCTCGAATGCAATGCACTTTCAATCTCGATGGATCTACTTATTAGTGTTTAAAAAGTTAAGAGAGCACGTTGATTACAAAAATGTTTACGACAGACCTAACATTTTTACAAAAAGATTAAAAATGAATGAAATCAAACATTTTTTTAAACAAGCGAACATGAAGTAAATAACTAGGTTTAAATTTAAAGGAGAACTTTATAGCGGAACTTCAAATACTCACCACAGAAAATTGAGTTGTACTCGTTGAAAAATCATCCTAAAAGAGATTTAATGGCCGAAAAAAATCTAAATTTTTTTAAAAATGATGTTGTTGCAGAGAGATTTTGAAAATGGTCGCCTACAATTTTGACAAATAACAAACTCTTAAAACGAATGTAAATAGCGTACCTGATGCATTTAAGCAGTTAATGTTAATAAATAAGTTAACCTTAAACGTGCATTCAATGAAGTGCTTGATGATTTCCATGGTAGCATTGATTTGACAACTTTCTTTGTCACACTTATCCATTTCTCGCATCAGCTCTAAATATTTCTCTTCATTTTTCTTCGCTAACACATTGTAATTCTCTTCAACCACAATTTCTTCGTTTTTCAGTTCCTCAATGTCTTTCAAAAGAGAATTGTGCTTTTGTTTCAGATGGGTCAGTTCTCCATTCAAGTCGGCAATATAGTTGAAGAGCGCCATTTTGTCCGCCTCCTTTTGATTGTACGTGTGAACCATCATGAATCCTTCTTTCTCTTCCGTCAAATCTTGGATAGCTTCAAGGGCTTCTTTTTGTTGGGACAGCATTTTGTTCTCAGATTGCATTGTTTTTTTCAGCTCATCCAATTGTCGTTCAGTTCCTATTGCCCTCAAGTCGCTTCGTTCGTTCAGTTTTCTAGCAAGAAAATCAGTGGCTTTTGTATCGTATCTGATCATCTATGAACAGCAATGTGTTTAAACGTTTATATATTTCCATGCAATCATCCAGCCAGCCAAACAAAAGCTTTCAAATAAGTTGTTCGCTTTCATGTAAGCCTTTCAGCACACATTTTTCAAACGTAAAATTTATCCCAACTCGTCGTACAAGCCTCACCTAATTCATATAATTTTGTCTATAAAAATTCTGAATACGAATAACATTTCATTACTTAAGAGGTGTGACAAGTGTTGGCTAATTTAAACTTTAAATAGCTGATCAGAAAAGTTATAATGAAAGCAAATAAAACACTTGAAGCGAACGATCCGACCTGCTTCATGCTCTCAATTTTTTGTTGATACAAATCTTCCTCTTTCTTATTGCCACTGAGAACAGCGTTGATCATAGTAACTGTGGTTTCCTTTTCTTCAATTGACTGCTGGGCTTCTTCCAACAGTTTCTTCTTCTTCAATTTTATCATTTCAATTTCTTTCAAGACTTTTTTGTAACTCACTTCGTATTTATTACGAAGCACTTTGATATCGTCTATCTTGTCACGCAGTTTCTAGACAATTATAGTTCAACGCAACGCTTAGTTTTTCCAATATTTATTATCATAGAATAATTGTACTTATAAAACTTTGCCTCGAGTGGCTAAAAACTAGTAAGTGGTAGACTAACCTGGTTTTCCACAATAGATGAGTTGTAATGAACAGAGCGTTGGTACTTGTGGTGTTCGAGATCCTGGATATATTGTATTCGAGTGAATCGAATTTTGGCTGCCTCAAAAAATTTACTCAAGTCAACTTTCTTGATCATCAAATCTTTTTCCTGAGTTTAATTATTGTTAAAAAAATTTTTAAATGGTTTTGATGAGAATATTTTAAAAATTTTACTTTTTCATTTATGCCCAGCTGAACTCTGTTGATTTGTTCAAGAGTTTTTGTTATACTTTCGACGAGGCAAGTCTCTTTGTTCAGCAAAATCATCAACTCGTTTCTTATTTTCCTTTTTTTTTTTGAAATAATGGGATCCGTACTTTCGCATTGTAAAAGCTGTTTATTTGTGTCGCGTTCCTGTTTCAAGGCTTCAACCATCAGCATGTATCTTAAAAAATGATTTAAAAGTTTGTTCTATGTTTTCATAACTTTATTTATAACGTTACTGTTATTGTTAAAAGTTCTATGATCGCTAATATAATTCATTTCTGGCAGCGACATGACGTGGTGCAGCGTAGAGAGCTCGCTCCTCAGTGGATGATGCACACGTGTGATACAACGTTAGTTTGGTTTTATTTGGGAAGTTGTGAGTGAAACACTTTTTAAGTTTCCTACTTAACTATACGGCTTTAAAAATGTGTGTGTGTGTGTGTGTATGTGTGTGTATGTGTATGTGTGTATGTGTGTGTGTGATGTATACAAATAGCATGTGTATCTGAGCGTCGGTTCAGTGCTGCTAACAAAGATCTGCTAACTTGCCAAAGATCTTATCGGCGTCCTTGGTGTATGACCTGTACTGTTCGAACAGTGATTTGTGGTCGCATATCAACTTGTTCAAAGTGTCAAACGGGTTTTCATCTCCATTCAGCTGCCCATTGCCTGTTGTCTTCTTCCTCGACTCCACTTTTTTCGTCTTTTTAATAAAAGCGTTTTCCGTTTCCAAACTCTCCATTGAAAAAATTTATTCTGATTATAGTTTTAAACCAATTTTATTATACTTTACAGAACCAACTTAATCATTTTTATATTAACAAACATAAATATAAACTAAACGTTTAACTTCATTGCATTATGACGATTCCATTGATACGGTGATCAAAATAATCCTAAGTTACTTGTCTATGATTGTTTACAAACGATAATATTGTAGTTTAAACTGGTGATGCACGTGTTTTATTTTTATTTTTATCTTATGATTGAAAAAATTGTTTTGATAAATTTCTAAAACATGTCGAACAAGGCGTAAGTGTTATTTAATTTTGTTCGTTTGAGAGCAATGTGAACCTAATTTTTTCGTCCACCTGATGAATTTTTTACTATTTATTTAATTAATATTAACGATCCGGATAAATAAGTATTTTTAAATTTTTTTATGATAATATTTATATAATATAATAATTAATAACAGTGATAATAATAAATTTAAGCTTCAACAATTATCAATTTTTTTTAGTTTCTAAAAAACTTGCTAATAAAATAATATATAAAATTATAAATCATATGTTATCATAATAAAATAAATAATAAATCAAACAAGTTATTAAATTAAAAATTAATAATTAATGGAAATGATTTATAAAAATAAATATAAAATAATAATAATAAATGAATTTGTTAAATAATTTTTTCAAAAGGGATGATGATTTTGAGTTGTGGAACAATGAAAAAATTTGTGAAGACGAAAATGAAAATGAGGTCAGTTAGATGATATTTTAGTTTTATTTAAAAAAGAGTGTAAGTAAATGTAATGTAAATGTATTGGAGAATGATCACACACATGCATCACAAACACTTCATGTGATGTGGTAAAATAAAATATCATATAAAATATCATATGATAAAATATCATATTTTATTTCTGTAGGACGAGTTGAAGCTTCAGCACTTGAAGAAAACAGTTGCACAACTTTCAGGCAAACAGAGGTTTTTTGGGGTTTTCTGATTATTAAAAATAATTTCATTTTTGTGTTTTTAATGTTGTATCACTCAACTTACACTTTATAACTCATCTTATGTTTTACATTTTTTTTCATTGTAGATTTTTCATTCCAAATTTGTATTATAATGCTAATTAACTTTTTTTAAAACTCTCATTGTTGATTAATTATATTTGATTATTTTTATTTTTGGATGTTACTTGCTTAATATTAAAGATAATCTGTTTCTCAATTTTTAAATTCTTTAATGAAATTACTCTTGAGGTTTAATGTTAATGTTGACGTTTAATTTTGTTTAACCCACAAACAGGAGAGCAGACCTCCGAACTGAACCAACAACAAATATCTCCACACTCACATCTCTCAGTCAGCTATGCTTTCATTCATTGCTCCTTCTCGATTTCATTTATAAAATATCCATTTTGTAAACTTTGTTTGCCAATATTTCATGCTTCTACTTGTCTTCTAACATGTTTAGCCTAACAGACCTTAAGAGCATTGTTAAAATGGAAAAACACTTTCATACAAATGCAGATAAAGTATCTCTGGATGATTTGATAAGCCCAGAAACGAAGCAGAGCAAAGATCTGCTGGCACTGAAAAAGGACCTTAAAAAACAAAATGTCCTTGAGAAACCACTTCACAGAGCTGAGCATGAAAAGGTTTCGTTTTTATCATTTCTATTTGACGTTTTTTTTTTCATTTTAATTTGTTTTGAATGTGTGAATTGTTGTTGTTGTTGCAGGGAATGAATTGTTTTTTGTTTTTGGCTCAAACTATTGTCACATTTTGTAATATTATTTTTGTATAGTTAATTAATTACATTTAACTTGTTTTAGAAGTTATCAAATTTAAAAAAATAATCACCTCCATGGCTTAAGGAGTAATATAACAGTTATTTAAACAATAAACTTTGCTATTTAAACACTAAATTTTACTACCAATGTCATTGTATTACACTTGTTGTATATAAAAATAATATACTTGGACACATTAGATTAGAAGGATAATTGGATATGAAGAAGCAGTCAAGACCATGACATGCTGGGATCCAATTATCAAGGGATATGATAAGGTTCATCGTCTTCTCATCTTTCTCTTTCATCATTTTATCTCTTCATTTGCTTCCATCAGCCAAATATATCATTATCACATTTATTACTTCAATGTTATGTTTGCATTATCAAAATTGATGCAATCTGTTTGATCCATTGTGTCTTTTTTATGGAGTAGCCTTTATTTCAGCCATGTAGAGCACACTTTAGCAATTATTTTTAGTATTTATTTTATTTTTATTAATTTTTTTTGTCTATTTTTTTCTTTTTTGGTATTAAGATGAAGATTTTTATTCCAATCCTTTGTTCTTTTATAATAATTTTTCACCAGACATCTATTTGTTCTTTCTTTTTCACTCTAACTCCATAACATTTGACTTGTAAAGCTCTTCATTTGACAGTGTGCCTTGTTTCTACGTGTGTCAGTTGGTTGGTTGGTTGGTTGAATCTCCAAATTTCATGCACCACTTCTCAGTGCAACTCTTTAAACTATCATCATTTGTTTCATAAATTTTTGATTGATTGAATTTAAATTTGGTTGGAGTAAAATTAATTTTAGTCAAATTTATTTTTTAAACTTATTTATTGTTGACAGCAAAAACACATGAACTATCCTCTAGTTCAACCGAACATTAATATCATTGAAAAGACCAACACATTCGTTAAGCATCAAAAGGTTGGCTGCTCTTCATTCAATTATTAATTTATTAATTTTTATATATATTTATTAATTTATTATTATTAATTGTTAATTATTTTACTGGTTAATTAGTTAAATGTGAAACTCGTCTTTTGACCATGTTCTGTGTATAAGTTTGGCTTCATGTATATAACATCAGGCCAAAATTTGATTCTTTATGTTTACTGGTGGAAAGGTAAAATGAAAAATTTTTTCTCAGTCCGACATGTGCAAATGTTACCTTTTTTTTATTATGTTCAAGTTTGAGTTAGTCAAATTGGTAGTGGGTGACTTCATTCTTTAGCCATTCACTCGTTCATCTTCTCATTCATTCATTCACTGGTTCATCCTCTCATTCATTTACTCGTTCATTCACTCATTCTTTATCACTGACTGACAGCCTCTAACGAACCTGGAGCTAGCAGTGGCAGACGTGCTACAGGCCAACAAAGACCACCTCATCGACACAAAACCATTGTCCGCTTTCGAGGAGAGAGCCCTCAAGGCTATGAGCATTGAGAAGGTTATAACGACTTTTATTATTATTATTATTATTATTATTGTTGTTGTTGTTGTTGTTGTTATCATTTAAGGTTATTTTATGATGAATTCTATTTATTCTATTAAATTTTAACAATTGTTAACAGTTAATTCTTTTTTTGTGTTTGTGTTTTAAACCGAAAATGAAAAGATCCTTCCTTGTTATTATTAAAGATTTATTGATAAGCTTAACGATATGATATGATATAATATAACGATACGACATCAAATGTTTAACGACGATGACGATGATGATGATGATGACATGGACAATCATTAACACAGGCGCAAGCTCGAAGGGCAGAACTCCAGAAGCAACGAGCTCTCCTTTCGTACCATGCTGCCAAGATGAAGAGGCAGGGGAAGATTAAAAGTAAAAGGTTGTCAATTAGCTAATAAATTATAATTGGTTGATCAATTAATTAATTAATTAATTAATTAACTACCTGGTCTGATGAATTCATTCAATATATGAATATATGTAAAAAGATATTGAATTTGTTTAATTGATCAACTGTCTTATCCACTAACTGGTCATTTAAAAAGTTGTATTCACTAACCAGTCTCTATGTATCGTTCTTCCAATTATATACTATCTGGATCCAACTTTGTATCTACATTATTTTTCTATAAATAATAATTATATAATTAATTATCCACTTAATTAATTAATTAACTGTCTATTAACTGGTACATGAGACTTTTGATTCTTTGCACCAGCCAACTAATTATTAATTAGAGATGTTACATGTTACATCTAATTTGCACTTTGTTGGTTGGAAATGCACGGCATGGATGGCTATCTCGATTTACATCTTTCGGAATCAGTCGTTTGTTTGAATGGAGAATAAAATATCGGCTATTCCAAGATCGTCGTTCTTTTATTTTTGGAAAAGTGGCGTGAAATTTGCATAAATTGATACTTTATTTCGGATTTTGAAAAATTTGGGGATGGGCGTTTTATGTAGATAGTATATGGGTAAATTTTGCATGCCTATACATCACTAAACTAAATAATGTACGCGAATGATCAGCTCATTGTAGTGTTATTATTTCGTGATGTTATTGCAATTATTATCACCTTGATAGGTACCATCGTCTGCTGAGGAAGTCGAAGCGAAAGGAGGACGAGAAGAAATTGGAGGAGATGAAGGTCAAAGATCCAGAAGCTTATCAGCAGTGGCTTGCTAAAGAGGAAAGAAAAAGGATCGAGGTTGGTTTGCTAGTTCTTGTTTGATTGGTTGGTTGATGGATTAGTTTTTTGGTTGGTTGATTGATCTTGTTGGTTGGTTGATTACATAGCTAGTTAGTTGGACTGTAAATTCATTCATTGGTTTGCCATTTATTTTTTTATATCTAGCTAATTTGCCTGACAAACAATTTTGTAATTAATTGAACAACTTGTAAAAACCGCTCTCACAATTGATTCGTTTCATCATATCTATCATTCAGGAAAGAATGACATTGAAGCACAAGGGAGCCAGCAAGTTGATGAAGAGGCAGACCAAGTATGGAAAGTACAACAGTGAGGTTCGTTTGCGATTGGCTGGCTGGTTTTTCGTTTGATTGGTTGGCTGATTGGACGATTGATTGATTGGTTGGCTATTTACTGGATAGTTGGTTGACAGTATGGTTTATTATCTGATTCAAAATCTGGCGTTATGTCTTTTTAGCTTGAATCTGTGATCAGACAGTTTACTAATAAAATAAATTGTTTCTTGGCATGAAATCAACAGTTAAGCTGTTTAATTATTCAGCTTCTGCGGACATAAATGTTTTATAGTTTTTTTATTAAAATGAGGTTTTAAATAATTAATTGTTAATTCCACAATTTTGAATAACTTTCAACAGAGCAGGCAGGCCGTTCAAGATATGATTCAAACAGGGAAAGAGCTGGCAGCCAAGAAGGAATTGGACAGTGACGATGACGACGACGACGAAGAGGAGGATGCTGATGAAGAAGAGGAAATGGGTGAGAAAGAAGATGGCGCTGCAAAAGATGCTCACAGCAAACAAGGGGTGATAATTAATGATGATGATGATGATAAAGGAGAAGAGAGTAATGAAGATGACGATGTTGCTGCTGCTGATGATGATGATGATGGGAAAGTGGGTGATACAGAAGATGATGCTAAAAAAGATGATGATGATAACGCAGACAAAGATAGTGGTGAAAGCGAAGATGATGACGAGGACGACGATGATGATAATGAAAATGATGATGAAGATGAAGAGGAAGAAAATGGTGCCGAAAAAAGCAAATTAATTGATGATGACAATGATAAAGATGATGTTGACGTTAGCGTGGCTCTGAATGAGAACACGGTGAGGAAACGAACCTACGAAGAAGTGGACAAGTCTGATGATGAAGAAGGCGATGTGAGAGAGGATAATGACAAAGATGATGATGGTGATGACCTAGAAAATCCAAAGCATAAAGTTGATGGCATTGATGATGAGGACAAAACAAAGGAATGGAAGGAATCTCATGGCAAAAAAAGTAAGAAAAGAAAACTTGAAACAGGCTCTATCGTCAGACCTCAGCAGTTTATTCAGGTTCATTCAATTTTTTTAACATTTTCTTGCTAGACTTTTTTCACTTTTTTTCAAACAAAATTACACTGTCCAATAGTTTTTTTCTCTATTGTAATTTTTCTTTAAACTTTCCTTTATCTGGAAATTTTATTCATGTCTATGAATTTTTTGTTATTTGAAATTTAACTTATGTATTATATTTCTTGTTACTACACAAATTTATTATATAATATTGACAAATCCATTACATATTATCATGCTTTTTAATGTACGTTAAACTGTTTTCGTTGGATGAAAATTTTTTTCTTACCAATCCTTACCAACCATCAACCAAACAACCGCTCAATTGTTGGAGACGTCTTTTACTCAGGTCAAGGAGCGCGTAGTCAAAAAACCGGCCATCGACGGCAGCACATCATCCGGTCAGTCGAAAACGAAGACAGTAAGTGAAGCCATGGAAGAGGACGAGGTGATGATGGAGTTTGTGGAGGAGAAGAAACAGATGGAGGAGAGGGACAAATTGAAGGACATTGACATGACACTTCCTGGCTGGGGTGAGTGGACAGGAGTGGGCATCAAAGTTTCAAAGAAGAAGAGGAAAAGGTGAGTACGATTATTTTTTTTTTTTGTATCAAAGAAAAAATTTTCGGTTTCAAACTATGAAACGATTATCTCGTTAAAAATAGGAATTTGACTCGATAATATACTTCTTCCATATTTAAAAATTACATCCCAGTCTCTGCAATACAACAACTATTGGTTCCACGCTGCCTTTTAAGCTCTCATATCTTTTTAGACTTAATTTGACAGTGAATATTACAAACGTTATCACCCATCATCACTGCTACCAGGTTCATCATAAAAGCTCCGTTGCAGCCACCAAGAAAGGACAAACATTTGAATGCCGTCATCATCAGTGAGTTGAAGGATGAGGCCATTGCTAAACACCAGGTCGTGTTTCTTTTCTTCTCTCTACTTTGTGTTTACGTGTGCCCATAAGCTGTTTCGTATGAATGGCTATATGGTCACAAAGTGGCGGATCTAGAAAGGGCACTGGAGACCCCGTTGTGAGCAATTTTTTAATTAAAGTAAGAAAAAGTATTGTTTTATGTTTAAAATCGACCCTTGAAAGGTCGTTTCAACCACTCTACCATAAATCTTGCCCCCAGCGTGAAAATTTTGGGCCTCCCATGAAAGTTCAAACTTTAAAATTTTCGTCCCTGTGCCGTCAAAATTTTCTAGATCCGCCACTGTGGTCATGAAACAATGACCTTAACCTGTGAACGTGTGTTTAATAAGTCGTTATAATTTCATGGTAAAATGAATTGTTGTGTTTGCTTTCGAACAGGTGAGCACATTACCTTGGCAGTACCACAACGTACATGAGTTTCAGAGATCGATCAAGCAACCGATAGGCAAGCAGTGGAACAGGGAGGAAGTCTATAAGAAGAAGATCACACCAAGGAACTTCATTAAGATGGGGCAAATTATCGAGCCCATTGATAAAAATGATGTCTTTAAAAAACTTGACAAGTCCACATTTAATAGTTTAAAGAGCAGCAATGATAAAAATAAAAATAACTTTAAAAGTAACAAATTAAGGAGTAAAAATGCACCTAAGAAACACAAGGGTCCTAAATAACCCGCACGATTGTTGCAATGTAATTAATGTATTGTTTTAAATATATTTTATTTATGTCATCCTACATTTCTTATTTAGGGGCATCACATTTTATCATTATTTTATTTTTATTTAATTTTGTGATTGGTTTTGTAATATATACTATTTGACTTAAATAAATTTTCAAAAATCTCTGAGAAGACATGTTCATGCTTTGATGTTCTGATTTAAATACAATGCATGGCTGATTTAAATACCATATGTATTACTTACCTTTAATGAAACCAATAAACTTCGACGAATATCAGTTGTAATACTTGCCCATCAATGCATTCCGTGACTTATAGTATCATCCTCGCCTGCAAGAAGTTTTAAAAGACATTAAAAGTCTTATTAGCTATTTATATTCCAATTTAATCAACTGGATCATTTAACTTTTATACGTTTATCAACTGCTAGCCTTCCCGATACGCCAGTTTGCGATTGGATATTTTTGAGCATAAGAATGGAAGGCGTGGGCATCAAAGTTTCAAAGAAGAGGAAAAGGTCCTTATTTAGGTTTTCCAGTTCAGTTTATAACGTTTCTGATGAATTTATTCTATAAGTTTTCTTTTGGATGCAATACGTTTGAAATGTTACTTTTAAGGAGTACCTTTTTTGTATCATGTACAAGCGATCAAGTAGTACCATATATTTTTACATTCATCGCTTATAAAAAAAAAGCTTTAATTCTTTAATTAATCACTTGCATGCGTTGGCTTTCCCTTGCCAGTTAGTCATTGTCCTCAGATGTTTTTAATGCTTTCACTACATTCCGCGCATAATTCAATTCACTAATTCTAACGATCCGATCTCAATCGGTCAATTTATTGAAGTTAAAAAATCGAAATCAATAAACTGATCGGTGTTTATGTTTAAAATAGCTTCGTTCGTTTGACAATCACAGAAAGTTTACGATGGAAGTGACTGCGTGTGCGAAAACGTTCGTTCTCTCCGTCAACCAGTACAAGTGCAACTGTAGCAGTGAAGATGCACAATCACATCTCATGCGTCAGATTGATGTTAGTTAAGTTAGCTACTACCTTTCTCAATTGCTATTAAATTATTGTTGGCAGTAATTTAATTAAATCATGATTACTTTGTTAATGTTATTAATTAATCAATCAATCATTTAAAAACCACAAAAACAAATAGTCAAATATTAATAAATAAATCATTTATTAATTGATAATTAATTAGTAGAAAATAATTATATAAATGAACTTTCATAACTGAGCAAGACACACATTTACATGTCAGATTTCACTGAAATTATTCTAGTATTTTAATTTTTATTTTAATGTACAGTACATTCGCTGATTACTAAATTACTTATTATATATTATTAATATAATATATAGCTTACAATGTAAGGTGTAAGCCTTACATACATTGTAATTAGTTACCTGTAAATTCTGATTTCAATGTAATAATTTTTGATGTTTTGAATGTTGTAGGTTTTAACAACGATAACTGCAAAAGGTTCCTCTTTGTTATTTTTTGAATCAACTGAAATTCTTCAAAGCGAATGCATGACATCAATCATCAGCCTACTCAATGACTACACGATCATCAAATCTACTCCACTCATCAACAAGACACTTTCCTTACTTAGTAATTTAGGTCTCAATCTATTTTTCTTTCTTTTTTTATTTTTTAATAATTGTTTTAAAATTTTCCATTTCCATTTTTTGTAAAAAATATTCTTTAATGGGCTGTATGTATATAATCTGTGTTGAATTTTCACCTCAGCCAATTCAGATATTGTGAAGGATTGTCTAAGGGATACATTTGACCTACCAAACATACTGCTAAATGTTTTCAGATCAACATTATCATCATCCGATGAACTGAGCATTTCATTGGTTGGTTCTTTTTCTATGCAAGATTAACAGTTTTGAGGTGAAATGTTTTCATTTCATCTAATTTTTGTAAGTTCTTGATTATTCATCGACATTGGAAATAGGTTAATGTTGTCTATTGCAATGTATTTTTTATATTTTTATATATACATGTCTTCACAGACATTATAATTGTGATTTTTAAACTTGATTAAAGTTCATCTTGAATAGAAACAGTAAATAATGTCACTAAGTTGGTCTTTGATGTTATTTAAGAAATGTACACGAAATACAAAAGAGCAGACACACTCCTTCAAATTGTAATCAATTGTAAAATATGAGGAGTAAATAAATTAATTAATGAATGAATATATTTGAGCAGTGTGTGAGGTTACTGCAGAAGTTGACATACAAGGCAGCTCTCCCATATCCTGTTATGAAGTTGAATGAATTGCTCCACTACCTCCTCCAACAAATGTATGTGTGTTCTTCTTCAATGTCTTCAATGAATGTTCCACACGCGCACACACATGCAAACATGAATGTTTATCTGTTTTTATCTGTACAAATTTCTCACCATTCATTACCAGCACTTTTCAACCAACAGGACATTGTTTGTTATATTATATTTTAAATAATAAAAAACTATACTAACAACTATTATTGCTACTTACATTTACATTATTTCTACTTTTTTCATTCTTGATACTAAAGTTATTCTCCTACTACTCTCTATATACATATACTACTACTAATACTACTGCTACTATTAGTAATAGTGATAATAATATTGTAGATGTCAGGCATTACTACTACTGCTACTATTAGTAATAGTGATAATAATATTGTAGATGTCAGGCATCGCCAAGTGGAGAGTGTATGCAGCCCTACCTGAGTCTGCTGTCGAACCTGACTCACGAGAGCCAACATGTTCAGATGTTCATCAAGTCCATTGTTAGTCCATGTGCTGTGGTCTTTTTGAGTTGTGTTGTGGTATGGCGTGTATGTTTATGTATAGTATGGTATCTTCTACACAACTTCTTTGGGATTTTTTTGTCGGTGTTATATATACCAAGTTGTGCTATGTTTTGTTTCCATTTTTTTTTTGGCCGAGAGAGATAATTAGTTTGATGAATGCAGGACAATTTGAAAGCTGTTCTGAAAAAGTTCATGAGTTTCATGAGCCATACGAATCAGAAGATGTGCATATCATCCATTGCAATCCTCCACAACCTCAAGCTTGACAAGTGCATTGCTGGCCAGGTTCATCAATCATTTAAACATACATTTAAATTAATATTATACTGCTTTCCGGTTTTATTTATTAAAGTTTTTTTAAAATTTTCTTCTATTAAGATGTTAGCATTAGCTTAAGGACGTAGTTTGTGTTTTTATTCATTTTATCATCTTCACCTCACAGATCTTCACCCCGTCAAATGTCACTCAAATATTCCAACTCCTCTTCAACATTCTGAACAACAGCAAAATCAACAAAACCAACTCAGCACAACACTATGCAGTCGATCTGTTTGTTGATATATTGCATGATCCATATTTGAAGAAACAACTTATTGAGTAATTTTTTCATTGTCATTTCGTTGGCTTGTTGATGTGTTGATGTATTTTATTGTAATTATTGTTTGTTAATGTTGTTATAGTGATGTTCTTTGTGTGTTATTAAGGTAGTAATCTTCATGGTGTAACTTTGTAGCTAAATCAATTTGTTTTAAGAGTGATGTTCATGCTATTATTATTTGTGTTGTTTTGTTTCAGATACAAACACCTGAGTACATGCCTGTCGCTGCTTATCAATGGGTTATCCATGCAAAATGTCCATCATTTCAATGTGGTCAGTGGTTGTGTCATCACTGTTAACGCGATTTACTGATTATAAAAAAACTTATTGTTGAATAGTATTGTTATTTATTGACCATCTCCTGTTACTGCCTGTAGAGTGTTTCATTATTTTTATTTTATCTCGGCAACTAACTAGACTAAAGTTTTTTTTAACTATTTTTCCAGATTTTAGAACTGTTGATAAACTTCTCTAGCGAGACGAAATTAAAAGAAATTATTTTCAAAATAATTTTCGACAATCCTCTGTGTCAGAGCGTTTCTCTTGACGTGGAATCACTGGTCAGCACTATCAAAAACTACGACATGTGTGCTGCCAGCAACAACAACGACAACAGTCACAACTGTTTTCTTGTTGTTGTCATTTGTGTGTTGTTGTCGGATGATGTCGACAGTCACAACGCAAACAAAAATGCCTGCATGCTCTCGTTGCAGCTCCTCTTAACATTTCTTCACGAAGTTGCACCACTTTTTTGTTTCAACGTTTTGTTTCGATATTTTTTAGTATAACTTCATCTTCATTTTAAAATTTTATTCAACTCATTTTCCTTGATATAGATTGTTTTTAATTTAACAGTATGTTTGATTTCGTGATATAATTTTAATTGATAACTGGTTGACAGGTGAACAAAACAAACATTGACAACGCTCCTCAGCTTGATACATCAAACTACAACAACAGCACAAAGTACAACAACAACATCAACAGCACTAACAACAACTATCAGTTGGAAATAATGAACATGATGAGGGTGGATATTTTGATTCCCGTTCTGTCTCGCCTTCTCAATAAATTGCTGTCTACCAAGATGCTTAGTTCTAAAAAGTTAATCATCTGTCTGAGGATTCTGAAATATATCCTTTTGTTCATGATGTTTGCATTTTATTGATATTTAAGTAAAGATCATGGCTTTATTGTTGTCGTTATTATTATTAATGCAACTGATGTTGTTTCTCGGGTTGATCATTTGCATATTGTTGTTGTGTGTAACTATCAGTTGCCTGGTTTGTGGTTATAATAAAAAGGTTTGGGTGTGCTAGACTATGAACAGAAATATGTTAGGCTTAAAGGCTTAGTGTTTTTGAAGGATTGGTAATGCATGAGAAATGATTTGAACAGGCTCATTATCATCCTCATTCTAAAACAATGATGTGATAATGGATGTAACTGTTCACTGTGTTATAAAATGTTGCCGATGATTATGAATGAATGTAGCTGTCCGCATAGTTCCTTGACTTGTGGTCACCTTTCTGCATGAACAAGACAAACATGAACCAAGTGAAACAGCAGGTGAACAAAGATGTTTGTATGAACGCGGTGAACGAGCAACTGATGGCGACAGATGAGAACATACTCGCAAAGAACATCATGTCCCTGAGCATCAGTCAGAACAGCACCTCTCATCACCAAAACACCACCAACAGCGTTGCCACTTCAGCTGATGCCAGGTTCTTCAAGTGAATCTCTATTATGTATAATCATCCAAATAATTTTCAATTTTATATGTTTCTTTTTGTTTGTAATTGTAGTGCCATATTACATTTAATAGGAGTGTCATATTATAATTATTTAGCCGCCTGCTTAGAGAAAATACTTTTCCAAATTAAAAAAAATTGAGTTATTAAGGATTTTTAATTTAATAAATTAATTGAGTAAATAAGTGCAGGTTTTCAAATCTACTACTTTAAACATAATCTCTCATAGCAACATAAGTTGATAGAGTGAGTTGATGTGTTGAAATATCTATCCTACGTCGTCTCAGTAACAGTGTTGTTTGGTTAATAATGTTGGGTTGCTACAGTTGCGTTTATGATAACATGAAGAAAATGGATAGTAAGTAATTTGTCGTTGATAATGAGTTGAAAGAAATGATGATAAAACAAAAATTTGAAGCATTACAATTGCAACATTTCAAGTGAGTGCTCGGTGCATGCCACACTGTCCCTCGTACATTTCCTCCAGATGTTGTTCAGCAATCAGGCCAAGGTCAGCAACATTCTCAAGGTCATATGCTTTTACTGTTATTCATAATTTTTTTATTATATAACATCCTGGAACATCCTAATTTGTTTTATTCCAAATGTTTTGTTCATCAGTTCTTGTGGTTATATCTAATTTTAGAAAATCATTTTGTTTTTTGACTCATATTTCATCTCATATTTAAAGTTGTTAAAGACATTATAGTTTCTTTGGTTGAGTTGTAATTATAATTAATTACTGTTGACGTAGATGGGATGGAATGCCTGTAAATTTTTTCTTGTAACCTTAAATCACGTATTCAGGATAGGCAGCTGCTTCCTCTTATAACTCTTGGCCTGATGTCATCTTCGTCATCATCATCATCAATGAAATCAGCAGCAACTTCATCATCTTTATCATCATCTTCATCATATGAACTCGTCTGGCTGTCAATAAAGTTGCTTTCATCTACCGTGTCTCTCAATCAGTCAAATGCTGATATGTCAGTGTTACGTACGCTCGAACGAACTTTTACAACCACCCACTATGTCGTCATCACCATCATCATTATTATTGTTACATGAGTGTTTGTAAAGCGTTTTAAAATGTTATAGCTGGTCGATTTTGAATAAATATATTGAAATGATTGATTTAATAAATTTCCAAGTGATTGTCTCACATTGATGTGATGATGTTCATGTGTCGACTGTTGAAGAGCATCTAACTAAATTGCATCTATCAATTTAAAAAAAACTCCTAACCATCCATCTAATTATAGTTGCAATAATTTCTTTAATGCGTTTTACTTTACAGTTTAGCCCAATTGCTGATGTCCAACAACAACAGCAATCAGCAAAAACCCTTCACCGCCACCAATAGTGCCAACAACTTGAACTACAGGAAGCCACTTTCAAATCTACTGAACGCCTCACAATCATCTTCATCGTTGCCGTCAGTTCAAATTGCCACAAACTTCTTGAATGTTGAAAATAAAGTCAGTAATGTTTCAGAATCAAATTTGGATGGTGTTGTTGCTGAAACTATACAGAGGTTGAAGGGTCTTGCAAATGTTAGTAGGAGTGTGCCGGCTCGTTTTGTCTATGTGTGCAGTAGTGCTCTATATCTTATAACATTTTTTTACAATTTTTATTCAATTAATCTTTAAAATGAGTGAATTGACGATGATGATCATTGCATAGATTATATTGATGAGATAATATCCATTCCATAATGATGATATATTATTTCCAGTTCACTGACGTCAAAACAGCGGAAGTCATCAGTCTCTATGAATACAAGTTGCAGGCTTTCTTGGTATGTTCTTGAAGTTCCTCTATCTCAATTTGTTTGAAAAAAATTGGTGAACTGATTTTTTATTTGTGTTTTTTGGTTCCTTACTGTCAACATTACAAAATAGCTGTTATTTATAAAATACATTCACTTTTTAACGTACAACATTTATTACTAAGTTAAATAAAAAATATTAAACCATCCAATGCTAGACCAAGGAAAAAATGCTTCAAGACTTATTGGACAAAAAGACTGAAGTTATCAACCAGTCAGATTGCATCATTTCACAGTTTAGAACACGATTGGCTGAACAAGAAACAGAGGTTTCAGTCGTTTAATAATCTAATCTTAAACCTAAATTAACTTTAAGTCTAAAATACATGAAGTGATTTTTATAAGATCTTCAATAAGGGTGTTTAATTGGTTATGAATATAAAAATTAGCTGTATGAAGAGTGTAAGTGAGTATATGATGAGAAATAAAAGCAACTTCCACTTTTGTTCTGACATGCAGTTAGCATTGCCGAGTTTGAGTTTGTAATTAATTAGAGGTTAAAAATAACAAGGGGAATATTTTATCACGTTACCTGCAAACCTGGTCTCCTGATGGCATCAGGTATTTGTGGAATCCAACGTGAAATTTTTTTTAAAATCTGTAAAGAGACTTTTCAAAATGATCAATGTGGAAACGTTATTTTTTCATTACTGAACAAATTGGAGAGAGCATGGTATCATTTTGCTAACCATTCTTGCAGTCTCGTAAAATATGTTTGCTGCTGCATGATAGCGAGAGGAGGAATGATGGTCTGACCGTCACAGTGTCCAAAATGCAGGCAGGTATAGACGAATTAAAAAATGAACTGGATAATATGGCAGCCGAAAATACAAGGTAACTCCATGCTTATTGATTTGTTGTCAGTCTGTTGTCGTTCGTATGTAAGCGCACCTATATATTAGAACGTTATACTGCATCAAGTTTTGGCCTGAATGACTTAATAGTTATGCTTTAACTTTTAATAAATAATTGTCTAAATACCATGAATCTTCTAACATCACATTCAACATCGTCGGTATTTTTACCTGATGATAAACATTATCATGTTATAAACAACGACATCATGATATCACTTGACGATATTCTTCAGATTGAAAGAAATTGAAGACATGCACAAGCAACTCCGGCTCGAACACAGCGATCTTCTGCAAAAGTTTGTACAAATATGTATCACTCATCTGCTTTGGTGAATAATTTTTTATCATCTATCTGTTTATTCATCTTATTAATATTTATGTTTCCATTGTGAAGCTTTTTAAATAAATGTTTTACAATTGATTTTCAGACACGAATCAGCGACGCGAGCAATGAACAATCTTCTGAAGGAACACCAGGCATCCATTGAAAAAAATGAAGTCATGAACAAAAGATACGACTCACTGAAAACTGAACTTGACATGTAAGTCGTCTAATTCTACTTTTTTTTGTTATTATAGACCATTATTTTTTTTAACTAAGCTTACAGTGAATTTTGAAAACGTTGTAAATTGAATTTGTTTGAACAGTGCAAGACAAAGATTATCAGCTCTTGAAGAAGAACAAGTCAACCTAACGAATCAACTGAAAGATAGGGAAATCAAATTATCAGGTCTTTTTTCGTTCACTAGAACTCTTTAACTTTCGTGGTATATTTTTCTTAGTTCTGGCCTGATAAGGATGAATTTTTGATTATAATGTTACATAGCCATTAACTACATCTCAATGTAACTTGAAAAGTATTTTTTGGTTCACAGATTTGACATGGGTTGGTTATGCGTATTTGAGATATTTGTTAACTTTATCATAATGTAACTAACGATAATTGTTTTCAGATCTCATGAAAAATCTTTCAAAGTTGGATGATGCAAATAAGAAGAAGAAGATGGAGTGTGATGAACTGGAAGTTGCAGTTGATAAGCTGAGAACCGAACTGTGCAAAAGTGAAAAAATCAATAAGGATCTTGCACATCAAGTATGAGAATGATTTGTCATCATCATTGGCACGACCTTCGCATTGAACCTTGTACAACTTGTTTGTCAATTTTCTACGCATCACACGATCTTTTTAACTTCAACAAACTTCACCGGCCTTTTATTTGAAGTTATCATCCTATACCGAATACAGGTTTCTGCCTTGGAGCTGCTATGTAATCAGAGGGAATCATTGTTGAAAGAGAAGGAGTCCACAATACAACAGCAAAAACAAGCCCTCGATAAACTTGCACAATTTAGGGCTGCCATTGTCAATCTCAGTGCCGAA
The DNA here is from genome assembly GCF_000326865.2 of Helobdella robusta. Taxonomy (NCBI): domain Eukaryota; kingdom Metazoa; phylum Annelida; class Clitellata; order Rhynchobdellida; family Glossiphoniidae; genus Helobdella; species Helobdella robusta. The sequence continues at coordinate 3,521,743 of NW_008705254.1, forward strand.
CCAAGTCTCGGAGTTTCAATTGGAACAGGAAGTATCAGGTGATTCAGGTGGTCTGTCGTGTGTGGACCTGCCTCTCTGGTCCTATTTAATCGCCAACGCCCTGCCCACGACATCAACATCATTTTAACATTTGGTCCTGTTTCATTTTTATGCAGTTAACTTTTAGGTGTAAAAAAATATTTCCATTATGCGATTATATTTAATAATTGAATTGAAAATGAATCGCATATGTTTATTAAACGGCTGAGACTTATACATTTTCAAATCTGTCTAATCGCATGCATGCATTCAAATTATTTACACTTTTGTACAGTCGTTAATTCAACGTTTGGACCATATAAAAACACTTATTTGAAGCGTTTTATATTTATTTTGTCTTGAATCTGTGCGTCTAAGAGAAGGCAAGTATAAATTAGGTCCCGAAGGGTTGGTTTCACAGATAAAAATTAGTTTTATACGTATAAAACACTGCGTGAAACTATTTTAAAACGAAACAGGGCATCGCGAATACAATCATATTTGATTTAGACTTCAAAGTCTTTCGATATGATCAAAGCGATAATTCAGAGCGGTCAATGTTAGAGAACCCATGAAATGCTAGATATGTGGACATCTTTTATTTTTAGTTATCTCGCAAATATAATAGATAATCGTAGTACAATCTGACTAGTATCTTCTGCGTAGTCAGATATGTTTCCTATGAGCACTTCATGAAAAATGCACATTTTGATCTTTACGAGAAATGTTTGCATGATTGCGTGAAAGAGTGTTTCACGTATCTTATCGAACATTTTTTTATTTTTCTAGTATGGTAAAAGATGATTTAGATTCCGATCGAATTTCAATTTTATTTTATTACAAATAAAAATGAGAAGAAAGAAATTTATATGACTGAGAGGAACAGACAATAATATTTTTAAAAAAGAAACCAGTACAACTGGTGATTTTCAAATAATTCTTCGTTTTTGTCCAGTAAACATGCAAAATTGGAGAAACGAACATTTATATACAAGCATCTTATTTATTTATACTTACTTAATTTACAAATCATGTGTCTAGCACAAAACAAGTAAAATTGAATTGTAAATGATCTATAGAATACATATGCAAAATATTACGTGGAATTAATTGTAGTTGTGAAAATACATACGATGACAATTGTAACAAACGGACAATAACTAATCCAATATTTAAAAAGAAAAATAAAATCCGGTGTTTTGCAAATGTTCTGAAGGCAGTAGTGATAAACAACACAGCAACGAGTACTCTAACATCTATAGATGAACATGCCTACGTATAAACAAAATGTGCGATGATTACGTATGCCGCTAACATGATGCATAATGTGTTCAAATACGTGGGAATTTTCCTCGTGTATATAAAATCTATATATGTACGTTAATCATATTAAACTGAGAGGTAGGAGACGAGTTGCAAAGATGGATGTGCTATTAGAAAAAATGAAAATGATGAATGGAGGAATTAAAACTGAGAGTGAAGATGTTGACTGTTCTTGGAGAGTACGTGCATGAGATGTGAGATTTGTTTTTGTTAAATATCTTTGGCAACTGTAATTGTAACATTATCTAACGCAATATTAAATTTAATCCCTTGATTGACCATCACCTGTTCGCCTTCAATCATTAACTTCGCTACAAAAAAAAAACAAAACTAGCAAAACATCCATTTCATTGTGATGTGCAAAACGCGCGCCGACTGGAAAACCTCACACACACACACATACATACACACACGTACACATATTCAAACATATATGCACAAATCTTTACATATACAAGAACACACAAGTACATATACTGTGTATATAATAAAGACAAGACTATTAAACCTATTATACAAGTGATTTATAAAAAAAACCGTATGTACAACTGCAATGATTGTATTGAAACTTGAAGCAATTAGAAGCAAAATAAATGGTAAATATATATATATATATATATATATATATATATATATATATATATATATATATGAGTGTGTGTCCATGTGTGCGCGCGCGTGCAATTTCAGCAATCCGTCATTTCTAAGATAGAATAAGGTTATCAAGTGAAAAATTGATGTTGAGTGATGATGTGGTCCATTGAAAAGTGAATTCTTAGAAGAATTAATTAATTCATTTGAATGATTCGTCGAAATAAATCTGCTCGAATTTCATTTCATTCAGATTTCATATTCATTGAAGCTAACAAGGAACAAGATAATTTTTTTACGTAAATTTTATAAACTGTTCATGTTTGATAAGTATCAATTAAAAACGTTACACTGATTATGACGAAATTTTGTTGTTATTATTTTGGAATATTATTAGAATATTAATCACAATCATCAGCCAAAGAGCTTAGGCAATTAATTTTAAGAAACCATTAGAAAATAAAAAAATGATACAAAAGTATTTATATACATGTGAATGTAACAGCTTGGGTGGTAGATTGGTTCTTGTGCTGATCTGAAAATTTGAAACTCCGAGCTGTGACATCGTCAGAGCTCTGAGTTAAGTGTGCCTGAACAACGTTTGTACAGTAAGTACACACACCTAAAATTAAAAAAAAATTAAATAAAAAAAAAACAATCACTGAAGTAAAATTAAAACGAAACGTGATTTAAAACTAATATCTCTAAAAGTTATTGGACGCTTGTGATCAATCAACTACATGCTGAATAAAACATTTTCAAAATAAGAGTGTGAAAACGAAGTGATGCAAATGAGAAATGAATTTGAATGACAATGTAGTTAGTAGTAGGTATGTACGAAAAAAATGACTACGGCGTATGCATGCATGTTATGGAGGAAGCACGTTGGCAGAATTTTCTTTGAAAGCCAGGAATTGCATCAGATGGTGGAAGAAACATGGATACTGGTTCTACTTCAGCGGTTGATAAAAACATCACAATTCCACGGATAAAATATATAATGGTGATGAAGGTGATAAGGATGTCTCACTAAGTTTGAGTCTGGTGATAGTTAGTGAGTGAAAATTTCTCCTGTTAAAAAATCGAAACTCAAAACGAAAGAGTAGAAATTTTCATTAGATGGTAGGTAATGAGATTTCTCTAAAACACTTGTTCTAGCAATGGGAAAAAAACGTGGAAATAAAAAAAAATAGTTACACTTACTTATTTGACTCATTGTATCAAGTAAAGTAAGAGTAAGAGTAAACGACTGAATTATTAATCAAATAAAAATAAATAAATAAATAAATAAATATATATATATATATATATATATATATATATATATATATATATATATATATGCAAATGGATAAATAATTGATCAAATCGCCTGCAATTAAAAAATCATTGTCTAAAATATTATTTGCCTAGATTGGAAGATGGATGAAATTACGTTGGATATCTATCAAGAAATGTTTGCTTAATTTGAATGAAAATTAGGAAAATTAAGAAATCCAGATGAACGGGAGGAAATTGAAGAAAATAAAATTGAGTAAATTTGAAATTGGTGAGTGTTCCTTTCACCAACAGCCATTTCGTTACTGAATACATGTTTAAAACAGTGGCGAAATCGAAGTAAGGGACGTTTAACATAAGTCAACAGAGGGGTCAACTCATCTTAATGCTGATCATAGTATAAAAACATTTACATGGTCTTGCATCTTTATAATGGATCAGGTATAATAATGTAGGTAGGGTCAGGGTTATTAAAATGAAAGCTGTTGGCTATATTATAATATAAAAATATCACAAATACATTCTTATGGAATGCAATCGTGGCCAGGAGCTAATGAACTTCGAATGGATGGTGCAATGTGATGTGATGAATATGATGATGATGATAATAATAATAGCAGATATAAAAAAATGAACATTTTAATGATGAAATGAAGCAATTTGTTTGTTTAAAATTAAATGCAAAGTTCTTTTGAAATTGAAAATAAAATCATTTAATGAAAATAATAGGAGGAAAGAAGAAGGAAGTAGGTTGAGAGAAGCATGCCAGAGATTGAATGAAACTCACAGGCACAACCTCTAAACTATCATCAACATTAGCAACGTTATAAACTCTCATTGACGATGATAAAAATACACTTTGAAACTTCAATAAATAATGATAAATATATGCACCAACATACGCACACGTGAACACAAAAAATAACTGTTTAATATGAATATCATACACACAAATTACGCACCTAAGCACTATGCACTTAAACACACACATGTACACACACACAGGTACACATAAAAATACACACACACACAAAATAACACCACATATAGTCGATCGCTATGTTTCTTTCTGTACATTTTGATCTAATTTAGTGTTAGCAACGCATCTTTCTACAGAGTTGGAGGTGATTTCTTTTTCAGCAACTTTATGACCGTTATGTTCATTTGTGTTGGTTTCTAGAATATTCTTGTCATTGTTCAAAAGTTTATCTTCATTAATGCCATAGACATGTTCAACCTGAAAACATTTGAAAGTTCTAAAGATGTTGTTTGTTGTTGTTGTATTTGACGTAGTTGGATCCACTGTGAATGTTAGAGAAGGAATAATCATATTTTTTAGAGGCTGTGGAACACTTTTGTGTGGGTAAGGATTTGTTGAAAGGTAAGAAAAAGAGGATGACTGATGTGGCGATGCTGACATGGAATTATCATCAACACCATCACTACTGTTCCAACTACTTACATCTTTCCCCTTGTTTCCACAAAGGTTACTAGCATTGGAAAGTTTTGTATCTGGGCTGGTGGATAACAGCAGTTTGGATTGAGCGAGCGAACAAAACATGGATGAATAATCAGATGTCTTTGTGTTCAGGTAAGTTCTGTCGGGAGAATGTTGAGTTGCGAATGACGAGAAGTTGTTGAGCGTTTGTTGAGCGTCTTGTTGTAAAATATTTTTGTTGAGCGGAGAGCCATTATCTCGCAAATTGGGAGAGGGACAGGGTGTTGTCGATGTCGTGGAAGGTGTGACACTACACGAGACGAATGTCGATGTAGATGACTCACTTGTTCTGACGGCCAAGCGATCTTGCTGGTTGCGAGATGGAGATGCATTGCCGTTCATCTTCACATCAGCTAGAGATAAAATATCACAACTGAAACTTGATGTCATATATGAAACAGGAAATGATGAAGTTTTTGAGATCTCCATCGGCGGCTGCTTGCTAACTGACGAAGGCTGCTGTTGGAATGCACCAAATAAATTGGCACCAACATTATCATCAACATCACTACTATTATTATTATTATTATTATTGTTGTTGTTGTTGTTAATATTTTGTTGTAGAAATGGTGATCGCATAAGCTGTGAATGTACAGATGTTGACCGTGTTGCAGTTGACTTGTCTAGGAACCAGTTGTTACGCAAACGCAGTCGTAACATTTGTCGCTTGTAGACACTTTCAGCCCGACTCAAACTTTTTGTTAAAATAGTAGAGTTGTTGTCTTCGTCATTGACCTGCAGCGAAAATAAAATAAAATGATGTTCAATCAAGGTAAGGTGACTTAGAGGAAAAAAGTTTGCATCGTTAAAATAGTAAAGTTTTAATAATAACCCACATATATACACATCACTCTGAAATACTGATATATAATATTTACATTAAAATTGAACCATCTGAATCAAAAGTGGCAACACATCAACAACAAAACATCATCATTATTGGCATTCATCCATATACAACATCATAATTTAGTTTTAAGAGTGAACACACAAGGCATGCAGCATGCACACACACATGTACACACAAACATGTGGACAAATACACACATGCACAAGTTTATTTAAAATCCAACCTCGCAAACATCCGGAGCAGAAAGGTAGGATGCAAGTGATTGCTGATCGACCGACGACGACTGAATGGTTGGCGGGTTGACATGGACGTTGGAACGTGGAGGATGAGGTGTCGGAAGGGATGATGCCATGGAAAATCGGTTGTTAGGTGCGAGTAAAGTTTCCCATGCACTGTGTTGAGGATACGAATGCTCACATCCAGAAAATTCATTCAGTGTGATTGCTAGGAATAGATGTTGTTCAATCATATAAGTAAGGTAACATATATATGTTTTGATACATTTTAATACTAACATCTGTAATAACTAATTTTCATGAATTCAAAACTTGTTACTGAATATTTCACTACTAAAGAATGGAAGGTTCAATGTACAGTGCGGCTCAAAATGATAGGAACGGTGGATTTTTTCAATTTTTTTCAAAACAAATGGGCCATATTAAATAATATTTACACAGTATATTTCTATTAACATTTAAAACACAATAATGTGAACAAATTTGTTTAAAGCTTTATAGGGTTTAGATAACAGAATAATAATGATTTTAATGATTTAAATTCTGGGTCAAAATGATAGGAACAAATGAAAAAAGAATTTATTTTTTAAAGTGTATAGTGAATAGAATAAGTTTCAATAGTTTATTTTGTTTCCTTTATTTTCAATAATGCTGGCCATGGTAAAACATCAATTTTATGGGTCTCTAGGAACTCTTTAGTGGCTTTGGATATATGAATTGGGGCATTATCATGTTGATATATAATTTTTTTTCCATGTTTTGACTGTGCAAAAGGTATCATACATTGTGAAAGAACATTTATATATGCCAGAGAATTTTGGCGTCCTTGAAGAATTGACAGTTGGCTTTTTCCTTTGAATGAAAAAGCACCATAAACCATGACTGACCCTCCACCTTGTTGCCTCTTAATAAATCTTTTTTTTCTCTTTTCTCTCATCATACCAATAGAATTTGTTGCCATCTGGACCATCAAGATTGAATTTTTTTTTCATCAGAGAAGATAACAAATTTCCATTTGCCATCCCAGGTAACATGATCTTTTGCCCACTGCAATCGTTGCTCTTTACGAAATTTTGTCAGTGGCAATGATTTGATTTTTTTCTCAAATTTCAAATAATTGCATTTCTTTAGACATCTTTTTACAGTACTGATACTAAAGTTTAATTGTAAGTCATTTAGCAACTCAAGAGAACTGCTTGTACCCTCACAGGCTTTTTGAATTAGAAGTGCCTTTGTTCTTCTTGTTAGTTTTTGTGGCCTGCCAGTACTTTTTTTGGTTCCATAAGTCAATGGATTTTTTAAAAAATTAAAAACAACTGTTTTAGAAACGTTTAATGATTTTGAAATTTTTCCCAGACTATATTTTTTGGATCATAATGTCAAAATTTAAATTGTTTGATTCCTGTATAGCTTTTTCCCTTTGCCCATAATGAAAAACAATTTTAACCAATTTCAAATCAGTCTAAAACGCGCTTAATGCAAACAACGTTTGGTGAGATCTAATGTTCATACTATTTTAAAACTGCTGCTTTAAACTTAAAAATAAAATCGTTCCTATCATTTTGACCTTTTGTAAAATCGAATTTTTTGAATAATCTGAATTAATATTTTTTTAAAACAATAATTTTCTTATGTTTCATTGTTTGTTTAAATGTTGAAAATTAGGGGTAAAAATTTTAATTAATTCGGCACAATGGTTTTGAAGAAAATGGAAAATACCAACCGTTCCTATCATTTTGAGCCGCACTGTATATTATAGAAACTGATTAACATATAAAATTTCTGAAGTGATGGCCTAAAATTATAAGATAATTAAGATTTAGCTTTCTACTTAATAAGTTAATAGGAGTGCTTACTGCTTACTAACTGTTACCTAAAATAATATTTCATTCTTGTTTTATAATTTTTAAACGCTCGTCACATATACAACATAACAACCAAATAAACCCAAGACAGTAAAAAACAAGATGTCAACTTTTAACAAATTTATGGCATAATTGAATATAAAAAAAGTAAAACTCAAAAATAAAAAAATAATATTTGAAAATTAAAAAATAATATTTAAAAAAAAATTGAAAATAAAAAAAATAATATTAACAGTTGATGTTGGGGTCTACGCCTCTTAGCCTGACATCATGAAGGACAACCTTCTCAAAGAGTGAAAGGCATTCTTCCACTAAATCAATCAAATAAAATTATTCAAATTATAATAAAATAATTAATTTATAATTCTTATTATGTTATTATAATATTATAAATCAAGCTATTTGTACGTTGAAAAGTTTTTAGAAGATGAACAAAACATTGAAGTTATACTATGCCCATTCTTATAATTTTTGTAATTTCAATCCCACTGGGATGGATAATTTTTTAAATTTGAATTGAAAAAATTAATTTGATCAACATTTTTCTAAATTGGGAACTTAATTGAAAAGATCAAGATTTGAAATTGTTAAAAATTTGCATTATTAATGATTTTAATCATTTGTTATTTTTTAATTTACATCAAATTTCACAACTGATTAACTGTCAATATTATTGGTAGTAGATTAAAAAAGCTTCTGTAAACAGACAGCTGCCTTCTTTCTCTGTCCTTCAAAAGGACATATTTATTAATTACAGTTCAGACAATATTATTTTTCAAAATAATGTCAACAATTTACTGCGATGTCATTATATAGTATTGTCTTAAAAGTGGTAACAGACTTTGTGTCTGTTGGATTCTGATTTTTTTAAAGAATAAAAAAAATGTTGTGAACATTTATTTAACAGCTTCTGAAAGGTAGAGAGGATCTGTAGAAGTAAATTTTAATCATTTAGAAACAAACAGCAGACCGTCAACAAATCAATGTAAAATAGATTATCACGAGCAAAAATGAACTTATTAAGAATTGGGCACAGTAAATTAACACATGAGAAGAAAATTGAGAAGAAAAAGCAATATTTGAAAGGTGAAATTGATTCAAACGACCATTTTAGTTTTCCAAATAATATAACTTAAGAAATGATTATGATAAAGAAGCATTTAATTAAAATTTAATCAATAAATAATGTCAAAAGTTACAAAAAAGAACAAACTTGAAGGAATGTGTTGTTGGGTGGGAACACTAGCACTGCCACTAATGCTACCACCATTACTACTACGCCCACTACTTCCTCCATCAAAACTTAGAGGATCCAGCTCATACTTGTACTTCTCTTTCACCACAATTCTTGTTTTTGTGGTCTGAGCAAAGTACTCTACATTTTCGCGACCGAAAACAGCAGTTGATGCAAAATTTTCAACAAGAATTTTGACAACATCGGATGCCAGGTTGACCATATTTGGATCATCAGCACACGTGTGAAACAAACTCCCTGCTACACTTTTCGCTACAGACTCACTAGACATGCTGTTGTGATCTGAATGATGAGCCATACGAAACCACGTACCGAACAAGAGGGAGATGAGATGCTGGGTGCATTCTGGCAGGGACCGTATGATCCTGTTGTTATTTTGTGTTGTTACTTACATAAGTTCATTAGAATATAATATAAGTTATTAAACACATTTTGTTCTCCTCTAAAAATTATTACAATCTAAATTAGTACCAGTTGACAATTTAATCTGACCTTAATTGTAGTGACAAAGAAAAACTATTTAAAACATCTTTCAACTTGACAAATAATTGAATTTTATGAAAGTTTGGACATAATTCTGAGTTAAACAAATAAAATTTAACGTCATTCACTGACTTTGTTCACAGGTATTTAAAAAAATAAATGCCAAAATTGCAAAAATCAACATTACTTTGAAAAATTGAACTTCTGAAATCTAGTAAATTAAGCAGAAAAGGACTTCTTTAAGAAAGTTGTTGCAGTTCAAAATGTTCTGGGTAGATATTATTAAAAGTTGGACTTTTAAATTTTGCTGTTAAGTTTGTGGACCAAAAAATGTTCAAATGTATCAGCTTCTGCTTCAATCTAACTTTTTTATTTACTTTTTGCATACTCATCAAACAGTAACACAGAAAATAATACTAAACAAAGTTGAGTCATTTTGAAAGTTTATTACTCAGAATAACTAAACAGAAATGCATATTTTAAAAACGGAAGTAAAAACACTCACTAATTAGATTTAATTATTAAAATGATACACTAGACGTAATAAGTAATTTCATTACAAAACATTAAAGTGAGAGTAATAAGTTTAATTTAAACCTAAAAAATAATTAGATGTGTTTTAAAAAATTCTAAAAATCAAAACAACAAAAGAGTTGTTATCATCTGATCAACACTTCCACAGATCATGTTTGGAAGTTCAATCAATATGAGCAGAAACATGATTGGATGTAGGTAGAGTACATGTTTATGCTGATTCATATGCATGTGTACAGTACATATGTGTGATGATGTATTTACGCACCATGAAGTAGGGCAAATGTATCACAAATGTATTCATGTTGGAGTATATTCATCAGGCTGGCACTGAAAATATATTAAACATCTCTCATTTAAATACATTCACACATTTGCAATTCACCTATTTGTCTAAACATTCACACACTCAAAAACGAAAAAAAACTTTGTTTTTAAATTGTTTAGATAACACTGCTAAAAGGGATAAAAAAAAAGTTTGTTGAGTTAAAAATAAAAAAATAACAGGAAAAATTTGCAGTAATGCACGAGAAATCATTATTACAACACTTTCTAATCTTAATTAAAGAATCAACTAGGTCGTTTTGGTATAACAGAAAGATGATTTGCAATTCACCTATTTGTCTAAACATTCACACACTCAAAAACGAAAAAAAACTTTGTTATAATGTTATAATGCGTAAAACTTTGCAAAAAATAATTTATACATAAAAATTCAAGACAAAATTTAAGTTATTTGTGATTTTCTTAATATTCTCTGACCTTTTTTATTTTGAACAGAAGTAAATGAGGCAGAGAAGCATTCAACTTTTCAGCTGCAGTTATAACTTTTCAGTTAATATACAGTAGTAAAAGGGAATAATTTGAAAAGCCACAAACGTTGAAATCTTATTATTTCTTGTTCCTCATAAAAAAACTTTGAAAACTTGCAAACAGAATAGATTTGTATACCTCCTCTGTACAATGGGTGCTGAACTTTTGATAGTAATAACCCTCCAGTCAAAAGTTGAGACATTTTTGAGGTTGTGAGAAAATAAAAAAACTTTTTTTAATACACATTACACGATCGTTTTTGTCCATCTTTAAACATAAGCTTGTTTCATGATGGTGAAGTATATGAATATTGCTCACTTTGTTCCAACAATAATAAAATTTTATGTTCATATTTGGACATTAAAAAAAAGATAATGACAAAACAAAATAAAAGTCTAAATGTGAAGCCAGTTGTAGCACAAAGTTTCGTCTTATAAAATTATTATTAGCTCTCAAACACTTTGGCCTATCCAAAAATAGAACAAACTTAAAGTGAATTTGATTTAAAAACTATTCAATTAAATCACAGTATCCAGTAAATGTAGTTAGCTTATGAATTTTGTATAACATTTTTTCAACTGTTTATATTTTCTTCATTGCATGTCACAGAACATAAATTAGAACAGCATGTCAATAATTCATTAGACACACATACATAATGTGGTTAACGTACAAGATACAATATGAAAAATCTCACGAGTCATATAAATTTTATTAACACTCAACAAAAAAAAACAATTTGTTAGCATGATAGAAAGTTTTTATAAAAATTATTACATGAATAAGTGTTGAAAATTTGAAAATCAATGTACATAAATGAAAGTCACACATGAGCAATAATACCAACAGTAACACCAAAAACAACCAACTTGTTAATAGCATCAAACTGTAACAGCTTTTCATTGATGTTCAAAACTTGCAACAGTTGGTTCTCAGCTTCTATACCAAATATTCCACCAGGAATCTTCAGCAGAAATTTCTGTAAAGGTAGAAAATTTAATCAAAAACTTAGTAGTAAATAAAATTGTGTAGAAACATGCATCATTATCACCTTAATCATCCTCCTTCAATGTTTTGGACATGTCCCTTTATAAAAGGGCAAACTATATACCTTCTGAAACTTTGTATAAATATACTAAACTGCATTTGAATAACGTGTAAATTATTGAACACCATTGTAAGAATGCATTAAAAGACCCTGAAGTTATTTCATGAGAACATGAATAAATTAAATTATTTTATAGTTAGTTAGGCAGGTAGGAGGGTAGGTAGGTAGGTAAGTGGGTAGGTAGGTAGTTAGATGTGTGGGTAGGTAGGTATGTAGGTAATATTTTAATGAATAAAAATTTGTTTCAAAATTTAATTTACCTATCATCATATAACCAGATATAAGACCAATGAAATTACCAGATATATGGGAACTAACAATAGAAAAAACCTGATCTAATAAAAAAAAGGAAATTTTGAAAGTATTGTACGTTAACAAAAGAAAACAGCAGTAATAAACATTACCGATAAATAAACAACATGCTAATTATTACAAAACACTAAACTTATTTTAAAAATACAAAACGGCTTGATCCTTACTTTCTTTATTCAACGTTTTTAGAAAACAGTTCAGATACTGTTGTATTCACATTTATATTTGTAATAATTTTTACCATGACGTGTAAACACACATGATGAAAGATGCAACTCAATATAAATCATCGAAATTATTTTCAAACCGCCACACTTGTTAAGAAAAATGACAAGAACGTAATCATATTCAAACACCCATTATCAAATTCACCCTAATCACCCATTATCAAATTCACCATAATCACCAAGCCAAGGTGATCATCGCCTGTAATCATATTCAAACACCTATTATCAAATTCACCATAATCACCCATTATCAAATTCACCATAATCACCAAGCCAAGGTGATCATCGCCTGATGTAAACACACAAACTTTTTCTCTAAATGATTCTCAATAAAACCATCATCCTCATCATCAACATCGTTTGTTTTTCAAGTTATCAACAACGACATCATGAACATCTTTTTGTTTTTTTCAAGTTCTTAACAGCAACAACAACGACATCATAAATATCTTTTGTTTTTTTAGGTTATTAACCTTTTCAAAGAACAGCTAAGCGGGAGCAGTGTTTCTAAGAAATGTCAGGAAGAACTTGGTGGATAACTAACTATCAATGATGATGAGGAATTAACTCAACAGCAATCAAACAGCAATATAACATTTTTTAGACTATATAATACTGAAAAAGTAGTACTTAAATAATAAATAAGCCCATTTTTACTAGATAAATATATGAGAAACTTCTATCTAATTATGCAACACAACGACCTCAAGTATAATTCTTATAAACACTCAATCATAATTGCTAGGACAAGTGTTGCTGGCAGATTCACATGAATTTATTTTAAATATTATTGAGGATTATTAAATAAATAACCACTCAATAATAATAATAACAACAACAGCAATACGATAAAATTGCAATGATAATAAAAATTGCACCAAAAAAACTGAAAAGATAATTAAGCAAAACATTTAACAAGCCTGCATCAAACACATAAAATAATATTTTTTACAAATTTAACACCACCAACAAAGCTCATTAAAAATAAAATTAATAGCTGAAGGGACATTAAGAGCAACAACTGTTGACTCTGATAGTAACAACATAAATGATAATAATAACAATACTATTATTATTACTACTACTATTAGTATTAATAATAAACTAATTTTTTTTTAAATTAACAGAAAATAAAAATAGCACAAGCCAAAAAAATAATAACAATATAGAAAGTAAATATCATAATGATGAATAAAAAAAATGATAAAAAATAATTATCTACTACTGATGGCTACTACTGCACTAGTAAGTACTTTTATCATTTCCTAGTAGATTATAACTATCTGACAGAGCTGCTTGACAAAATTATAACTGACAAAGTGAACCCAAACTATTTGCATGCATGTTTGTTCACATTATCATGCTGATGCAGACTATCATGTTTGAATCATGATAGAATTATAAGAGTTTTTCGTATTTCAGAGTTTACATAACACTTTGTATAGCGCTTTATTGTATACCTATTTTTACCTATGAATACGTATGGAATTGCTTGTCAGTCCTGACTGAGTTCATGCCTATGCATAAGCATACATGCTCATATTTTAGTATGATGGTCTTTGAATTTCGGACAGAGAGTATTTGAACCACGCCATCGCATAAGAGCAGCGCGAGACATGACACGTCTACCGCCTGAGCCACCTCGGTGACCGTGTGATATGAATTTTGAATGCAAACCCAAAAACTAATTTGACAGTCATGTTTAGAACAAATGAAAGAAACACCATCTAGAATGACCAACCAGACGACAACGTAACCGTATTTGCGAAATTCATTGCCAGAACAGTCAAATGATATGGCTTCCCATAAAAAATCTGGATCTAACACATTACCAAGATTGTTACTAGGTTTTGACAACATTAATAAAAACCAAATAACATAATGCGCCAATCATGGCTTATATGTAAGATATGTTTTTAGTTAACAAACGTGTGAATGCATTTTAGCAAGTTGGAAAGTTCAGACTTGAAAAATTTGAAGCATTTAGTTTATTTAAAATAAATCTATCTGACTGCATTCCATGTATATATGATAAGACAAATGAACAATCTACAATTACCCATATCAACTGAAAATTGCTTTAAAAAATGAAATTTACTTCGAAAATGGCTTTTCATTAGCGAGATGATGTAATTATTGTATGAAATTTTCGATAATAAATTGCCATTTCTTGTTGCAAAATTTATTTCTGCATAAAATTAGAACAGTGAATGTATAGTATACAACATGTACACACATGTATGTACATAAATATACATACACACACGTGTGCATACAAACATACACACGCGCATACATTCAGCATACAGCATCAAATACTGAAATAGTACCAACAAAGGATCATACCATAGCTAACAGATAATACAGTTATTAGAATTACTTCAATAAGAAAAATGTCTTTATTAAACACACATAGAATGGTTAGAGAACACAAATAATAGCGTTAGCACAGAACACAACTCACTGTAAAATGAACAATGTGGCTCACTTTAAACTCAAATTGAGGGTGTTGAGCTATTTCAACAACAACAATTTTTATTGTTATTATCATTATTAATGTTGACAGAGTGTCAGCAAGAGCTGAAATAATGATCAGATGCAAGCATATTATCAAACTGACTGCATGCACATTTAATTAAATAGTTGTTTACTATAACATTAGAAACAACATCAGAAACAGAACATTGGTTTGTTGTTCCCATGTTTGACACTAGATAAAATGCTTCATCATAATGATGATTAAACATATTTCAATTTTCAAAAACATGACAGGTCTAACCTTGAAAAATCCTATAACTTCAAGAACGACAGCAGCAATAATAATTACAATAATAATAATAGCAGTAAATTTTATTCTCAATACCTTTTAATGTTGCCAAAACCTAGTGGCGCATTAATTTGAATATCAATTAATTCAAACAGAGTGGCCAAATTGCTCTTTTGTTTTGGAATTGCTAGATTGGATGACATGCTACAAAATGAGCAGCAGGTCCCCGTGGAAATTCTTGTCTAAATCATTTGGGATAATATGAGCAGGTGAAATGAAATAGAGTTAAACATGATTACAAAATTTCTATTCCCTCACCATTAAACCCATACATCCATCTTCAATGAATCTCATTTCCAGTCCAACCTCATTCATCTATCCTGTTAAACTATCCATTCCTTTCTTCATGCTTTCCTCTTTCATTAAGATGACCAAATTAAACTTAGAGCAACCAATGAATGGTAGCTATTGAATGTCATATAAAGAAGACAGAACAGAAACTTGAAACAAGTGAATGTGGGTAAAGTAAACGAAAATTATGCTAACGTTAAATATTAATAATAGTATTAATTAATTAATTAATTAATTAATTGAATACTATTTCCGAAGTAAGGTCATAAGAAAATTAAATAATTACTACAACTGAAATAAACTGAAAGATGAAGAATTTTCAACATCAAACGAAAATTTCACTAATAAATTTTGATTAAGACAGTTTGGACAGAGTGGGAGCGTTAATAAATTATATCTCACCATGTACACAAGGGTCATGAGTATGAAATTAATTAAGTAAGAATCTTATATCAAACAACTTTAGATTTTTCTTCAATATGTATGCAGTTCTGACAAATGCTTAGCTGTAATTTTCTTACTCAAACTTTCATGCCACAAAGGTTGCACATCCATATACACTACATATTGTTGAACTAGATGAGCCAAATTATCAGATTGTTACTATTTTTCAAATTTTCCAACTTTCCCATCAACTTCTTATGTTCATAATTCAAATCCTAATCATGTTTATAATCCAAAATGTGAATCAAATTTCTAAGTCACATTTTAAAATTAACTTTTTTGTGGAAATTTTGAAGTCAATGCTTCATTGTCAAGGTGGCATTCAATTCATATCTTAGTTTGAATCAAAGAATCTGGACCAACTCACCAAGCACAAGGTAAAGTTTTGTGTCAATAAAACAGATAGATAGATGACCAACATTCTAAAATAAGATAACAATGGACATCAGCATGATAGCTTGGTGAAGTTGAATATGGTTGATAATGAGGAAGGAATCTCAGAAATAATTATATTATAATGTGGACACAGCCAACATAATATACTTAATTTATTCCAGTAAAACTACCAACAACAACGATCGTTATCAGGATCATCATCAGCCTCTGACAAGATTGATGACCACCAAGAATAAAAATAAAAATGATAATAATCATGGTCATATCACAATCATCGTCATCATCACCACCATGACAAGATTGATGATGATAAAGCAGGACAATAAAGATGATTAATCATAAGAATGATGATGATAATGGTTGGCTGACTGGCTGGCTAGCATTGATGAACAACTTTGTGTTAGAAATCAATGAAAGTTATTACAAAGATAATGATATATTGCTTCTGCTATATCAAGTAACATGATTGATTATCAATGATGAACGATAACAAATTTGATAATATTGATCCCAAAAAATTACAGATTTTAATAGAAAATTTTAACATTCATATATCTGAATAGTAAAATCGTACAGTAAATAAACAAAAACTAAAGAAAATATTAATAAATAATAATAATTAGCATTTGATATGAAAATTTCATTAAACTCTTCACAATTTATTATTCTTTCAATCTAATTAAACAAATAATAAGCTATTGGTATGAAAATTGAAATAAAATTAGAGCATCCAATATTCATACAAGAGAATAATGTTACATAAAATCATGTAAAATCAAAAAAAGCTCATACACAATGACATAGACATAAACCTAATAATCACGTAGAAATAAAAGCATTTGAACAAAGAGGTGTGTACTGGGCACTCACTTTCACACTCATACTTGCACTCGTGAAGAAATAAGTACAGTTATATAAATATTAACAACACAAACATTTCTACAAAAATAAACACTTAGACAGAACGAAAGGTAAAGTTGAACATATAAACTTCACACAAACCCACACGAAAACTTACATGTTAACACATGCAAAAACATAAACACAAACATACAAGTGTGCTAATATGTAACATACAAACATACAGAAACAATCATATAAACATCTTACTTTGATAACAGAAGCCAGAGTATAAAAGTTATAATTGGAATACTCAACATCCCTGCCATCTGCCATCTTCTTCAAGATGTTCTTCGTATCTGTGGGGTTGCCAGGCCTTCTGAACAGGTCAGTCGTTGTCACCCCATCTCGTGCTATGTAGATCAGCATATCCTGCATTGTTGTTGTTGTCATTATTTTTGTTACGATGGATTGTTGACAGAAATGATGAGATTCATTAGTAATTCACAGCCTACTAGCTAGAGCTGTCCCAGTTTTATAGTTTTTATGTCATAAAAATCAAAATATAGAGATTTTTTTAATAAAGCAAACTATTTCACAACTATTGTTGAAATTCAAGGATATATATCCGGACTTAAGATTTGGGTTCTAAACTTGCATTCACAGATATTTTGAGAAAACAATCTCTACAATATCAAAAAAGAAAAATTGAAATGAAGCCAAGAATCATATAGAAGTAAAATAATAACCCTGAAACCACTCATATCATACATAGAGAAAGAAGAGATGAAATGATATGATGAGATGATATATAATTAAATTTTTAATAAATTAATGAACAAAAATGATTTAAACTAAAGTAGCAGAGTATGGAGACAATCCAACTAACTAGCAACTGGACAGGTATCACATTGTCCTTGAATGCTTCAGATAATGGCAAGCCAAACTTTACTCTGAGGAAATAACAAATGTGTAATTACATTAAAGTTGTTATTTATTGTTCATATTACCAATTTAACTATTATAATATGCAACAGTGTAAAAGTTACTAAAAAAAACTACCTTAAAACCTTTCAATAAGCAATTTACATGAGCTAACAAAACAATCCACAACATTATCAGCACTTGGTTCTAGCTATGATTACTTAAGTTTACTTATTGATAAAGAAAGGTTTAGTTTCCAGTTAGGGACCTTACACATGAAAAAAACATTGGCTATCAGTAAACTAAAATATTCCTAATGCATTCTTAGTTTAATACACATTCGTTTTTGCCTTTGGTTTGTTAGTGTTAGAATAATGGTTCAACATTAGAATAAATAATGACAAGTAAACTGCTGTGTTTTATGATAAAATTTTTATCACCAATACAGACCCATGCATCCAATCAATATATTAACAGCACATAACTGAATAATTAATCTTAAAAGTAGAACGATGTTGTGCCTTGTTAGACTGCTGACATTTTAACAATTATTTAGAGTTAGAATGCAAAAATATGAATGTTGATGCCACAACAAAAACACTGACCAGCATCAACTTTCAACATATTTTATTTCTAAACACCTATGCAACATACGCAAAAGGATGTAATTTTTTATTTTCTAACATATTTTGATTGTTCGAATTCTATTTTATATCTCAATTTAACATTATTAAACATTTTCAGGTAATTAAGCTCTATTAAATAAATGTTAGTCACTATATCTTCTTGAAATATAAGCCAATTAAAATTGTCTAATAAACCATCACTATTACACAGTGCATTATAATTGTTTAAAGAAAGAATGCACATAGGAATGTCTGGGGCTGCAGTTGATATTTCTAGTTTTATCTTGATGCAGTTTTGTGCTTGCAGATAGAGCTTCACATTTAATTTCCTACATTTTAAGTGCACTTTTGTGTTAATTTTTGATAAATTTCTTGCCATTTAAACTCACTTTAATAGTAATAGCTAAAATTAAAAATTCTGAACACTTAATTTGTGGAATTGAAAATTAAAATATCTTGTCCTTTCAGCGTAAATTTGAAAAAAAATTGTATTTGAATTTAAATTTATTCTTGCACATGAAATTAATTTCAGACAATTAATTTGAAAAAAAGTTAAAAGTCGATAAATTCATTATACCATAAGCAGAATATTGATGAATTTTTTTAAAATTTACTTTGGGTTGAAGTGTTACTTCCATTTTAGCCTTTTGTTAACGCAGTTATAATAGTTGTTTGTTTGTTTTTAGGAGAAATCACTTGAAATAAACATAGTAATCATGTACAAATCATAAACAAATCTCTTTGAAATATATCTTAAAATCGGATACGAATATTTTTATTAAAAAGGAAATTCAAATCATCATCAGTGTACATCTGCCTTTGTTTGCAAGTCACAAAAGAACATGTGCTTATAATCAAGCTCACCTCCAATATTCACGTGTGTTTTGACATGTAAATATATTTAAATATGATCTAATAAAACAAATAACGTTTCAGTGAGTAAGTATCACTACTTCAACTAAGCTGCTACTGAAAAAACTTGAGATTACTACTCATAACATATGCCCAATCTACCTGCATGCAGAGGCCCACACATAATGCATGCATCATACAGACCATGCATACCAATTAAAACAATACAATTAGAACAAACAAGCATCCATTAATTGTGTACACATAAAAATATATCTGACAATACAAATACTGTAAACAATGTGCTGTTACAATGAGCAAAAACACACACGCACAAAACATACATATACATAGATAAATACATATTAAGATATATAGTTAGACCTAATGCGTTGGGTTGTTTATGAAGGATTTCAAATTTTCATCTAGATTTAAATTTATCTATTCATTGTTTTTGTTGTGTCTTGTTGGCTTCTTTGTTAAATCAAATTACAAATATTAAAGTTATGTGAAAAATTTTAAAAATTAAAGCATGAACTAATCAATCATATTAAGATTACAGGTAGCAAAAACCAAAACCATTTAATTTACCAGAGTCAATTATTAAAAAAACCATCTAGGTACTGATCAACCACTGAGTTTCACATGTATATTATGACATCATTGTCAATACAAGCTTAACATTTATATTTATTATTTAAGGCATTAGTAGAACATTTATAATTAATGAAGCTGATAAAGGAAAATTTTGCATCAATCAAGATACTTATATCTAAAAGGTTTATTTATATGAATGGGGTTTGCACATTTTTATAGCTATCATTAAACGTATGCACTGGATCATGTTTATTTATAAACAAACACTAATACTGGCACAACCTTGAGTTTACTAAAAATAAAACTAGGCAACTAAAAATAGAAGACAAACTCATAAAAAAAGTCTACAGATAATGAAAAAGAAGTTATATGCAATTCTAAAACGAGTAGTGTGCAGTCAAGACTTTATGAATAATTTTATAATGTCCAAGATTTGTTTTGACTGAAACAGGTGCTATTTTTTAGTATGCTGGGAATTATCTACTGATAATTGCAAAGAAAAACAAAAAACCAAAAATTAAAGCAACCAGTTTCTTTCCTGCTGCTAATGATTATTTATATGATATTATTTAAACAAAAATTTAATTATGTACATAAATAAAACACTAAAAAAGCATCTCTGAATAACCAAGACCTACTCTAACACAACGTAACAAATGTGCATTCCAGATTGCATGACATTTGTAACTTATATAGTGATTAAAAGTATTAATGGGAGAAGAAGATATATAAAATTCAGTTAAATAAATTTTACCTATCCCTTCAAGTAATAATAAAAAATGTTATCAGAAAATATCTCAATGCCAATTATTTTCAAAACTTATGAGAATAGCAGCTTGTTGAAGATGAGAAACCAAAAAGGTTACAATTAAAAGGAAATTTTATTTGCTTATAAGAATGACATGGGTTTACAACTGTCTTGAATACAACTCATTGTTCAATGAACAAATAAAAAAATTACGAAATTTAGCAATGGAATATAAATCAATCAATCAATCATCGTTTAGCATCCAGAGACCCAGCTCCCTGAGGTAGGACGTTATAATGAAATATAAAGCAATGAAATATGAAATGTAACAAGCAACAAAAGTTAATTTAATAAATGAATTATATTATAACAATAGCCAAAACAAAAATCACAAAAAACAACAGCAACAACAGTGTCAACAGCAATCACAACAAGAACAATAACAACAAAAAAATTACCTTAGAAGGGGTGGAGGCTTGTCAAAGGGTGCCCTGTTTGGTAATGTTCAAAATAATTCATGGTTACAAATGTTTAAAATAATTCAAACGTGTTGTAAAGTTATCATATGTGATAAAAAGAGTAAAAAAGTGATTAAATGTGACAACAATTGCAAGCTATGATACAGGATGAAAAAAAAACAGGCATCATTTTATTTAGACAGAATATTATACAGAATATTCTTGTAAACTTTTTATTTAACATGTTACTATATATAGATATGTTTAACAACAGGTTTATCATTAAAAGTGGAAAAAAAATTTGAGTTAGAAATTGAATATGAACTCTTAAATTTTTGAACTTTCATCAGACCTTATCTCACACTTTTAAAAGTAAAGGAACAATTAGACTGAAAAAATTATTATTATATGAGTTTTCATACAAGAATATGTAAAACATTTAAAAATAGTCAATTTATGTGCACTCAGCATCCCTTATTTCAATAATAACACTAAATAATAAACATTTGAAGTTGAAAATACAATGCACAAAACAATTCCTGTATGAAATTATACCAATGAATTTTAGTTCGTGTTTTAAAAAATTGAAAAAAAAGAATTCAATTACTCTACAGTGCAGTTTAATCAGCAGAAATTACACCATAATAAAAATATTTGAATAGAACAAAAGAGACTCAAAGTTTTACAAAAATAATTGAACATTGCACAATGTACAAATCTACTAAATGAGATGAAGATGGATAAATCATAAAACAATAATTTTCATACAATATTATCAGTGGTTGTACAGAAATTGAGACAGGGTGTGCCTACCAGACTACATAATTTGATACCTATAACCATCCTATCACATACAATTTGTGGGTAACATCACAACACAAAATCTTGTAAATAAATGCATAACATTGGAAGAACAAATATTCACAAGTTTCAAAGTACATAAAACCATGTGTACATACACACACACACACACACACACACACACACACACACACACACTCACACACACACACACGGTAACATGATGATGCATAAACAAGCCCAACAACATAACCAGAAAGAACAAGGGAATCCATCAGTATTAACTAGAGGAATATTTTTTCATCAAAGTTACTTTTTAAAGCCAGGTACAAAAATAGCAGCACATTATTAAAATTATTTCAGGTTGATGTTTAAAGCTCTTGTTTCTACTAGTCATAAACACATGTCAAAAATTTTGATATAGGAGTTTTCACATTTTAAAACTTTATCATTATAATTTACATATTTTTTGTTGCTACACATCTCTCTTAAATTAACAGTTTGGCCAAAATACACAAATGTACATCCATTTAATACTTTAGTTACTCAATATTATGATATAAAGCCATTAACTTGTATCAATATTATGAATAAATGAACTTGTTATAAAAACTAAGAGCACTGTTTTAGAAGTGCCATTTGTTTACTTAATTGAAGCAGTCAAGTGATAATTAGATCAAATTTGAGGCAGTTCAAGCCCACAATGAATTCTCAAAAGGTGCATTCCAACCCAGAACAGCCACAATGATCAGATTTGTAAAGTTTGCATGAGAGATATTAAAATTACGCTTATGTGTGAGCTCCGATTTAAGCCTGTTGAAAATGCACACAGTTAATAGTTGTATTTATAAGTTGAGGAATGCAACCTGTTGTTACATGTGTGTTACAGTTATCTGGTAATCCATCATCAACAGCTGAGAAGAGGCTGTCATCAATGTCACAAATGCATGACGCAACTGCTGCTGCTTTTTTCTCTAACATGAACTTCAAAAAGGTGTTAGAAGAAGGCATGTCTTTTTTCTTCGTTCTCAAAAATTTTTAAAATTTCCAAAAAAATACAGACCATTTAAAAAATATTTAAACCAAAAATTAAAGGTTTAAATTTTTTGTGACCTCATCTATAAACTATTTCAGACCAGGTCTTTTTTCAAAAGTAACAGTCTATGTTTGTCTATGAAGCAATGTTAAATAATATACTGAAGAAGTTTGTAGCTACCATGAGTAAAAATAAGCAAATAACATTTTTTTGAATCATTCAGGTATTCCATGAAAAAAAATTAATGTAAAATATTTCGTAAAAATTATGTATATATGGGCCTAACTCCATCAACATTCATTCCAACGTATAAAAGCTGAAATGAACATTTAAAAAGGAATATTAAAAATAATGATTAATTTACTAACAGTAATTGATAAAATAAAATAATGATATTATTAATAACATCAATTAATTAAATTATAATATAAACCGATTTATTAATTTATAATATACCAAAAAAATTGTTAAACACATTGCAAAGAACCTGAATAAACTATCCTAAACCAGATTATAAGCTATTGAATACTAATTAAACTCACAATGACACTGTGTAATAACCAAGAAATATCCAATCCAGACACAATAAGCATAAAAATAGGATCATATATACAACAATTTAGATACCATTTATTTATTATAAATTCATGCAAATGGATAATAAGTTATTTCCATTTCAGTGCATTAGAAATTATTAACATTTTCCAGTTGAATAATCCATCTAATCCACTCTTAAAAGATGTTTGGTTGTTTAAATGTATATCATTTTATAATACTAGTTTAAAGTCTCAAGTGAATTAATAATGATGGTATCAATTAGAGTGCTGGGTGCCTACATTTTACATATACCTCTTGCAAATTTCACAAAACTTCACTTTTGATTAATAATAGTTGTAAAAGCAATTAAAAATTATGAACAAATGAACTTGTTATAAAAACTGAGAGCAACATTTCAGATGTGCCATTTGTTTCCATAATTGAAGCAGAGTCATTTGATAATTAGATCAAATTTCTTGCAGTTTTTTAATAAACATTTTTTTTATAAAAATACAGAAAATAAACAGTTCTCAACAGAATTTTAAAGACATCTAAAAACACATTTCAATGTCATCACAAAGACCCAAATACTTTGAAACTTGCAGCATTGAATAACAACATTAATGCATGCAGACAGTGACTGATGCCCATTCCTAATTGGTGCATATGATTAAACTTTAAATTTATTAAATAGAAGCGAGTATTCATTAAAAAAAAACACAACATTAACAAACAGCAGTATTATATGAATCATTAAATTCATCTTATATTCCAAACTGATCTAATTTTTTGTATTTTCAAATATTAATCTAACAACTTTAAAAATACTATAAATAGTTTTTTTAGCTGCTTTACAAAGGAAATACAACAGCCATCTTCGTCATAAATGAAATATAACAGAAATTAGTTAGAAATTTAACAACACTTGACATGTTGTATCATGCCACTTAATTCATTCTTATTTATAATTCTAAAACATTTACTTACATCATCACATTGCTGAGACAATAGAAATTAATACAAAAAATATTACATTACAGTTTACAGATTTAAAGACTAATAACACACAAATAACAGCAATTTTAATGAGAAAAAAAAACTTTTAAAAAATTATTAAAAATGAACCTTCTAGAAAAAACTCTTACTTGGACTGCTTGATAGAGGTCTCAGATCCATGGTCAGACACACAACCAAAGACAATATTTTTCAGTGAAGTCATTAATAATTCAGGTGGAAACTCCTAAAAACTAAATGAACCAAAGAGTTATAAGATAAAAAAAGGGGAAAAAATTGGTTTTATTTATTGTTGCAAGAAGGAAGACTTATAAAGAAAAAGTTGTTGTAAGTATTACTATTAATTAGTTGCACTTTTTTAATGTAATACTCTTCATTTTTTCATTGATGAAACTGAATGTTGATGGTAAATTCCTGATTAAATAAAATTAAAATTCATTATTTCGAGTTTATTTACATTAAAAAAACTTAACAACAGCATTAATTTATTAATTAAAAATTATTCAATTACAAAAATAATCAGTCGATTCTAACATTCAACATTATTTTAATTAATAAATTATAATACAATTATACATGCTACATTAACACAGTTGAACAAACATGATGTGTTTGAATTTCTAGTCTAAAGTAGTTTATTAATAAATATTAATTAATCAATTTTTAATTAATTAATAAAAACACTTTAGCTGGCTACTGCTAAAGCACTAAAACTAATTGTTCAAATTGCCACCAGCCTACAAAACAAAGGGTTCATTTCATTTCATGATTTTCAATATAACATAACAACATCATCAGCCACTAAAAAACTAAAACAGAATAGCAGACTGATAAATAACATAAAAAAATTTTTAAATCATTTAAAAAAATGTTAGAAAGCGATCTTATTTAGATTTTAGATGTTTGCAGTCAAAGGCATTCACGTTTTATAAAATAAAAAAAAATAAATTATTAATTAAAAATACCGATTGAAAATTTCATTGCAATTTTACAATTTCATCTTGTTGAAGAAATCGAAATGTATAAAAAATTAAGAGGTGATATTGATGATAATAAAAGATTTTATACGTGATTAAATGACTTCAAAAGACCAAAAAAATAGCAAACATCTTCTACCGCTAATGTATATTCATTAAAATTAAAAAACAAGTTAAAATTTACGAAATTTAGATAAAAATTCGCGAATATTTTTATTGAAAATAAACAACAACCAGCCGCATCCAACTTAACAGGAAACCTGCTCGCTCACCAAAGACAACTGATTTTTTTATATTTAAATTTCATTCATGTGCATCAAATAACATAACATAACAAAGTTTAAAGTGGTTCAGTTGACTAGCATCTGTGTAAAAACCAATACTAAATAAATTTCCCAGTATCTTAGCTCTCCTAGCTTAATTTAAAATTGTTGATTGAATCCACTGAAACAATTTCATCGCTCAGCTCGTTCCAGGCGTTTACCACCTTGCTTTATTGGATTTTCTGTCTTCTTTTATCTATGACATCTTAACCCTTTTCTTTTTTTCTAGAACCTGGTTCTTCTTTTCTGGTTGTTAACTTAAATGTCTGAATCAGATCTCCTCAGCACCTTCTCTTTTCTAGTATTGTTAATCCACATTCTTTCAGTATATCCCTATATTCTAGTTTTCCAACTTCTTAGATCATCTTTGTTGCTCTACGCAAATTTTGAAATTTTTGACATTATGCCGCAGTCGGTATCATTAATGTAAATGACAAATAGTGGACGGACAAACCTTGAGGATTTCCACTGGTGACGCCAATCCAATTTTAATATTAAAATTTTTTTAAATTTTTATGTTCATACCTTAATTATACACATTTTACATGCATCATTTTATGTAAGTTAGATATAAATAATTTTTTATTATATATATTTATTTATTTACATATTTATTATCATATATATAGAAGATAAATATATATTATAAAATATTATATAAAATTATATTATATTAAATATTATATATATTATAAATATGTACGAATGGTCACAAGAAATTTCCCACTGACCTGAAATTTCATGCATGGGCAGTTATAATTTCGAATAAACTACTTAAAGTCCACTATCTATTCCCACCCACCAACGTCAACTTAAGTATTTCACATTTTAGAATTAGAAAGTACCTTTCATCCATATCAAACAAAAAACAGTCAAATTTCTCACAAAACAAAAGAATAATTGAAAGAATAGTTGTCGAGTTGTGTTTATATTCGCCTACCAAGAAATAAACATTTAAAAATTTATGAGAGGTTCACGAATATATATGCATATATATTTATTCATGCAATTAGATGAACAATGGAGTTTGTAATAGGGTGAATGAAGTGTATCAAGAAATGCCGGTCTGCTACTGTCGCCAACCGATTCATTTCGAATCAACCAAATCATTTCGAATCAACCGAATCATTTCGAATCATTTCGAATCAACCGAATAATTTCGAATCATTTCGAATCAACCGAATCATTTCAAATGTATGTGCATGCAGAAGAAAGATTGTCGTCTAAATTTTTTCCTTAACCACAACAATTGCAATATATTATAATTTAATCATAATATAAATTAATTATATAGCTTATTATAAATAATAATCCAAGTATGAAATATTAAATTGCTTTAAAAAAGTCTTCTGCTTCTTAACAACAAATTAAAGCAGTTTTTAATAAAAGGTTTAAAATGTCTGAAGCATTGATAAAATAAAATGTTGATAAATGATTAAATGACATTTGATAAAAAATATAGCAAAGAGAAGTTGTATAAGTCGAACAAAGAAGCAGGTATATCTACCATGCGACTGTTTGTACGTGCTGGAGTCTATGCTGAAAAGACTCCGTCAGTTGTTC